>NC_060191.1:13897890-14212083 GCF_021184085.1 Oncorhynchus gorbuscha
GTCAATCTCCTGGCACAATACCACATTCTACCTCGTCTCATATTATGTAGTCATAGAGGGATTTTAGAAATCCTGACCTCCACAAGGCCTACTTTTGCATTTATCGCAAAGCAATCGCTCATGACTCAACAGTTTCATAATGAGAGGGAGATACAGATGTAGAGAGAAAGAGAGAGACACACACACACACACACACACACATTTTTAAAAAGAAGCTATGCATAACAAAAAGGGGCAGGCCAGAAAGCCCCAGCTGCGTTCCTCTTCTGTCTGAATGGAGAATATAAAAAGGCAACAGCACCAAATTGATATACCTCTCCCCCACTATCACAACCCATTACTAAACCACCCTCTGAGATCTCTACCCAACACACTGTAATAACACCAATAACAGCAATACAACCAATACTAACAATGGCGATAAGGATGATTGTAATTGCAGTGTGTATCAATGTTATTTCACCGTTTCTAAAGCATGGATGGAGAGAGAGACAATCAGAGAGAGAGAGAGAGAAGACAGAATCTGAGAGAGTGAGAAAGAGATTGGTGTCTTGCCATAAATGCTGGTGTCTGTGTGTCAGTCAAGCAGCCTAGCAACAATGCCAGTCACAGCGATGTCACCAAGAACAAACGCCCGCTGAGGGGAACGGAGGTGAGGTGGTACTCTGCTCAAACCATGAGATGAAGAGAAAAAAACTAAACTAAATTGTGTCTTTGTCTCCAGAAAAGAAACAACATCATTGGAGCCACATAAACCGTCAGGTTTAACCAGCGATGTAGGCCTATGGCTGGGCCAATTCCAAAGGTTTCCATGGCAACCTAGTAAAGCTGTAAAATTCTATATCAATAAAGTGAGGGTGGCTCACTAGAATTTTTTTTTTGGTGTGTCCGTGTCAATGTCCGTGTGGGTGCGTGTCAATGTCCGTGTGGGTGCGTGTCAATGTCCGTGTGGGTGCGTGTCAATGTCCGTGTGGGTGCGTGTCAATGTCCGTGTGGGTGCGTGTCAATGTCCGTGTGGGTGCGTGTCAATGTCCGTGTGGGTGCGTGTCAATGTCCGTGTGGGTGCGTGTCAATGTCTGTGTGGGTGCGTGTCAATGTCCGTGTGGGTGCGTGCGAGTGTGTTTCCCTGCATCTTTTGTAGCATCTCTCCTACATGCGTTCATACATTAAATATTTGATCACCTTAACACATGCATGTGAATATATCTGAGGCTGCCTATGGAACAATCTAGCAAAGCTTACTAGAGTGTGTATGTTTGTATGCCTGTGTAAAATGATGAATCTATGTGTAGCCTGTGCGAGGCTGGTAATTGAAGTGAATGCCATGTTGTTGATTTACATGACACTACAGTGTGATGTGTTCAAATGAGAGTCCCATCAGTGTGTGTGATTATGCACGAAATAGAAAACATCTATTGTCAATGTAAGTATTAATTGTGTTCATCGTGTGTGTATGTGTGTGTGTGAATCTCAGATGTAAAGTGCAGTGGCAGGTAAGGTTGCACATTTTGGGGAATATTAGAGGTGGAAACTTTCCGTGGGAATTAAAAGGAATATATGGGAAATAACGGGACTATATGGGAATTAATGGAAATATATACAAATGAATATTAATAGCATTTAAATGTAGATGTTTTTTGGCATAGGATATATTTACCATACCATATGGAGACAGAAACATAAACCTTTTAACTTATCATAAGTAGACATAACTGCAAATTATTCCAATTGAAATTTTTTAAAACTATTTTATTATGAATTTAAATTTGATGAAACGAGTTCTGTTCACATGGGGTGATTTCACTGAACAACAAAAGAAAGGGAATATTGAATGATCTCCAATCATACATTGCATCTCCCAAAAACCTTTTCAACATACATCTGTAAAATGATAGTCTAGAAACAAAAGCTTTGGTTGTTTTTTATTTAACCTTTAACTAGGCAAATCAGTTAAGAACAAATTCTTATTTGCAATGACGGGCCAGGAACAGTGGGTTAACTGCCTTGTTCAGGGGCAGGACGACAGATTTTTACCTTGACAGCTTGGGGATTTAATCTCGCAACCAATCTAGCAACCTGGCCCAACGCTCTAACCACTAGGCTACCTGCCGTCATCCTCTCAGGCTTCCATGTCTTCTCCCTGGACCTCCTCAATGTCCACCTCTTGAACATCAGGCTCTGAGACCTCATCTTCACTGTCACTCCAACCTTGTTGAGGATGGCTCATGGTCAGGCTCAAAAAGCTTCAAATTTGCCTAGATGGCCACCAATTTTTCAACCCTTGTATTGATCAGCCTGTTGCGTGCTCTGGTGTGTGTGTTCCCAAACAAGGACCAGTTGCACTCTGAGGCGGCTGATGTTGGTGGGATTTGGAGGATGATGGAGGCAGCAGGGGAAAGAGCCTCAGATCCACAAATTCCCTATGACCAGGTGGCTGATGAGATATGTTGGCACGACTGCCATATTGCATCTCCATCCCAAAGCCCTTGCTTGGAAGTGAACTTCGCCAGACTGCCATGAACCTTGCCTTCATCCAGGCCAAGGTGGCGAGACACAGTAGTGATGACACCATAGGCTTTGTTGATCTCTGCACCAGACAGGATGTTCTTGCCAGCATACTTGGGGTCCAACATGTATGCTGCTGCGTGTATGGACTTCAGGCAGAAGTCTTCACGCTTTTTGATGTATTTCAGAACTGCAGTTTCCTCTGCTTGGAGCAACAGTGAAGTGGGCAGGGCAGTATGGATTTCTTCTCTTACATCTGCAAGCAGAGTCTGAACATCAGACAGGATGGCATTGTCTCCCTCAATCCATGCAATGGCTACTGCTATAGGTTTCAGGAGTTTCAGGCTGCTTACCACTCACTCCCAAAATACATCATCCAGGAGGATCCTCTTGATGGGGCTGTCCATATCGGCAGACTGTGATATGGACCATTTCTTGGAGAGACTCCTACTCCTTGAGTAGATAAAGCATGTCTGGTTGGAGGGTTGTATGCTGGGCGAAGACCATTCAGAAATCTTTTCCAATACACATTGCCTGTGAGCAACAGAGGTGAACCAGTTGCATACACAGCTTGAGCAAGACATTCATCAACATTTCTCTGACTACGTTACTTCATTACGTTAAAAAAAAACTTCTGATTCCAGCCTCCCGGGTGGCGCAGTGGTTAAGGGCGCTGTACTGCAACATACATCTGTAAAATGATACGCACGAGACACACACACCTACCTTGGCGTAGTTGGTGGTCTTAATGAACCACTGCCTGAGTAATTTCTGCTCCACCAGAGCTCCAGACCTCCAGGAGCGGCCGTTGTCATCCACCTGCTCATCAGCCAACACCGTCTGGTCCACAGGGTCCCAGTTCACCACCGCCTGGAACACACACATGCACAGATTACAATTACTACAACTACACACAGACACAAAGACAGACATAAGCCAACATCACAGGAGCTGATCGAATCAGAGAAAGAGACAGATGTCTACTGATACGAGTGCCAAAATACCTTGCATCTGATTAAACTACATGACTTCTCCACTACAGCACAGATTTTCCGATTGTCTGTAATCTACTATACAAAATGTGTTTTCCTCACAAAGCCAAAGGAGGCTCCATAGTTACTGAAGACTGTTCCCCAGGCCACTGAGTCTCTGTGGCCAGCCTGAGAGTCATCCTCCTGGGGTGTGTCTCCCTCATCCTGCCTCCCTGGAGCTCTTACACACAGCTCATGACAATACCAGGGGCATGACTGCATCACATTAGTTCAAAGTGTTGTCATCTCTTCGTCAGCAGAGATGGAAAGGAGATGATGAGAGGAAACCACTTTGGAATATTGAGACAGCCTATGACAAGGATTGGACAGACTCAGACTCAAGGACCCCGAACCTACCTCTTTCTGATAGGCCGAGCTTGACGAACAGCCACTGGGTCCACCTGTAATACTCTGGCAGGCAGGTGGTCACCTCCTGGTCAGAGGAGAGGGAAGCAGAGGGATCCACAAGATGATTCATACACACACGCACACACACGAGAGAAAATAGTAATCCACCCACACAGCCTCCCACCGGAAGGTTGGAGGTGGTGCTCAGCTCCTCCCATTACTCACCTTGTCCCAATTAAAGCAGAACCCTAGGCTGTCGAGCTGCTCCCGCATGGACTGGATATTACTGGGGACGGAGACAGACAGGGGAGAGGAGGACGTTAGGGGGAATGAGAGCGAGAGAGCGAGAGAGAGAGAGAGAGGTGTTTGTGTCGTATCTTGTATTGTACCTCTTCGTCCATTCCTCCGGGTCAAGGCCTCTCTCGATGGCAGCGTTCTCTGCTGGGAGTCCATAGCATCCCAGCCCATTGGGTTTAGCACCTAAAAACTGTTACACAAAAATCAGTTACATATCACACCTGTCTGTTCTTCCCTGCCCATTGGGGTTCTACATGTTACACACAGCCCCCAAGACAACAGTTCAATTCAATTTAAAATACTTGATTTGTCCCCTTGGGCCGGGCAATTACTAACACAGCTATAGCTCTCTGTTCTATGCCAGAAGGCATGTAATATACGTAGAAGCTGTTAAACCCAACCAGAGTGTAAGGCAGAGAGGTGAGGGAACATAACATCTAATGCATGTAGAGTGGCTGTGCACAGGCCCATAAAGGCCTAATGTTGTAATGTGAGTTATACGGGGAACATACCGGCGCTGGTCTGATTGGATGTGTTAAATGGAGGATGGTAATAGGAACCAGGGCCTCTCTGTTTTCATCATCATCATCTATATTTCATTCACACTAGAATGGGGATGTCGTGTTGAAAGGCATTGTATTTTGCAGCACTGACAGATGTGATCAGAGGTTTACACAGGCTTACAGCTTTTGCTTGCTGGCAGTCAGTTCAATCCTTCTCCTCATAATGTGTTTTCTCACTTACTCCCACTTCTTCATACCAGTGTCTCCCTCCTTCCCTCCGCTTCTCACAACACTATTAAGAATTGATAACCTCCTTTCACCCTTCTCTATTCCTTCTTCATGCTTCGCTTTCTCTTACTGAAGAGAAAGAAAACAGAGGAGAGGCAATAAAGGGAGGAGTGGAGAGGAGAAGAGAATGGAAGAGAAGTGGAAAGAGAGAGAGGTGAGGGGAACAGGAGAGGAGAGCAGTGTGCATCAACTAACGAGTCTGACGTTTCAGACAAAAATCGGTATCCTTGGTAACTGCCTGGGCCTAATTTGTAAAGCCGAGTGCTGGAAAATATCAGTCTAAGTGAGCGCCTTCGTGCCGAGGTAAAATATACAGACATTGACTAGAGAAATGAGTACCTATAGATGTAGAAATATAAAGAAGTCCCTACAGTCATTAAAATAGATGTGCTTGCCGTGTTAATACACCGTTTTATCAGTTTAAATGTGCACATTATCTAATGTAGTGAGGAGGACCTTTAGCTGATCTGTTGTCGAGAAGAGATGAACTCCTGACAGACAGGGACAGGCTGTCAGCCCAAAGAGACTGTCAGAGGCAAACTATCATCGCTTTTTAAGAGTCGATGCTCCACAACAACCCCAGGGCCAAAGTCAAGTCTCTAACTCCCCCACTACGACTGTATTGCCTACATTTAACCTATGGATAACCTATGGATAGAGGAGGAGCTAAGAGAGAAACCTGTCCACAGAGTGGAAGACTTAGATGTATATTAGGGAGTGACTTGTCCATCCAGGCCAGCAGGACAGCCTGACAGACAGGAGTCCCAGGGGAGGGGGCTGATTTTGGGCATGCAACACACTAGCACGGCTATACTAAAGTGTATGTGTGTCCACCCACACACACATCCCAAAAGCTCTGGTTCCATCTGTGAAGAGACGAGCTGCAGGCTGAAAGCAGAGCAGAGCCACAGGCAGTATAACCACTAAACATCACACCACAACTAGGCTGCAGGGAAGGGATTTTGTCTCTACAAGTGTAATCTCGTTGAATGAATGAACTACGGTAGTTGAAGACAACTTGTTCTCTCTCTAGTGTGTCTGTGCTCGCATGTTTGTGTGTGTGGACAAAGTAAATGGATTATCTTTCTCTCTGACAGACGCTGACAGACAAATATACCCTTGGTCAGCAGCGTGTAGCTGTCTATCCATGACGGTCCATACGACAGCTGAAATAAAAGTGGTTAGGAAGACAGCATTACAGCCCTACTGCTGGTAGCCCAGATGCTACCTGCTAAGACAAATAAAGTCCATATGAAGACAGAAATGTAGCCAACACTGTGACCCTTTGAGTGGATGAGGGCATTTGCTTAGTAAACAACCAGCTGGGCAAAGCTATGAGCAGCAAATACACAACAAACACACCTGCAGATATATTCAGTCACAGTCACAGCTGCATGACATACAGCAGGTTGTTAATGGATTAGTAAACCCTGAGGTCTTATTGAATCAAGTGTGATGGATGAAACATCAGGGTTGTGTTCATTAGGGCATGCAACGGAAAACAAAAATGTGTTATTGTACCAGTCCCTCCCTGCTTCAATATGAACACGACCCAAGCGATGGTGCTCAGAATTACTCTACTCCTCAGTCTCCTCTTTGCTTCTCCTGAACCTCAGTCTCTCTCCAACCCCTAGCCATCTCTCTCTGAGTGGGAGGGAACAAAACCCTGCTGCTTACAAAACAATGACAGGCCCGTTGTGCTACACTCACACAACATTGACAGCACTTTGTCAGGCTCCATTAAATCAAACCCTGAGGACTCATTCAAAATGGCACCCTATTCCCTATATATTGCACTGCTTTGGACCACAGCCCTATGGACCCTGGTAAAAAAATAAAATCCCTATAAAAGGGAATCTGGTGCCATTTGGTACGTAGCCTGAGAGAGGAGGGCCTACAACACAACACACACCAAAGAAATGCTGTCCGTCTCGCTAAGGAGCGGGAGTGGGTTGTTATTGTGACAAAGAGAAAAATGTCTGGAGTAATGGTTTAGAACAGTATACAGAGGGAGGGAGGGTAAGAGAGGAGGGAGAGAGGGGGGGGGGAGGATGAAGAGAGAGAGAAGGAAAGAGAGAAAGAGTGAGATGAGTGAGGGTCACAGTGAATTCTTTAGTAACCATTTCAAGCTGTGGGTGACTGGCTGCATTGGGGGACACAGTGACAAATCCGAATGGTGTCTCTGTGGAGTCATTTGTCACCAGTGGTTTGTAGGACACCAGCGGTGTGATCATCATCTCTCTTAAAACACCAACACACATCTTTCACACTTTTCTATGAGGTGGAGAGTCATCAACACCTTCGAATGGGTAGTGGGAGCTTCCCTCCCTGTTTTACCCCTGCAGAAACACTTAAAGGCAGATAGATGTCTTAGAGGGGCTCACCAACTGAAAGAGTCATTGTTTTGACATGAAACCCTTTTATGCCGTAATCCCGTCTGGTAATGTGCCACGCGTAGGTAGTCCCACTGAAAAGTGGTCTTGTGGCAAAGAGCACTTAGGTAATTCGCACAGTTCGGATTACCACTTTATTTTAAGAATGTGAAATGTCTGAAAAATATTTGAGAGAATGATTTATTTCAGCTTTTATTTCTTTCATCACATTCCCAGTGGGTCAGAAGTTTACATACACTCAGTTAGTATTTGGTAGCATTGCCTTTAAATTGTTTAACTTGGGTCAAACGTTTCGGGTAGCCTTCAACAAGCTTCCCACAATAAGTTGGGTGAATTTTGTCCCATTACTCAAATCAAATCAAAGTTTTATTTGTCACATACACATGGTTAGCAGATGTTCATGCGAGTGTAGCGAAATGCTTGTGCTTCTAGTTCCGACAATGCAGTAATAACCAACAAGTAATCTAACCTAACAATTCCACAACTACTACCTTATACACACAAGTGTAAAGGGATAAAGAATATGTACATAAAGATTTATGAATGAGTGATGGTACAGAACGGCATAGGCAAGATGCAGTAGATGGTATCGAGTACAGTATATACATATGAGATGAGTAATGTAGGGTATGTAAACAAAGTGGCATAGTTTAAAGTGGCTAGTGATACACGTATCACACAAAGATGCATTAGATGATATAGAGTACAGTATATACATATGAGATGGGTAATGTAGGGTATGTAAACATTATACACTGCTCAAACAAATAAAGGGAACACTTAAACAACACAATGTAACTCCAAGTCAATCACACTTCTGTGAAATCAAACTGTCCACTTAGGAAGCAACACTGATTGACAATAAATTTCACATGCTGTTGTGCAAATGGAATAAACAGGTGGAAATTAGAGGCAATTAGCAAGACACCCCCAATAAAGGAGTGGTTCTGCAGGTGATAACCACAGACCACTTCTCAGTTCCTATGCTTCCTGGCTGATGTTTTGGTCACTTTTGAATGCTGGCGGTGCTTTCACTGTAGTGGTAGCATGAGACGGAGTCTACAACCCACACAAGTGGCTCAGGTAGTGCAGCTCATCCAGGATGGCACATCAATGCGAGCTGTGGCAAGAAGGTTTGCTGTGTCTGTCAGCGTAGTGTCCTGAGCATGGAGGTGCTACCAGGAGACAGGCCAGTACATCAGGAGACGTGGAGGAGGCCGTAGGAGGGCAACAACCCAGCAGCAGGACCGCTACCTCCGCCTTTGTGCGAGGAGGAGCAGGAGGGGCACTGCCAGAGCCCTGCAAAATTACCTCCAGCAGGCCACAAATGTGCATGTGTCTGCTCAAACGGTCAGAAACAGACTCCATGAGGGTGGTATGAGGGCCCGACGTCCACAGGTGGGGGTTGTGCTTACAGCCCAACACCGTGCAGGACATTTGGCATTTGCCAGAGAACACCAAGATTGGCAAATTCGCCACTGGAGCCCTGTCCTCTTCACAGATGAAAGCAGGTTCACACTGAGCACATGTGACAGACGTGACAGTCTGGAGACGCCGTGGAGAACGTTCTGCTGCCTGTAACATCCTCCAGCATGACCGGTTTGGCAGTGGGTCATTCATGGTGTTGGGGTGGCATTTCTTTGGGGGCCATGTGCTCCCCAAAGGTACTGAGATGAGGTCCTCAGACCCCATGTGAGACCATATGCTGGTGCGGTTGGCCCTGGGTTCCTCCTAATGCAAGACAATGCTAGACCTCATGTGGCTGGAGTGTCAGCAGTTCATACATCAATTTCCATTATTAAAGTGGCTGGAGTTGAGTCAGTATGTTGGCAGCAGCCACTCAATGTTAGTGGTGGCTGATTAACAGTCTGATGGCCTTGAGATAGAAGCTGTTTTTCAGTCTCTCGGTCCCTGCTTTGATGCACCTGTACTGACCTCGCCTTCAGGATGATAGCAGGGTCAACAGGCAGTGGCACGGGTGGTTGTTGTCCTTGATAATCTTTATGGCCTTCCTGTGACATCGGGTAGTTTTCCCCCGGGATGCGTTGCGCAGATCTCACTACCCTCTGGAGAGCCTTATGGTTGTGGGAGGAGCAGTTGCCGGCCTAGGAACAATGACGGCCTAGGAAAAGCGGATTAACTGTCAAACATTGTTTATTTTTCATTCAACCTTTATTTAACTAGGCATGTCAGTTAAGAACAATTTCTTATTTACAAGTGCCTTGTTCAAGGACAGAAAGACAGATTTTTACCTTGTCAGCTCTGGGATTCGATCTAGCAACTTTTCGGTTACTGGCCCAACGCTCTAACCACTAGGCTACCTGAAACCCCAAACATGATGACAACACCACCCCAGTGGGTGTTGCTGGGCAGCTTCAATGTAGTGCTCTTATTCTTCTCACTTTGCTTGGTGAGGTAGATTGCTGCTATAACTTGATAACCCTTCACATATATAACCATTTCATTGGCTCTCTTGTAGAGTGTATGCATTGTTTTCAGTGCCATGATGTCCTTGAGGAGCAGATTCAATGCATGAGCAGCACAGCCAATAAGTGTGATGTGAGGGTAGGACTCCTCCACTTTAGACAAAGCAGCCTTCATGTTCACAGCATTGTCTGTCACCAGTGCAAATGCCTTCTGTGGTCCAAGTTCCTTGATGACTGCCTTCTGCTCATCTGCAATGTAGAGACCGGTGTGTCTGTTGTCCCTTGTGGCTGTGCTCTTGTAGAATAGTGGTTGAGGGGTGGAAGTGATGGTTAATTATTCCTTACCCACGAACAGTCGACCACCCATCAGAGATGATTGCAATACAGTCTGCTTTCTCTATGATTTGCTAGACCTTCACTTCAACTCTGTTGAAATCTGCATCCAGAAAATGAGTAGATAAAGCATGTCTGGTTGGAGGAGTGTATGCTGGGTAAAGACCATTCAGAAATCTCTTCCAATACACATTGCCTGTGAGCATCAGAGGTGAACCAGTTGCATACACAGCTTGAGCAAGACATTCATCAACATTTCTCTGACTACGTTCCTCCATTGAGTAAAAAAAAATATATATAATTACAGGAGGACCATGAGCTGTTGCTATCGATAAGGTGTACAATTAATCATTTTCACCTCGAATAGCAGTAGAGGGACTTTTGTCAGAGGTTGCTTGTTGTGAGTGCTGAGAGAACTTTATGCACTTGGCCAGATGATTCTGCATCTTTGCTGCATTCTTCACATATGATTTGGCACAGTATTTGCAAATGTACACAGCTTTTCCTTCTACATTAGCTGCAGTGAAATGTCTCCACACATTGTCAGGACCTGGTTACGAACCCGGGTCTCCGGAGTGAGAATCAGTCACTTAACCAACTGAGCCACGAATAGTTGGCAGAATCCAGAAGATGAGGCAGACACAGCAGTACTTGAGACGGTGTATTTAATGAAGTAAAAAGTGAAGTTCTTCAGGAAAACATGTAACTCCACAACCTCAAAAGGAATTCCAGAAGAACAAAGGTAATCCTCCAAGACAAAAAGGTAAATCCACAAGGTGGAAGGTATAGCACAAAAAGCCTCAAAAAATACTCAAAAACAAACAAACAAGAACAAAAAACAGAATTCCACAAGAGAGTCCACCGGGATCAACAAGAGTTCACAGAGAACTAGGGCTGGGTGCTAACATACAAACACAGAGCAAAGGACTGAGGAAAACAAAGGGTCTAAATACAATCAGGGGAAACGAGGCACAGGTGCAAATAATAATGGGGATCAAGGGAAAACAAAAGGTCAAAAGGCACAATGGGGGCATCGAGTGACCAAAAACCGGAACAACCCTGGCCAAATCCTGACACACATCAGATGGTGCCCGTGGCATTTTCGTGTAATTAAAAAATGAGTTAAAAAAAACAATACAATTCCAGGTACAGATAAATAGTTAAGCAGTTAGATTAAACAACTTCTTTGTAAAATAAATCTTTTTAAATGAAACATGTATGGAAACAGGTGAATTAACACTCATCAGTTAGCAGGCTCAAGCAAGCTAAAACTCACATGGTAGCAAAGACTTACTAGCAGAAATTGTTAATAAGTTAGAAATTATTTAAACACACTTTGCTGTAGGCTACTATTTACTAGTTAACAAAAAAATAATGTATGTCATATAAAATAGATTCACCCCGCCCAGTATCATAATCAAACCTTACCAGGAAGCATGTAGTCCTTGGCTCAGACAGTGTAGTAGTGTGGGCTCAATAGCATCTCATTCGTGTGAAAGATCTTGAGAATCAGCTGTACAGTCATGACCAAAAGTTGAGTATGACACAAATATTATTTTCCACAAATTTTGCCGCTTCGGGGTCTTTAGATATTTTTGTCAGATGTTAATATGGAATACTGAAGTACAATTACAAGCAAGTGTCAAAGGCTTTTATTTACAATTACATGAAGTTTATGCAGAGTCAATATTTGCAGTGTTGACCTTTCTTTTCAAGACCTCTGCAATCCGCCCTGGCATGCTGTCAATTAACTTCTGGAACACATCCTGACTGATAGCAGCCCATTCTTGCATAATCAATGCTTGGAGTTTGTCAGAATTTGTGGGTTTTTGTTTGTCCACCCGCCTCTTAAGGATTGACCACAAGTTCTCAATGGGATTAAGGTCTGGGGAGTTTCCTGGCCATGGACCCAAAATATCAATGTTTTTTCCCCCAAGCCACCTAGTTATCACTTTTGCCTTATGGCAAGGTGCTCCATCATACTGGAAAAGGCATTGTTCATCACAAAACTGTTCCTGGATGGTTGGGAGAAGTTGCTCTCGGAGGATGTGTTGGTACCATTCTTTATTCATGTCTGTGTTCTTAGGCAAAAATGTGAGTGAGCCCACTCCCTTGGCTGAAAAGCAACCCCACATGAATGGTCTCAGGATGCTTTACTATAGGCATGACACAGGAGTGATGGTAGCACTCACCTGGTCTTCTCCGGACAAGCTTTTTTCCGGATGCCCCAAACAATCGGAAAGGGGATTCGTCAGAGAAAATGACTTTACCCCAGTCCTCAGCAGTCCAATCCCTGTACCTTTTGCAGAATATCAGTCTGTCCCTGATGTTTTTATCTGGAGAGATGTGGCTTCTTTGCTGCCCTTCTTGACACCAGGCCATCCTCCAAAAGTCTTCGCCTCACTGTGCGCGGAGATGCACTCACATCTGCCTGCTGCCATTCCTGAGCAAGCTCTGTACTGGTGGTGCCCCGATACCGCAGCTGAATCAACTCAGTCCTGGCACTTGCTGGACTTTCTTGGGCTCCCAGAAGCCTTCTTCACAACACAAGAACAATGATTCCAAGCACCACACTCCTTTTGAAGCTTCCAGTCTGTTATTTGAACTTAATCAGCATGACAGAGTGATCTCCAGCTTTGTCCTTGTCAACACTCACACCTGTGTTAACGAGAGAATCACTGACATGATGTTAGCTGGTCCTTTTGTGGCAGGGCTGAAATGCAGTGGAAATGTTTTTGGGGGATTCAGTTCAATTGCATGGCAAAGAGGGACTTTGCAATTAATTGCAAATTCACCTGATCACTCTTCAGAACATTCTGGAGTATATGCAAATTGCCATCATACAAACTGAGGCAGCAGACTTTGTTAAAATTAATATTTGTGTCATTCTCAAAACTTTTGGCCAAGACTGTACATGTGATAGAAAAGTGCACTGCACGTGATGGAATAATGCACTGTGCATGTAGAGGGTTGCAATTCCATTGAATTGGGGATAGTTTAACCAAAATATGCCACAAGACCTAGAATTGCCTTATGTGTATCCCACAAAAAAGGTTCACTGTTATAAGCTAACTTTTTTAAATGAATTTTAGCAAAATTCCCCAAATTCCCAGACTTAAATTCTCATGGAACAATTATGGAAATTTCCCAGAAAGTTTCTGACCCTTTGTAACCCTAGTCTGTATGTCTGAGTGCAGCTGCAGCAGGTTTCCAGAGTGTGTGAGGCAGCAGTTCTTTAATGATTCCCAGTGTCTTTGAGAAAGGCCAGCCAGACCAGATAGATGGCAGAGTGAGGGGCTATCTGGACTACTCACAGCCTGCATTCTGAATGGCACCCTATTTCCTACGGTCCATGGTCAAAAGTACTGCGTTTTTCCTCACGAATCTTGTTCTGGAGGCAGCTCTGCATAGTGGTAACTAGCTGGCACAGACACACAGTCATAAAATCAGATTTTAAACTTAATCTTTACCCTAACCTCACCCACACGGCTAATCCTAATGCCTAATCCCAAATTAGGAACAAAAAGCACATTTTTGTTTTCATACGTCTTTACAAAATAGCCAATTTTGACTTTGCAGCTGGCCCATCTAAGGGGCAATCGCTCAGTTCTGCCTCCATGACAAAACTCATGACAATAAATGTCAACCTGCGCAATAAATAGGAAATAGGTTGGCATTTCGGACTTCCCTCTGTATGAATCACCCAAGGCCAAGAGGGGCCTGAATAACTCAATGAGCTCAGACTGACTAAACAACCTTTATATAGGCAAAAACAACAGTTTTGAAGGAGCTCATTGATGGTCTGAATACTTTTGTGTGGAAAGCTTGGGCTGAATCATGGCGCATTGTGGGTTTGTAACAATGTCGTAACACAAGGTTGGATGTCAGGGTCAGCTACAGTACTACTTGCCTTGGAGGATGGTCATGACAACAGTAACCAAAAAACAGAGACGGACAAACAGGAGACTGTGAATAGGTTACTTCATTACTAAGCATATTACACCTGAGTCAAGAATATTAGACAGTAAGTTAATGATTTAATGAATGTTTTAGAGTCTATGCAAACCAGAAGGCCTCCCAAAGGGAACACTAAACAGGGTTCAACCAGACAGACACACACATATAAACATAGCAATAGGGCCAGGTACTAATGTCCCATGATGACTATGGTTATTCTGAAGGATGCTTAATGACCAGAGTATGGTTTAATATTAGGCTAGATTATAATTGGAACTAAAGCCAGGGGTGTTTTAAAATATTAATCTGACAATCTTTCCCAGAAGCCTCTACTAAGGGCCAACATAAAGCAAAGAGAGAACTTAAGAATTGCTGCCAACTCACCTCCTCCAGCGTATCCCTTTACCACTGCTCCATGATACGGGGGGTGCCACCAGCACTCCACCCTGTGTCTGGTGTCCGCTTTATAGTCCCTGTCCCAGACCACTGTCTCGCTGAACAGGGTCCGAGCCCTGACTCTGGGGCAGGAGGAGAGGAGGTGGGGCATGGGGGCCATGAGGGCACAGTCAGCCCTGGACCTGGGTCTGCCCAATCCCAACCTGAACAGGCCACTGTCACGCGGGCAGAGAGACACATTGTACACTGCCATCTGCATGGCTCTGTTACCTAGGCAACACAAGGACACAGTTCTATTAGTCAGTGCTCTGCTCACAAGAAAAGACAGCAGAGCACACAGTAGCTGCAGCTAAAGCCTCAGTCAGCTCGTACCCATTCTTAAGGAAAATAGGCTGCTTGGAACAGGATGAAAATAACAGTCTGGAGTTTGATTCTGGTTAACGATAGCTGGTGAGTAATACCTGTTAATTAACACAGTAATAGATGTTCAATAACACCTGAAGGCATCAGATCGCATAAGGCAAAAACTTTGCTGCAAAAAGGCACACACATTCACACAGTCACCAAGGTAACCCAAGAAGATATTTTTAGGGTAAATCCATTTGAATTCAATCACTTTTTGACAGCACTCCTTTTGATTTCAACTAAATCTTCCATACATATTTGCCCATTGTAGAAGTGCTCAGAAAGTGACCTTTTGTACACGAATGTGCTCAAAGTTGACCCATTTTTCATACCCAATAACTCAATGTGTCACGATCGTCGTAGTGAGGAGACCAAAGTGCAGCGTGATATGAATACATGTTCTATATTTAATGAAGAAAAACCACTGAAACAAACTTACAAAACTACAAACAAACATGACGCTATATATCAACAGTGCAGACACAGGTAACTAGACATAGACAATAACCCACGAACCACAATACAAAACAGGCAACCTAAATATGGTTCCCAATCAGAGACAACGACAAACACCTGCCTCTGATTGAGAACCATATCAGGCCAAAACACATAGAAACAGACTAACTAGACATGCAACATAGAATGCCCACTCATATCACACCCTGACCAAACAAAACATAGACACAAACAACGCAAATAATGGTCAGAGTGTGACACAATGCCAAGAGTGTGCAAAGCTGTCATTAAGGCAAAATGTGACTAGTTTGAAGAATCTCAAATATAAAATATACTTTGATTTGTTTAACACTATTTTGGTTTATAGAAAAATTCCATGTGTGTTATTTCATAGTTTTGATGTCTTCACTATTATTCTACAATGTAGAAAATGTAGAAACAAATGCAATGAGTAATTGTGTCCAAACATTTGACTGGTACTGTATATATCTAAAAATAAACGTATATCCCACGGTGAGAGAACGATATGAAAATCTGGATACTGCCCATCCACTTCTTCCATGACGGGCAAACAAGTATAGAACGTTATTTAAATCAAAAGGGATGCTGTCAAAAAGTGATTGAATTCAAATAGCAACAACAACCTTGGGAACAGAGTACACACACATAGCCTCTCAAGTGACACCGATGCTGCTGACATGACACATCATGAAAATATTTACCAAGAAGTGTTCCATCCCACACAGCATATAAGTCAAGGCCCTTGGTAACACAAGTGGGTCAGACGTGTCAACCTACAATTGCCCCTTGCAACTGCCTTTAGTAGTAGGGTATTTTCCTGGTCACTAAATCATCATTGCAAGACTGCCATAGAAGACAGTTAGAGGTTCTCACTTTATACAGTATGCTAGACTATATCCCTGAGCTGGTGGACTGGGCCTATGGAGGGACCCCCTGGGGACTTCTCTAAAGAGCCTATAGCCTAGTGGTAGTTAGCTCATCCATATCTATACAGGTGACGACACAATGAATCAGTAAGCCTACTGATATGGATAACTTGAAGGAGTTGTTTCACATAAGCTATCTGTCTTTGAGAATTCAACCAAATGTTTAGTACCTCCAAATATGACAAACAAAGCACACAAAAAAAATCACTAAATACACAAACAGTAAATGTCAGTATATTTCATGCACAACCAAGTCAATAATATTGAAACATTTGAAATGATGATTGTCTGCAGACTGTAGAGTAAGTGTCGCTCGCTCACCAGTCAGCACCATTCATTCTCCTCAAACACCCACTCAAACCATAGGTAGAGACATCTTCTCTGCTGTAGCCTAGCTACTCTATAGTCTCTATGGGACATCAGTGGAATGCCACAAACACACTATCCTCCAGATAGAGCAGAGAGAGAGAGAGATATAGGTAGAAAGAGACATAAACAACGTTGTGTCTATGCATATGATAGTGTGTAGGAGAGACAGATGGAGAATGAGATGTTTCTATGGTTACATTGACCCTTGTGAATTCCATATCTTTACCATGGAGAGCCTTGCATAAACCTTGAGAGATTCAGGCGATGCAAATCACGTTGTTCCAAGTTCACATTGGGTAAACACATTAGTATTTGTGTAAGATAGTTTTATGTGCTTGTTAGTTATTCAAGAAATGAATCACGAATACCGTTAATAAGAGTTAATAAGAAACATAGCTAGCTAGCTAAGTTAGATCGCGACTCGAGCTATCCATTCTTGACATGACACTGACAGCCACATTAACTAGCTAGTGACATTTGTAAGCTAGATGCATTGTTGAACGTCTGTTAAAAAAAAGCTTTGATCACAGGGTTTGAAGTTACTCACTGTGTTCAATTTCCAACTCCTTGCGTTAAGCTATATGGATTTTATCATGATCCATTATCTATATCAAATTCAAAATGTTCTTGTGCACGTAAAGTCGTTGTATTACCCCTGTTGTCATAGCTCACACATCCTCCATGTGTGCCGCCGTGTTTGTTTTTAAAAGCTTTATTGACAGCTTCCTCTTAGAACATTGTAACAGGGTGGATTCCAAAGTACTTTACTAATAAACACTAATGTTTTTCGTTTTTTGATTACTATGAATTTTAAATTAAGAGGTTAAATATACGTTTGAGATATCATTTTCTACATGTAAGGGTTAATGGGTTCTCCAGCTGTCCCCATAAGATAACCCTTTGAAGAACCCTTTTTGGTTCCAGGTAGAACTATTTTGGTATTAGGTCAAACTATTTGGGGTTCCATGTAAAACCCTTTCCACAGAGGGTTCTACATGGGACCTAAAACGGTTCTACCTGGAATCAATAAAGGGTTATCCTATGGGGACATCCAAAGAACCTGTTTAGAACCCTTTTTTTCTGAGTGTAACATGTTACATGTCATCTGTGTGGCACACTTTTGCAGGACCCTAGACATTATTTTATACCCAACAGTCATCCAAAACGGGTCTGGTCTGTTCCACAACTCAACTGTTTGGGCAGCCAGGGGAGTTAGGGGGTCTCTCCTACAGTGTGTGGCTATCTCTATCTGCAGCTGTGCTCATATATTTCCTTTGTGTGTGTGTGTGTGTGTGTGTGTGTGTGTGTGTGTGTGTGTGTGTGTGTGTGTGTGTGTGTGTGTGTGTGTGTGTGTGTGTGTGTGTGTGTGTGTGTGTGTGTGTGTGTGTGTGTGTGTGTGTGTGTGTGTGTGTGTGTGTGTGTGTGTGTGTGTGTGTGTGTGTGTGTGTGTGTGTGTGTGTGTGTGTGTGTGTGTGTGTGTGTGTGTGTGTGTGTGTGTGTGTGTGTGTGTGTGTGTGTGTGTGTGTGTGTGTGTGTGCGCGCGCGCGGGCGGGCGGGCGGGCGGACGGGCATGTGAGTTCATCTGAGTTCCTATGTGTGCCTACCAGACAAGGCATCTTGTCATTATCCCCAAAATGAAAACAAATCAGTTAACTGAAACCAATCAAAACATGACAGATTAATGTATATGAAAATGTGGGCATTTTGGATACTAAGAAATAGAAAAGTCTATTTGAAGCTTTGGATGAAGTTAGATGGGATAGGATTGAGACTATTTTCTCAAGGTCAGCATGTCCTAGTTGCACAGTCAGCTCAACTTCTCGTTTGTTCATTGTTGTCGATGTGATGTGAATATATTTCAAACACCTCAACTTTTCTCTGTTTCACTGTCATAACAGACACCATGCCGACTGATACAAATTCAGTATAGGCATTCTCAGTGCCGCCTTGATGCAATTTGTCCCATAGTTGTGATCTGAAAGGGAAAAACTTGCAGTTGCATTCTAAAATGACATGGTTTCTGCCCACATTGTCAACCTGTTTTGTCACATGATGATATCCTCAGGCACCAACTGAAAGAAATACATAGTCACCTTGACAATAACAGTCAGCAATGACCAAGATATACTGTGTAGTCAACCCCAACTTCTATCTTCTAATTCAGTCTGTATTAAATTCAGTGAGTCTGTATTACATTCAGTGAGTCTGTATTACATTCAGTAAGGCTGTATTACATTCAGTGAGTCTGTATTACATTCAGTGAGTCTGTATTACATTCAGTGAGTCTGTATTACATTCAGTGAGTCTGTATTACATTCAGTAAGTCTGTATTACATTCAGTGAGTCTGTATTACATTTAGTGAGTCTGTATTACATTCTGTGAGTCTGTATTACATTCAGTGAGTCTGTATTACATTCAGTGAGTCTGTATTACGTTCTGTGAGTCTCTATTACATTCTGTGAGTCTGTATTACATTCAGTGAGTCTGTATTACGTTCTGTGAGTCTCTATTACATTCTGTGAGTCTGTATTACATTTAGTGAGTCTGTATTACGTTCTGTGAGTCTGTATTACATTCAGTGAGTCTGTATTGCATAGGTTATGGAGTGTTTGGTGTCAATAAAGGGAAATTGTTGACTTTAGGCTACACATAAGTTATTGTTCTCATTCAAATGAAATAACTTGGATCTAACAGCTAAATATTGAGCTATACATGTAAAAGGTTCAAACTTTACACAACAGCATTTGCTTTATTTTATTCATTGTAATGGCTGGCAGGCACGAGATGGTTCTGCTGGTTACCGTAGCAACCCTTTTATCTCCACACCAGATTGTTTTCAGTTAAAGGATTTAGATTTGTGGAATGAGTTAGGCGAACCAACACACACACGCACGCACGCACGCACGCACGCACGCACGCACGCACACACACACACACACACACACACACACACACACACACACACACACACACACACACACACAAAGGCTCTCCTTAAACTTGTTACAGAGCGAAAGTTATAAAATCACTAACTACTACACAAAAACAGAAAGGCCTTCTGTTATGTCTTGCAGTAGCACGTGCCTCTTTGATGTCGACTTCCATGGTAATATGAGGACTGTATAGAGTACAGACTAGTGTTCCCATGCACTCCATCTCCATTACAGAAGAGATAGATCCAACATGGAGGAGGATGCCTCGTCTAATCAGAGGCATTTCTCTATGAGAGATCCCCTGAGCATGCACCTTTGATCTGACTAACTAGCAGACAGAGGGAAGGAACACAGAAAAGGGGAAAATAGAAGTGAAAGATAGAGACGGGTGGTTGGTGGAGGTGTGGTGGGGTGGGAGGGATAGTGAGAGGCAGAGAAACAGCACAGAACAGAAAGTCTCTGTACTATCCATAGTCTGATGTCAGTGTACTAAACTAACCTGGGGTGCCGTGGCCGGTCTGCTGTCATGTTGTATATCACAGTCAAGCGGACCACGTCCCTGCCCAGGACACAACTCACAGCATGTGGTTATGAGGAGAAGTATGGAAGAGGAAAATGGGTTTTTGACACTATTTAGACAGTTTCCATCACCTGCCCTATTAAAGAATACGCTTCCTTCAGCTGATCACTGATGAATGAATGAACGAACAGGACACTGGGCACATAAGTACAGTACTTATGTACTTGATACATTCATGAAGGTCAAAATTCTCCTTCGATTCAAAGTGGTACTGTTCTATCATCTGATCTTAAAAATAAAGAAACAAGGCCAGTAGGAGGATTGTCATGAAACTATAACAGGATTGCCTATGAGTTGTATAGATAGACAATGGATTGTATTTAGAAATTTGAGAACAGGATGGGTTTGTCTGAGGGTCCCTAATCCTAAAGTCAATCTCCATTGATGTGCTTTGATGTTGTGGTTCAATACAGACCCTTAGCTAAAGACACAAGGTGAAACAGCCTGGGAGTTCACTTCACAGTGTGAGGGAGTTCTCTGTGTGGACAAAGGATTTATCTTCCTGGACTCTGTACTGTTAAAATAGAACGACTCAAAACACTATCATCGTGTAGTGAAACCATAAATAGTGCACTTAAACTGAGATCTGGTGTTTGGAGGGTGTTTGAATGTAAGCGCAATGTAAGTGTTCTGTCTGATACAAATGATTTCAAAACAGAATGGAAGCAGCCTGAAACACCCAAAGTGGTTCTTCAACCTGAGTAATTGTGTTTTTAATAGGGTTTTGTTGTGTTTTTAAGAGTGTTGTGAAAACCCTTTTTGGTGTTTCAGTGCATGTAAAAGGTAGCATTAAAACACAAAAATTATGTTTTGTTAGACTGTGTCTCTCATTCAATCAAATAGTTTTACATGTTTAATTGGTTTATAGCATACATATTGATGGATAATTACAGTCAGTATTTTGTTAACATTTTAAAGAAGACTGTGAAATGAAAATTGCTCCTATATGGTAGACTTTGGGACTTGTTATAGGCAATAGCTGCCAGGCCCATTGTGAGATTATAAATAATGTTACAATCAAAATGTTTAGGACTATGTAAGTTATAGCAGATGTAACACTGGTATGCATGTGAGAAGGTAGATGCGGTAGAAGGTAGATGTGAAACACTGCCTTAGTTCATTTTAACAGTGTGGGAGGTTATGTGAGATCAAAGCAGGAGGACTGTGGGTTATTTCAATGGCTGCAATGAACCAGGAATGTCATCTTATTGTGGTTGTTGGAAGGTTGTTTTTGGTTTGGAGGGGACACACAGGATAAGTTGCTCAGTGGTTGGGATAAGACTCTCTTTTACCCTTCATCTATTTTTCTCTCATTCTCTCCATCTTAGTTTCACAATTATTACATGATTCTACTTCTTTAATTTGCAATTTAAGTAATAGATCTCAAACCAATAAAGGAAAATAACACAGCCATCTATTCGTCCACAATTACTCTGGGATGAGCTAATGACTGACAGATTTGATCAGCTCCCTCTTTGCCTTTGAATGTAATTTCAAACACTTTCTCTGATGCCTGTTTTCAAACTAAAGTAATCTCTTCTGCAAGCAGAAATCCACCTTCACCCACACCCCTCCCTCCCTCCTCTCAGGCTCAACCATGACAAACAACCCATGTTAATCACACCCTCTCGCCATGTTTCGGAGGGTGGTTACAGTTCACACACACACACACACACACACACACACACACACACACACACACACACACACACACACACACACACACACACACACACACACACACACACACACACACACACACACACACACACACACACACACACACACACACACACACACACACACACACACACAGACAGAAGACAACTGACCACACAGCATCAGAGAGAGAACGTTCCTCCTCTGTGTGACTGGATAGAGGAGAGGTGTCGGTGGGGTGTTTGGGTGGAAGGTGATGTGGGGGACTGGTCGGTTCCCACCCATCAAAAGGTGACCTTTTGGAGGACGGCCATGTAATTCACGTCCACGTCAGCCGTGCTGAGAAGTGGCGGCATCGGCGCAGGCAAGAAGCAATCTCACACCATCTTGGCTCCCAGAGTCCAATGAGGAAGGGCCTGATCAGCCTCTGCCTGTGACCATTGTTCAGAGGGTCTGATAAGTGTGATGTTATTTCCAGGGCCTATTTCACGTCGACAGCCCCTCAGCATGGGCCCGGCCTCCTGTGCACTGTGTCCTTCTTTGATCTTTTCCCAGAGAAGACAAAGATAGAAAAGGAGGAACACGGTGGTATGGTGAAGCTGGACGGTTCTGATAGGCAGAAGGAGTAGAATTGTTAGTTATAGAGACCATAGAAACGCCTGGACACCGACATCCAAGCTCATTAGCATGTCAACTGTAACATTTGCCTTGGTGTTCAAGCAAGTGTGTTAACTATGATCCTGGTGTTCTTATTTGTCAGATGGAACAGCAAGATCAGCTCTATTTTGAGAACGATTACTTCTCAGAAGCATTGTTTTACAGTTTCTTACTTTTCACTAACAGGGGTATGCATTCTGACAAACCATCATAGTACTGTAGTAAGAAACTGCATTACAATAAACTCAGATACATAACTTAACGAAAAAGTAGTTTGGTATTAGTGCCTATACCTCACGTGCCAATACATGAGTTTCTAATCAAATCCATAATTTGCCCCAAACTATATTGCCCCATACTAACCCATCCAGCCCACAACAACCACTGAATCTCCTGAGAGGGCCTTTTAAGAAATACAGAGACATTATAGTTGGTATCATTCCTCTGATCTTTCCCATGCCATTATAATAGGTTGACATGGGAGTTCAGATTCACATTGTCTTGTTTTAATCAGTGTCTTGATGTTGTGTGTCTAATAAACTGTGCTGCTTTGCCTCATCAAGGCTGATAGTTCTGTTTCCTGTGAGAGAGATGAGCACTTCCACATACAGTACATAACAACACAGCACTTCCTTCCTTCCTTCGCCCGCCATCCCGCCCGGCTCCTAACAGGACTCCTCGTTAGTTAATGCTACTAATTAGTGCTCCTCTCTCCTGTGGATCCCTCTGCAGTCTCACAGACTTGGGGGTTAGGGGGAGGGAAGGTGGTGGGTACCCTGATCTCTGCCGATCGAAACATTTTGTTACTCCACAAAATCACAATATATGCTGGGTGCATTTGAGTCTGCCTGTCCAACACTCAATCTATATAGTAGTCCATTTGATTGATTTGTTTATTTCAATCCCAATTAGCTTTCACAGGGGCAGCAGCTGTTCTTCCTGTGGTCCACATAAAACACAAAACATGATAAATCAGAAAACACTGCTACACTGATAGACAAGGACAGTCACACAAATGTAAAATACATTCATATACAAACAGTACAAAAATAATGTATGTGTTAGTGTCTCTGTGTGTGTGTGTTGGTGTGTCAGTCCCCTCATTTATATTGGTGTTGTCGCTGTTGTAGTTTTTTAAGGCATATACAAATGTAATCATATCAAACTTCTCATTCACTGTATGAGTACACACGAAACCACTCCAGCCACATTGTCTCACGTCAGATGGCGTCACTTTTCCGCGATGCTCGTCCCTCAATCCGTGCAGGTGGAATCAACGTGCTATCTGATGTAAGTCAATGCACCAGCCTTGCAAGTAGCTATAGAAACGAACATAAACCCTAAACTGAACACACATCCTACCCAGAGGCACTTTTCACATTTCTCCTAAAAATGGGCATTAATAATATCATTCCTCTCTAAATCTCTCCACTTCTAAATTGTCCCTCATCTCAACCAATAAGTAAAGGTCAGCTGGTTACCATGGTGATGGGTCAGGGGACTTGCCTTGCCATTGTTGGAATGAAAAGGAACAGCAGAAGTAGGAAGTATCAAGGGAGTCAGTCACAAGGCTCAGATCCACAGAAGGAGTGAGAGCACGGAGGATGTGAAGACAAATGTGTCCAATAGCCAATATCTAATTAAACACGTTGTCTATGTGAGCAGCCGATAGTACAGAGAAATAGTGCCTGTCTGCTCCTGCACAGTGAGGGTGGATGGAGGAGAGACCAGGAGCCACGAACAGGTCTCTTTTTAGCAAGGTCCCCGGTAAAAAGAGATACACTCTGAGAAAATGAATCTTTTATACATTCTCCTTTGGCACAAGAGAGACTTTTATCTCTGTCCCATTAGCATTTTTGGCGCTGAAGCAATTTACATTTTTATAGCATAATTAATGAACAAGAAAGTAATTGACATTTTCGCTCCATTCGCCGGGCACATTGTCTGGAGCATATTTGATATTTGGAGGGGGCCAGTATTTGGGAATGTGTGGGTGAGTTGGTGTGTCAGTGTCTCTGTAATTGTGTGTTTCGATCAGTGTGTCAAGCAGTGTGTGTGTGTGTGTGTGTGTGTGTGTGTGTGTGTGTGTGTGTGTGTGTGTGTGTGTGTGTGTGTGTGTGTGTGTGTGTGTGTGTGTGTGTGTGTGTGTGTGTGTGTGTGTGTGTGTGTGTGTGTGTGTGTGTGTGTGTGTGTGTGTGTGTGTGTGTGTAGTGGAGGAGTGTGTGTGGGAGTTTCGAAGGAAAAGATGGAACAGAATAGGACCTAATAAACAACAGGGGAGGAATAGAGGAGGAGAGGTGTTTTCAGGTGCAAATTGAGGCCAGAGGTGACCTGTCTTTTACTTCAGCTGGTGCTCACATCAAAAGGCTGGAGGCAGTCCTTCACAGCAAATTAAACCATTCAAGCAGCTCAAAGGGAAATATCATTCATACAAGTGTCATACATATTCCCGACAAACATAAAAAGAGAAACTGTGTCATTGTTGTTTTGCTTTTTTCACTCTCCAAGTTGATGACCCTTGTGACGGTTAACCCTGTAAAGCCTGGCTCTTATCTTTTGAAAAGGGCTCTCACGTTAATAGTGGTTTTCTGGCTGAAACATTAAACGGCAGTTAGAATAAGGAATATCCCATATGACATCAGTGTATATCAGTGAAAGACAGTGATCCGGCTCCAAGTATTTTACTGGTTTGTGACTCAATGGCATCGCCCCCGGTTAGAGGGGAATAAAGCTGCCTAAGAGTTAACACACAGGAACTTTATTTAAACACACAGAGGAAGGTTAATATGGGGATGCACATAAGGTGGGAAAGATCGTGAAATGGTACACTCTTAGAGAAAAGGGTTCCAAAAGGGTTCTTCGGCTGTCCCCATAGGAGAAGCATTTTGGTTCCAGGAAGAACCGTTTTTGGGTTCCATGTAGAAACCTCTGTAGAAAGGGTTCTACATGGAACCCAAAAGGGTTCTACCTGAAACCAAAAAAAGGTTCTTCAAAGGGTTTTCCTATGGGGACAGCCAAAGAACCCTTTAAGGTTCTAGATATCACATTTTTTCTTAGAGTGTAATGGTTCTGTAATGGACAGAAACAGAGGTAAATAATACACACATACCGAACGAATACATCAGGGCACAAATGCATAGATACAGAATCTTACAGAATATAGCAGTAGTAAATGTGAAAGGACTGTATAGATTGCATATGCCAACTCAGAGGAGTGACATACAATAGACAATCATAGCAACTAACTATGAAGAACAACATACAAATGTCACACAACTCACTTTGGACACCCACACCATCCCACCAGTCCAGAGATATGAGTGAGTCCAGTTGTTGATGGTCAGAGACAGATGTTGCTCTCTACCACTGCTTGAGGGAGACTGACAGTATAGTGTAACCTGCAGAGTCAAGATGATGGGCAGATGTCCGGACCTCTAGTAACCTCCCTAGCGATCTATCAGGGCACAGGTCACACAGGTCATACAGGTCAGAGGGAGTTTGCGGGGCAGGTTTTTGTTACCCACTAGAGTCTAGATTCTCAGGCTCCGGTCATGGGGGATGGGGAGTGGAGTATGGAGCTTACAGTTGTGAGGTGCTGATAACAGTCACCTGCAGGGAATTCGTAACAATCATCTTTAGTTTATTTCACCCTGCAATGAATGTGATTTATGCATACCTGTGGTCTAAATTATGAAGTGTTTTGTGGGATAAATTCTCTGTTTTGAAACTGTCAACTACAACAAGACAAGCAGTCAGAATGTGTTTTTTTCTCTTCAGCCAGGCTTCAAGCCAGACATGTGATATAGACGTCTTCCATTGGACTCTGTGACACAGCAATATGTGTGAGCGTAATCTAGTCAAATCTATACAAAACCAGAACAATAGCCTACATGGTGGCAGATGAGAGGTTTCGGACATTGTCACATGCCAAAGTAGAACAGGTGTGTCAGTAAAATATGTAAACCTTGATTAAAGAGCCCTGCCAACACTGCAGCCAGCTCTGCCCCAGTACTGTGGCTGTAATTCTAATCAGGTTTCCCAACTCACAAAATGGAGGTGTTCCTAACACATTGAGGTTCTGTCAACGGTGGGTGTAGCTGGTGCATAGAAGTCAGGCGCAGGAGAGCAGAGATGAGTGAACACGAAGTACTTTACTGAGGCAAGTAGTAAGACCAGAACGCAACAGCGTCACCAATACCAAATGCCCAAAACGAGTAAGGCCGCACACAGTACCACAAACAAAGTACAAAGTACCGGCTGCCACAAAACACAGGTATACATAAAACCTGGCGCTAACCAGCCGGAAGCATGCCAACCTCGACAATAAACAATACCCCACACAAACATGGAAAGAACAGAGGGCTAAATACACATAGTAATTATGAGGAGACGTAAACCAGGTGTGCAGGAAAACAAGACAAAACAAATGGAAAATAAAAGATGGAGCGGCGATGGCTAGAAGACCGGTGACGTCGACCGCCGCACGCCGCCCGAACAAGTAGAGGGACCGACTTCGGCAGAAGTCGTGACAGGTTCATTGTATTTTCCAACATTAAATACAGTCAAAGACTATTCCTATGTGTCACAGAACAGCTGAGTTACTCTCACAAGGTGCCCTACCGACACTTATAGAGAGAGACAGATGTTCACTGATGTGCCTGGCTATCCTTGAGTGCACCATAGCTACTCCATAACGGCTGTCTGTCACAAACTCTATATAGCCTCGTTATTGTTATGTCATTTTGTTCTGTTACTTTTAGATGTACATTTTTTAAACTTTAGTTTATTTAGTAAATATTTCTTGAACTGGAATTGGTTAAGGGCTTGTAAGTAAAGCATTTCACGGTAATGTTGTACATTCGGCGCATGTGGAAAATACAATTTGATTTGATCCCAACAAATGGCATTACTGAGTCTGCTGGTGGTAACACATCTAAACATGCACTCTAAGCAGTCTGACTGGGGCTGAAATAGAATTAATTAAGACTAAATCCATTATCATAAAGAGAGATAATCTAACTTGATTACTTCCCCTTAAGGCAATTCATCTCCGGCACCTGCTTTGATTTGATATGAATTGCCCCTCGCATCCCAGGGGGGATTTCATTGCCATCTTATGCTTGTGTAATTACCATCAACTGGTGTGCACACAGACTCACACTGAAGAGTCATTTGAAGATAATCAATGGATTGACTGGTTCTGTTGAATGAGCACCAATTATGGGACTCTACCTTCTTCATAGAAAGGATGAGGTAGCGACAGGCCAGGAATCACTGATGGTGTGGCCGGGATTTAAAACAAACAACATTTTTTGTTTATTTGCAGATTTATACGCTATTATTTACTATAATATAGGTTTATTGTTTTAAATATGGCTGAACAGTCTAGCATGGGAGCCTTCCCCTTCAGGACTTCTTCTTAGCAAGGCCTTCTGATTTGTAGGGCTTCTTGGAGTAGGGCGAAGACAAGTTGGTCCTTGACGCTGATCTGGGACAGTTTAGCATTTTCCCCATTAATGGAGTTGGGGGAGGGGAAGCTGATCCTAGGTCTGTACCAATGGGAAATGTCACCCTGGAAGGGAATTCTCACAGTCCATTGTCCAGCGGTGCTGAACTGTGGAGTTCATGGGTTGCTGTCCGGTTTAATGGTGCTGAATCTCGCATCCGCTTTAGCACCATTGAACGTATTACTCTTTTGACAAAGTCAAAAATTTGAGGAGACATATTTTCCTGCATCACAATTCATATTAAGAGGCTTTGGGCATAGGGACTCAGTTGGCCAAATAGAAAGCAATAAGGGTGATATGTTTTGACACAATCATACATTACACAATAACTTATCCGTCCCAGGGTTGCAGATATCCTACAGGGAGCGAGGAAGAGGAGGGGGAATGCCTTGTATTTGCGCACATCATCTTCCACCCACCCTGTCCTTGAAGCCGCGTCACGCATTAAGTAAAGAGAGGCGCGCATGTTCCCAGATAGGGCTACTCCTGCTTTCCTTCCTCACACACCTGAGAGAGAGAGAGAGAGAGAGAGAGAGAGAGAGAGAGAGAGAGAGAGAGAGAGAGAGAGAGAGAGAGAGAGAGAGAGAGAGAGAGAGAGAGAGAGAGAGAGAGAGAGAGAGAGAGGCGGAGAGAGAGAGAGAGAGAGAGAGAGAGAGAGAGAGAGAGAGAGAGAGAGAGAGAGAGAGAGAGAGAGAGAGACTACCAGGGTCCTCGCAGCACATCACAGCCTATCTCTTGCAAAGTAGTGCCCAGTAGCAGTTTGGCAAGAAGCCAGTTACTTTCTTAACCAATTCGAGGGAGGAGGCGCGCACGGTGCGTGTGACCGGCAACTGACGTTCCCAACTATTCTCTCCGGCAACGGAAGATGCACACTATGGATGTTTGTGTAATCGCTGGAGACCGCAGTTTTCTGCATTTTTTTAACGACGGACACGCCTCGTCAGTTGCCTTGCGTCCCCACGGAACATCATGCGAGTAGGAGCAACGCACCCAATGCCATGCTGAGCAACTCCCCGACTTTTCTGCTGGCCCTAACCACGGTAGCTGGACTACTCCAGCGGTGCCACGGCTGGAGCGACGAGGACCTCCTGTTACCCCCCATCAACTCCACCAACAGATTCTTGGCCAACTTGGAGGTAGACGTGCACTACTCGAAGAGATCCGTGGAGGAGAGCGAAGCCTCCTCGTCAGACACTTCGTTACAGCCGTTGCCACAGTGCAACGTCAGCGTGCAGAGCCTTTTCCCCACCTCGCTAATGGCTCGTTGGGACAGCAACGTCGGTTTCCAGTGCGATGTGTTTATATATACCGCCAATAACCATGGAAGGGCTTTTTTCTCTGCTGCTATCAACAGAGCCATCTCACCTGTTCTCATCGAACACCTCGGAGTCACCGGCGGCCAGCAGGAGTTTAGACTGTGTGTTGGATGTGGCATGTCACGATACCGGCGATTCGGCAAGTCAAAGGCTCAGCAGACAGGGGATCCCATCAATTTCTGCTGTGTTGACTTCAGCCTTAACGAACTAAATGGGGACAAAAGTTGGAGATTGAACCGTAAACCTATCGAGTCAACTCTTGTGGCTTGTTTCATGACTCTAGTGATAATAGTGTGGAGTGTTGCTGCCCTCATATGGCCGGTGCCTATTATTGCAGGATTTCTGCCCAACGGAATGGAACAGAGAAGGCCGAGATAAAGAATTCTGGAGATAAGCCCCCAAGCCAAGAGGCAAAAAATACTGTAGAATACACATTTCAACGTTTTTTTTCACATTCTACCCGTATGAAAGAATGTCCGTTTCCCAATTTTACCGTTTAGAATGAAAGAGTGCTTTTTGGTTTTGGTCGATTTCCTATTTATAGGCCTTTATGGTAAGAAGACCAATAGTTTTAAAGGTGGGCTGTGTTATTGTATTACATTGGCTGTAGAATAGGTGCATATGTAGAGTGTGTTAACAACATTTCACTGTAAACAGTGTTTGTATGGTTTTACATGTTTCTAGGATTATTGCCTATAGGCAAGTGGTGTAGTGGTGCCTGAAGAATAGGTATACTCTTAATTTTGGAAAAAAATGTCCCAAACGGCCTGCCCGGCGAAGGAAAGGCGCTCTGTGTGGAAAATTCTATGCGAAACAATGACATTCATTCTGTATTACCTAAAATGATAAATCCCATATTGGTCTTTCACAGACAGGCCAACCCAAGCTGTACTGTGCAAGGAGGCTAATTGTAGGCGTACTATTGAAACAGATAAATTAGACTGTCAACTAAATCAGAAATTCAAAGGTTTCAGATGTATTTTTTTCAGATTTTCACTCTCAAAATCACACTTTGTTTTATAGAAAAACAACACAGTTGGATGTTCTAAGTCCATAAAAATGCTTAAACTACATCATGAGACCACTTTTGAGGTCTGGGAAATATCGAAGATAAAACCATTTTTGTGTAGTTCAAATCAAAGTTTTTTTGTCACGTGCGCCGAATACAACAGGTGTAGACCTTACAGTGAAATGCTTACTTACAGACTCTAACCAATAGTGCAAAAGAAAAAGGTGTGTGTGTGTGTGTGTGTGTGTGTGTGTGCGTGCGTGCGTGCGTGCGTGCGTGTGTGTGTGTGTGTGTGTGGGTAAGTAAAGAACTAAAACAACAGTAAAAAGACATTTGAGAATAACAGTAGCAAGGCTATATACAGACACCGGTTAGTCAGGCTTATTGAGGTACTATGTACATTTAGATATGGTTAAAGTGACAATGTATATATGATGAACAGAGAGTAGCAGTAGCGTAAAAGAGGGGTTGGCTGGTGGTGGGACACAATGCAGATAGCCCGGTTAGTCAATGTCCGGGAGCACTGGTTGGTCGGGCCAATTGAGATAGTATGTACATGAGTGTATAGTTAAAGTGACTATGCATATAAGATAAACAGAGAGTAGCAGCAGCGTAAAAGAGGGGTTACTCTTTAATTCAAGTGTGCAGGCACCTAGCACTATTGTTTTGTTAGTGGTGTTTGTGTAGCACATGAGATGGAGTTTGCAAGACAAATGGCCACTGGATTAATGCAAATAATCATGATATCATTCTGCCAGGTAGGCGTAGGCTACTTTGTAGCTAGTAAACATTTAATAGGTTTTTGGGAAAGCCTTTCCATCTACCAGAAGACAGTTAGGCCTATCATTAGCATTGCTATAATTTTCCTGTTCCTTAATTGTTTGAAACCTGGACATTTTACTTCACATTATGAGGCATGTCTTACCATTGCATAGAAACATGGAGGTAATCATTTTATAAAGACTTCCTCATATGCGTTCTCCTGTTCTGCTGGTTTTCGTTCAACTTTATTCTCTTTGTCTAGCAGCCAAATGCTCATAGTCATATTAGCAACTGATGAAGGTTGTTGCACCTTTAGATCTCCCTCATATCTAATTTTCTTATGGATATTTCAATCTCCATCCATCAAACCTCTCACATATGCTGTGCACATTTTAGTGTGGTGTTTTCTTGCTAATTGCATTTTGGAACATTCCCATGTAGGCCTACCGCCGTGTGCCCATTGCTGCCTCTAAAATGTGAAGAAATAATAGTTTATCAACATTTAAGCGAAACATTAAGAAATATACGCATGCCCACTGAAAAATAAGTGGGTATACGGTGTAAACCTGTGCATACCCTCAACTACACACACCACTGAGGCCTGTTATTTGTTGTGTTTATGTAGAGAGAAATTGCAGTTTTTCTCATGAATTTGAGTTAAGTGTGTTGTAATACATGGTGGGTAGATCTTGTCAAGAATAAATGCATAAATGTCATAGGCCTACCTGAATTTATTTTGGATGTTGTATCAAATATTTTGACGTATTGGCAACCCCTCTCTGATATGGTTTAATATTATTTATAATGTTAGATTTATATATATAACACAATTAAAACTAAGCTGATAATATATTTGTATTTATTTGTATGAGATAACATGAATTAATAAATAAATCAAATGGATTTGTTTTATATAATACGGAGGTGAGGAGACCTATTTATTTTTAACTAACTGCTTAGTGACCGATTACACAAATAGACTGGGTCGGTGAAATGTGCTATGGTCTGTAACTGAAAGAGAAACGACAATGCTCCATTCTCTGTTTGAGAGAGCTTCAGGGAATAGCAGCTGGGAAACTGCATTCATCTTTCAAATGTGAGTAGGCAATGAGAATATTTATGTAAGCAAGTTGATGGGCTTATGTGTTTCTGAGTAACACACAATCTACTGTGCACAAACTGGTTGAATTTTTCAACATATGGTGACATGGAATCTACAGCTATTGTTTCAATTCAACCCAGGGTTCAACTAAAAATAGACCATACATATAGTCCTAGGGTTTCAAGCTTTGGTTGAGTTCAAATTTAATCTTCAAGTTAATCATTGAAATGTTGGAATCATGTCTCCATCTCAACCAAAAATAATGTTTGAAGAACTAAATCAAACTAAACTTTATTTAAAGTGCATTTAAACTTTGATTAGATTAGGTCTTATTATTTAACTTAGATTTTTGTTTGAGATGGAGACATGAATCCAACATATAAATGATAAATGTTTCTACAAACTGGACATTGACTTGTGTTCGGTTGTCAACACAACCAAATATCACCATTTGAAGGACATGTATGTTCTGCTTGGATAGTTCCATCGTGCCACTGGATAAGTCTGCCTTTGATTCCAGTTTGTCTACAAATGTATCATTTATATGTTGGATTCAAATCGCCATCTCAACCAAGAAAAGTTCAAGAACAGGACAAAATCAAATCAAACATTAAATGCACTTTAAATTGTAACGGCTCTCTTCTATCTCCTCCTCTGACGAAGAGGTAGAACAAGGATCGGACCAAAATGCGGCGTGGTGGTTGCTCATGTTCTTTAATGAAAAATGAACGATACATGAAATAACTAAATATACAAAACAACAAACGAAACGAGAAAACCTATACAGCCTATCTTGTGACAACAAACACAGAGACAGGAACAATCACCCACAAAACACACAGTGAAACCTAGGCTACCTAAATATGGTTCCCAATCAGAGACAACGAGAATCACCTGACTCTGATTGAGAACCACCTCAGGCAGCCAAGCCTATGCTAGACACCCCTACTCAGCCGCAATCCCAATGCCTACAAAACCCCAATACGAAACACAACAAAATAAACCCATGTCACACCCTGGCCTGACCAAATATATAACGAAAACACAAAATACTAAGACCAAGGCGTGACATAAATAAAGTTTTTTATTTTTATTTAGTCCTATTCTTTAACTTTGATTATTGGTTGAGGTGGAGACGTGAATCCAACATATCAATTATGAATTTGTAGACCAACTGTAATTAACAGCAGACTGTCAGGGGCACAAAATATAAATCTCCTTCAAATAGTGATATTTGGTTGCATTGACAACAAAATACAATTCAATATCACTTTTGTGATACAGTAAATAGCCTATTAACTTGTCTACAAATTAACAAATTGTTTGTTGGATTCCCGTCTCCAACTAAACCAAAATGAAACGTTAAAGAATAGGATTAAGCCAGTGGCTCAGATGAAACTATCAAAGCATTTGATATCCTTTAAATGTTGATATTTGGTTGCGTTGTCAACCAAACACAATTCAATATTACTGTTGTAATAGAGTAAATAGCCTAAAATTAAGTATATCTTACAAACTAAATGGAATTCAACCTTAAAATGAGTAACACATTCATGGTCGCAACGTGAGGTTAGCCTTGTCACGCTTGTCGAAATCGTGGAAGTGACCGGACCAAGGTGCAGTGTGGTGAGCGTACATTTTTCTTTATTATAAATGTCGCCAACAAAACAAGAAACAACAAACACGAACGTGATGCTTACTAGGGCTATACAGGCCACTAATAAAGACAACTACCCACAAAATACAAAAGGCTGCCTAAGTATGATTCCCAATCAGAGACAACGATACCCGGCCAAAACATAGAAACACAGAACATAGAGTTTCCCACCCGAGTCACACCCTGACCAACCAAACATAGAGAATAAAAAGATCTCTATGGTCAGGGTGTGACAAGCCTACTGTAACTATCAAATCAAATCAAATGTATTTGTCATATACACATGGTTATCAGATGTTAATGCGAGTGTAGCGAAATGCTTGTGCTTCTAGTTCCGACAATGCAGTAATAACCAACTATAAATGTCTTCTTATGTAATCATAGAAAGCGTGCATGTTCAAGATAGCATGCAAAGGATGCAGGTCTGTGGAGATCTTCACAATTGCTATAATAATCTGTGCAGATTCTCGAAAAGCATTGATCATTTGCACTATGTACTTTCATGTCATCTCAACTGCAATCCAGGTAATTTGGTTGTGCTATGAGATTAAGCATTTAAATGTGCTTTTAAATGGTTGAAAGTGCAGTGATAACACAATTAGATGACAACTAAATAAAAAATCTGACATTTTGTTTCATTGGAATTTGGTTGTGCTTATAAAATGGTTGAAAGCACAGTGATACATTGGGAATTCAAACAAATTATGGCTGTCATTTTGAGTGGGTCAACATCTCAAACGAATATTACCCACATTTCCACATTGAAATGACATGGTGTGCCCAGTGGGAAGCGTCCTTGTGTTAAATTATGTTTGTGAAAGGAGAGAAGAATCTCTCTCAACAAGCTCCTTGCACCCCCTTTTTTAAATCCTTCTTGCTGCTCCTGTTCACAGTCATTATCCCCGTCATCGCCTATACTCGCAGGGAACACTCCTGCATCTCAGGCCCTCACCACCATCTAACACTCTGGTGAATTCACGGATGGTCAATCACATTGTTTCTTCAATCTTTTTTCTTTCACTGTCAGTCCCAATCCCCAGAACTGTACCCAGAACTGTAGCTATTGCGTTGTCTAGGTGTGTGAGGTGAATTCAGCACATGGCTCTAATGCGTAGATGGTATGTGTGCTATATTTGCCATGTGTGCTTGGGTGTTACAGAAAAATGGCTTCTGCTCTGCTGTATAATCTAAAATGAGGTTAAATGGCATTATTGAGTTATTACGTAATGACAAGTAATTGATTTCGACTTTTGAGCACCAAGTAGTCTAATGATGATCACCCTATGTTCAGTTAAGGTGAACTTGTTTGGTAAAGAAAAACAACAGTTCATAGTATGGCCAAATGATATGTGCCATTGGTCCAGTGAAACTTGCTGCCGAGGTCTAAAAGGCCAGATTTGACTAAATACCTATAAGACCCCGGTCTGTTCATTTTGAATTACAGTAAAGCTTATTTTCCTAGAAACGTTTTAAAAAACGTCACCGAGTTCAAATATGTTGCAATTCTTCAAGCAACAACTGACCTGTCAAAATGACTTCGAAGAGCCTTACCCGAGAAGTGATGTCACACAGCAGGACATAAAATGTAGATGTAACCCATTTTACTCAAAGCCAAAGAACTACACGGAGGCGCAAGGCCATAAATTCGAGCCCATTTGAGTTCCGTTAGCTTATCGTTTGAGATACCGACGCTGAAAATAAAGGTATGACTTTATCAACGGTCGGCTGTGCTCTGCAGCTTTTGGGGATCGTGTCCGCCGTTTTCGTTCTCTATAGTGTTAGGATTCCCACACAGTCATACTTCCTTGTTATAGATTGAAGACATAGTGGACTACCTGAGCTAATTAACGTAAACTCGTACATCGCCTTGGTCCGTTCAATTTCCCTTATTTTAGCACCCCAAAAACGTAATACTTCCAGACCAACTTTAATGTCAATACCATTGCAAAGCACAATTTCTCCCCTTTCCAAACAAATCAATTACATAACCTAAATGCTGCCCGTTTCTGCATAATTCAAGCAGGCAATGAGCTCCATCAGGTTTTTTTAAAATAAATGGCGGGTGGGGAAGTGAAACTAATGCGTGATAGTGAGAAGGAGAGATGTTGTGTGAGAAAATAGCTTTTTTCACTCGATCTGTCCAACTTATCATCTCTAAATTGTAAATAAAACACTATAAAGAGTTTATATAATGTGTCATTACATACCTATTTGAAGGTTTGTGTCGAATTTGAATCGGGTGTTTAGGGCGGTGCTAAAGTGATCTTCAGAAGTAAACAGCGGCTTTGAGAATGATGATCGCATGCAATGATGACGAAAAAAATGACTAGGTATCCCCCGTTACCCCCTCACTGTCCATTTCTTGTTTTTAAAGGATGATAGAAGTGCTACACCTGGTGGAGAGAGATTGTAAGACAGAAATAGTTGCTTTATGCGTGCTGTACGTTATGACATGACATGTCAAGATATAATGGAGGGTCAGTTTATTAAACTTTTCTCCAATACTATAGAGCCATTACCATGTCAAATAGAAACCTAGTTCACACCCCCGATTTTGACGTCAACACAGTCGCTACTGAATGTTGCGGTTGTGCACAATTGTACGGAATGGGGTGAGTTTACATTAACTAACTTCTCTGAACACCTGTGTGTAGATGGAAGACAGATGCCACAAACATGTTGTCATTGAAAAAGACTGTCTGCTGCAACAGTGTTTAAACCAATGAAAACTGTGTACAGTACATTAACTGTATTTTGCATTTGTGAAATTATTTTAATGTGATGTGAAATTAGAGGGATTTATATTTCTAGAACCGTACCGTAATTGAGATTCGATTCACGTTTAGATGGAGTATTTGGCTGTTTTGGCTTCCAGAGCCAATTCACCCATTAAACAGAACATGTAAGGTTCTTGGGCTAGTCACTGCTGAGTGTCAGGAAACAGAATTATAATTTTGTCATGACTTCCACCGACTGTGGCGCCTCTCTCTGTTTGGGCGGTGCTCTGCGGTCGTCTTCGCCGGCCTACTAGCTGCCACCGATCCATTTTCCTTTTCGTTTGTGTCTGTCTGTTTTTGTTATCACCTGTGTCTGATTAGTTAATTTCGGTGGGTTTATTAACCTCCACTGCCTGCTAGTCTTTGTGCAGGATTATTTTGCTGTGTGAGCTCTGTTAGGGGTGCATGTTTGCGCCACAGGGTTTTTTCCCTCACAGTCGTTGTACCGTTGGTACTGTATTAGGAGTAGATGCTTCTCCTCCGTGTGTTTCGTGATTTTCCCTGCCTGTTGTTGGTGGGTTGGGACTTATTATAAACAACTGTGCCAACTGGAATTCCTTGCTCTCCTGCTCCTGACTCCTGCACCTACCTCTTCTTAGGAGGCACCTAACACATTTTAAGATTTTGGTAATTTGGTAATAGTTTTAAACATTTAGAAGTGAACCCTAATACATTTGTGATTATTTTGATTCTGTAAAAAACAACTGAAGAATAGGGAAATTATTTGAATTCCTTTATATTTCATGACTAGGTCATTGCAATTGTCCCTTTACTATATAGAATGAAATGTAGATATGTATACAATGATATGTTCTATGAAATGTTGCCCATGATAACACTAACAGTATTATGAAGTCGCAGGGATATTCTAGAATTGGAAGATGATGTATTCTACAGGTAGACTATGCATGTCAGGATAGCTAGGAGTGGTGGGTGTGGAGTCAGGCGCAGAGAGCAAAGTTCCAAGGAGAATGTTTATTCCAAATATGGGTCAAGCCAAAAACAACAGGCACACATGACCAAAACAGGACCAAAAACAAACCGTAAGCAATAAAACACGAACCTCCACTGACGGCAAAATAAACAAGCTCGCACAAAAGCAGCCTGGCCCTGAAGGCTTAAATAGCCCGGGAAAAAATGGTTAACAAGAAACAGCTGAAAACAATCAAGACAAAACCAACAGAAAAGGGAAAAATAAACGGTGGCAGCTAGTAGACCAGTGACAAAGACCGCCGAGTGCCTCCCGAACAGGGAGAGGAGCCACCTTCGGTACCCACCCCTTGACGCGCGGCTCCCGCAGCGCACCGACACCGGCCTCGAGGGCGACCCGGAGGGCGAGGTGCAGGGCGTTCTGGATGGAGGCGGTGGAAATCCCCTCAGCAGTGATGGATCCAAGATGTCCTCCACCGGTACACAGCACCTCTCCTCCGGTCCGTACCCCTTCCAATCCACGAGGTACTGCAGGCCCCTCACCCGGTGTCTAGAGTCCAGAATGGAACGTACCGTGTACGCCGGGGGCCCCTTGATGTCCAGAGGGGACGGAGGGAACTCCAGTACCTCACCTTCCTGCAGGGGACCAGCTACCACCGGCCTGAGGAAAGACACATGACACGAGGTGTTAATGTAATAGTAAGAAGGGAGCTGTAACCTATAACATACCTCGTTTATACTCCTCAGGACTTTAAATGGCCCCACACACTGCGGCCCCAGCTTCCGGCAGGGCAGGTGGAGGGCCAGGTTTCGGGTCGAAGCCAGACCCTGTCCCCCGGTGCAAACATGGGGCCTCACTGCGGTGGCGGTCAGCGCTCACATTCTACCGCCCACCAGCCAGTTTGAGAGATTCCTGGATGGCTCTCCAGGTCTCCTTTGAGCGCTGCACCCACTCCTACACCGCAGGAGCCTCGGTCTGGCTCTGATGCCACGGTGCCTGGACCGGCTGGTAGCCCAACACGCACCGGAAAGGCGACATGTTCGTGGAGGAGTGGCCAACTCCGGCCATGGGACGTACCTCGCCCATTCTCCTGGCCGGTCCTGGCAATAAGACCGCAGAAACCTACCCACATCCTGGTTCACTCTCTCCACCTGCCCATTGGGTGAAAACCTGAGGTCAGGCTGATTGAGACCCCCAGACGCTCCATGAACGCCCTCCAAACTTGGGATATGAACCGGACCCCGATCAGAAACGATGTCCTCAGGCACCCCGTAGTGCCGGAAGAGGTGCGTAAACAGGGCCTCCGCAGTCTGCAGGGCCGTAGGTAGACTGGGCAACGGGAGGAGACGGAAGGACTTCGAAAACCGATCCAGAATGACCAGGATCTCCGTGTTCCCCTGGGACAGGGGAAAGTCGGTGATAAAATCTACCGACAGATGTGACCAAGGCCGTTGTGGAACGGGGAGGGGCTGTAACTTCCCTCTAGGCAGGTGTCTAGGAGCCTTTACTCTGAGCACACACCGAACAGGAGGAAACATAAAACCTCACGCCCCTCGCTAAAGTGGGCCACCAGTACTTCCCCCTAAGACCCTGCACTGTCCTCCTAATTCCCGGATGACCCAAAGAGGGTAGAGTATGGGCCCACCGGATCAGTTTGTCGCGAACACCAAGTGGCACGTACCTACGTCCCGCTGGACACTGTGGGGGCGCAGGTTCCAATCATGACGCCCGCTCGATGTCCGCGTCCACCTCCCATACCACCGGTGCCACCAGACAGGAATCCAGGATTATGGGAGTAGAATTAATGGACCGCTCCTCTGTGTCATAGAGATGGGACAGCGCATTGGCCTTAGTGTTAAGGGAACCCAGTCTATAGGAGATTAACCTAAATCTGGTGAAAAACATGGCTCACCTTGCCTGGCGAGGATTCAGCCTCCTCGCTGCCCGAATGTACTCCAGATTACGGTGGTCAGTCCAGATGAGAAAAGGATGTTTAGCCCCACTATCGTATCCTAGCAGCACATCCCTTTGTTCTTTTTTTCTACAATCTGTAGGAGCAGTTTGGTTTGTAATGATATAGCTAGGTAGGCAGAATAATGTTTAGTCAAGCACCCAGAAGTTGTGGTTTACACATCTTATCCCAGGGTCAACAGTGACAGCTGGACTATAATAGCTGTACATGTAACAGCAAGGGACAAATAGGGCTTCTGTCACGCCCTGACCTTAGAGATCCTTATTATTCTCTATATTTGGTTAGGTCAGGGTATGACTCGGGTGGGAAAGTCTATGTTTTCTATTTCTTTGTTTTTGGCCGTGTGTGTGTGTGTGTGTGTGTGTGTGTGTGTGTGTGTGTGTGTGTGTGTGTGTGTGTGTGTGTGTGTGTGTGTGTGTGTGTGTGTGTGTGTGTGTGTGTGTGTGTGTGTGTGTGTGTGTGTGGTTCCCAATCAGAGGCAGCTGTCTATCGTTGTCTCTGATTGGGGATCATATATGAGTTGTCATTTTCTTTTTGGGTTTTGTGTGATCTTGTTTTCTGTTTAGTGTTTTTTGCCTGACAGAAATGTTCGCTTACGTTTTCACGTTTGTTATTTTGTTTGTGTGTTTTTTGAATATTAAAATCATGAACATTTTCCACACTGCATCTTGGTCCACTCTTCATTCAACAAACGAGAGTCGTTACAGCTTCCCAGTAACATCTCCATTGTATTTTCTGACACTTCATCAACATATCATTGTCCCTCAGCACTTGCTGTCCTCAAAGTGACTTTACCGGAAGGGACGTCATCTTCGGAGTTGCTCTCTCCAAACTACCAGAATAGTTACCCTGACGATGACCTGATGGAGTGGAAGTTTGTGGTCCCTCCCAAACACAACACTACGGTTGTCTTCCTGGGTCAGACCCAGCCGCTGTGCCTGAAGAAGGAGCGGGCCATGGAGTATCACCATGGTAACGGTGGTTCGCAGTGGTGAAGAAGCTGTCGGACCTCCAGCCGGTCAAACACCGGGACTCCTTCTCCCTGATCCTAAGGAACTGTGAGATGAACAGGATCGGAGAAGGCTCCACTGGTCGGAGGCTTTCTCTCCATATTGAGAAGACCAACCCCATGTCTGACCGTGAGCTGAAGCTGAACTCTGTCATCCAGGAGAAAATCTATGTTCCCTCAGGGAAAATCTCTCAGTTGTCCTTCTAGGACTGCCCAAGTCAGGAGCTGCTACTGACCGCCATCAGAATCATAGGTAACGAAGGCCTAACTAGCAACACTGCTCTGATCTGAGTTATACAACCATAAGCATTATTATTAACACTATGCTGCTCAGCCAGTCACTAACTTCTCATTGTGTTGGTCTGGCTTGATGTCGTAGAAGAGTAACATGATAGACCGTTCAACATGTGTGTGACTGTGGCCTTAAGCCCTAACTAAACTATTACTGCAATTCAATGCTACATTTTTGGCTTCCCTTACACTTGAAACAATATCTGGAGTGTGACAATTAGGATGAACAAATACTTTGTCCTTCTTTAGATCCTAAGGCACCACAAACTCATGGTATATATTCAACTTTATTTTGGTTTGTATCCTTTAACTCTTCTCCATTTCTCAGAGTGCCGTCAGTGGAGGGACTGCCCAGCAGCAGCAGCCCCTGTCCCTCTGACGGTGCCCGTCCTGGAGAGGTGTCTTCCCGCCCCCCTGGGCAGTGTCACCTGGATCCTCCGTCCCTCTCAGCATGGCACGGTAGAGCTCCTGCCCACTACTGGCAACCTCAGGCAGTCCCTGCCAGAACAACCCTGCAACGGCTCTGTCACTCTCACCGTGGCCGAAGACAATGACGGCACCACCGTGGGTCAGTTCTGCCCTCGGGGAGCCATACACAAAGTCCAGGTCCACACCAACGTGTCCATCACAGCTTCAGCCTCAACAATTGAAGGGAAAGAGAGGTGGCCATTCTCTCACCCTTTACTCAACATCTCCTTCACCAGGGAGATTGCAGGTAATATGTTTTAATTAACGGTGTAACTGTGCTGTTATTGTGAAGTGAAAATGCCTAGGAACAACAACAGCTCAGTGGTAGGCCTCACAAGCTCACAGAACGGAACCCCAGAGTGCTGAAGCGCGTAGCGCGTAACAATCGACTGTCCTCGGTTGCAACACTCACTAACAAGTTCCATACTGCCTCTGGAAGCAATGTCAGCACAAGAACTGTTCGTCGGGAGCTTCATGAAATGGGTTTCCATGGCCGAGCAGTTGCACAATGCAAGATCACCATACACAATGCCGAGCATCGGATGGATGGTGTAAAGCTCACTGTCATTGGACTCTGGAGCAGTGGAAAGGCATCCTCTGGAGTGATGAATGATCCTTCACCATCTGGCAGTCCGATGGAAGAATCTGGGTTTGGGGGATGCCAGAAGAATGCTACCTGCCCGAATGCATAGTGCCAACTGTAAAGTTTAATGGATGTGGAATAATAGTCTGGGGCTGTTTTTCATGGTTCGGGCTAGGCCCCTTAGTTCCAGTGAAGGGAAGTCTTTAACACCACAGCGTACAATGACATTCTAGATGACTCTGTGCTTCCAACTTTGTGGCAATGTTTCAGCATGACAATGCCCCGTGCACAAAGCGAGGTCCATACAGAAATGGTTTGTCGAGATTGGCGTGGAAGAACCTGACAGGCCTGCACAGAACCCTGACCTTAACTCCATCAAACACGTTTGGGATGAATTTGAACGCAGACTGCGAGCCAGGTCTAATCACCCAACATCAGTGCCCGACTTCACTAATAATCTTGTGGCTGAATGGAAGCAAGGCCCTGTAGCAATGTTCCAACATCTAGTGGAAAGCCTTCCCAGAAGAGTGGAGGCTGATATATCAGCAAGGGGAGGACCAACTCCAAATTAATGCCCAGGATTTTGGAATGAGAAGTTCAGTGAGTGGGTGTCCACATATAGTTTTGGCTATAAAGTTACATTTTTAATAAATTGTTTTATATAAAAGTAGCACTGTAACTGCAAATATGGTATTCTCCCCCTGATGTACACACAGAGAGATACATTGTCACGGTATGCCCAAAGCAAGGAGTACCAACTCTCCTGGCCACCCCTAGTTGGCCTGTGGGAATGAAGTCCTACTCCACTGTGTCCTGGATCGTCAATGTCCCCTCCAAGCTGGAAGCCCACCTCATGTTCAACAACATCAGCCAGCCCAAGTGCAGCAACCGCCACACGGGCATCAGGTACAACCAGAAGAGGATGGGTACCCCTCTGAGACGTCCTCTCTAGGTTTTTTCATTCTAGGGAGTTTATCTTGGCCCCTGTGGTCCTGCTTCTTCCTTGCTTGGTCTTGGGGTCCAGGCCAGATTATGATGTGCTGTAAATAAATGAATGTGATTTGATCAGGGTGCAGATCCTGGGCTCCCTGGAGGAGATGTACAGCCGGCGGGAGGATGAGGAGGCAGGCAGGAAGATCACTGTCTCAGAGCTTCTACCTCAACATGTCCAACTGTATGCCTGAGAGAGGAGACTTCAGCATGCTCACACAGATCACACTGCACAAGGATAAGAGTGAGTGACCGACCGTGTGGAGCAGTCATCATGATAAGCAGTGTTGTTCTATCTCCTCTCACTCCCTTCTTCCTCTGGCCCTCTCCATAGGTTGTTTGTTTAATGTGAATTTGAAATTGCAGTGAAAATCTAACGCTCAATGTTTCTCAGCATTTCTGATATTTTGTTCATTCTGGTCTTACTACACTGAGTATACCAAACATTAGGAACACCTTTATAATATTGAGTTGCACCCCTCCATTTTCCCCTCAGAACAAACTGAATTCATTGGAGCTTGGACTCGCTCAGTAGGTAGGATTATGCAGCTGCCTATGGCGGCAGATTGACGAGGGTGGCATTTTATGAGCTAAACTGAGCATTTTATGAGCCAAACTGACCAAACAATGACAATTTTTCTCAACCAGTGGCATAGTGGATTTTTAGGTGAGCGTTGATGCCACCCTGTGATAAGCAGTGCCCACTTTGCTTGTCCATTCCCAGTGAGTTTGTCCAGGGTTCTGTTGGAGACACATCGCTATGGCTCTGTATCATCATTCCGTCCAAAACATTATCTGACATGAGTCATGTAGCAGATATAGGATATGGTAGAACGAGTATGTGGCCTTTTCTGTAGCCTACAGACTGGAGAGAAAATGTATGATAATGTAATGTGACGGACACTTTTTTACATCATGCAGGTTTCTCCCATCAAATAGCCTGACCTAAATGGCTCTCAATCAACCAAAAAATGCGCTGTAATGTTAACAACATATCCTAAAAACAGGACAGGTCAAAGTTAAATGGACAATATGAAATGGACAATCACAACTGTTGTCCAGGAGTTTCAACCCATTGCTGTGATCAGTGGTTTCAAGTTTGTATCCCTCCATTTTTGACAAGCTGATCATAGCGGAAAAAGTACTTTCGCATTTCACACTGATAATCAGAACTTAAATAGCCAAATTGATTAGTCACAGGAATCCGTACTAATAAAGCCAATGCAACAGCCTGTTTTACAAACAGTGGGTCTAGTACATGGATGGGAATTCATCAAATTCCATTGGGGGCCACATGGTAGGCTACACCCCGGTAAGCACGAGCCACCATCTTTTGGAAGTCTTTTTTTTAGGTCCTGTCATCATTTTTTGTGTTTTACAAACGGTAGGCTTACCAAATAGATGGGCAATCATAGAATTAATTTTCAGGCAACACTGTAGGCTACACCTCAGTGAGCTTGGAAGCACGGACCAATGCCTTTTGGGTGACCTTTTTTGGTGCAGGCTTTTAAACTTTTTTTTTTCACTTACTGGGAGTATTCCAGTTTTGTGGTAGCAACATTTTTTGGTCTTGCCTAGGGTGTGGTGGAATTATTCTAATCAAATGAGAGACTTTTAGATTTCTTCAAAACTATTTAATTAGTGCAGTAATGGAGTTGGTCAGTAACCACCCTGGAGGTGATCCCTGAGAACTCAACCAGCGGGACTAAGCCACAGCATTTTATAGCAAAGTCCATCCTCCTGGATGTACATGACAAATCACAGATGAGAGAATTTATACAAAGGTACATTGTGCTCACATGCAACAGACATCACGGTTACATCGCAACAGGTTTCTGTCTCAAGGTCGTTTACTGCTTGTTTATACAGAAATAGTAATGTAACATAGACACGAGGTCATTCGCTCAAATGATTTAAGTTCAGTGTTCATCTGCATATGGGAGAGAAAAAGGAGATTGGGTCTCCCTGGCACCGACATACAGGCACACAGACACTAATCATGGAATGGAATGTCTTATTACCAAGCCATCATAAATCTACTGTCAGCGTTAAAATCTCAGCGGCTCCTCTAAGAACACTGTTCTAAGAACACTATTCTGTTGCCTATTAGATATAACAGTCTGAATGTACTAATATAGGGATACATTCTAATATTAAAGTGATGTGATTAACATGTTGTAATTCTACGACAGGCGGCAGAACGGCAAGGACCGGCCCTGTTTGAGTCAAGTTGGCTGGATGTCCTTTGGGTGGTGGACCATTCTTTGACAAACAGGGGAAATTGTTGAGCGTGAAAACCCCAAGCAGCGTTGCAGTTCTTGACACAAACCAATATGCCTGGCACCTACTACCATACCGTTCTTGCCCAAGGCTTAAAAATCATTCTTTAACCTGTCTTGTCCCCTTCATCTATACTGATTGAAGTGGATTTAACAAGTGACATCAATAAGGGATCATAGCTGTCACCTGGATTCATCTGGTTAGTCTGTCATGGAGTGTTCCTAATGTTTTCTATAATAAGCGTTATCAGCCTCCAGATTTGAAACATTATGTTAGTGAGTGGGCTGATAATGGTATGTCAGTGAATACTAACCTGTGTGTGTGTTCCTGTTCCTAAGACCTGCTTCTGACCAGCATTCTGAGTGTGGTGGCAGCTCTGCTGGTTCTCATGGTGGTTGTGTTGGCTGTGGTTTGTGTGGTGATCAAGTAAGTAACCTTTTCTCTAGCCCTTCATGATAAATGTTGGAATGGTTTCTCAGACAGATTCATCACCAAGAAGACAAAGTAGCAGGAGCAACACCTATTTGTGGTTATAATCTTTCCTTTTAAAATAGAGCTTAATATCCATTGAAAGTGCTTTTTAGTCCAGGATTAGGCTTAATCTCTGTCTGAGAAACCAGCCTTTTGAGTACATATGGTAACGATGCATTAGAAGGTACACTCTCCATTCAATAGTTTATTTGATATAAAAAAAATACATTTCAGGATACACAGACTGCATTGGGCCTCACTCAGGCTTCCTTTACTAGGATATGGAACTGCAACATTTTACCAGTCACTTCTTTAGCAAAAACTGCTGTGGTGTTTTACTCAAGTTGATCACGACGAAAACGTTCTTTACACCCAAGACAGCGATTCAGTTTGTGATTGCTCATATGCTCTTCCAGCAAAAACTCCTCATCCTCTGTGAAGCATATACCACAGATGTAACAAGAAAGTGATCCTGTACTTGCAACATGAAAATGTAGATGTTCTTTCAAACTTTCTACAGACTCAAAGGTTCTTCCGCAGATACCACACCGAGATAGCTGTCTATGTCTATGGGCATGAATCACTAGAGACGTCATGGTGATAAAAGGTTTTGCACATATTCTACAATGACGAACAGCATTACCGGGGATAGGGGATTTCAAATGGGACAACTCTGTGGATTCTCTGACTTTAGTACAGAATCTTGGTCCAACTTCTGTCTGTGTTCTCTTTGACTTGAGTGGAGGTCCTTCACTCTCCATCCAATCAACTCTCTCAATCTGAGTTTCAGACCAAACTGAATTGACTGCAGATGGGGGCTGAGAGTCACTGTTACTGACATTTTCTGTTTTAATCTGTTCAATTTGCATTGTGGTGCTGGGTAGCTCATCCCTGTCTGTGTTTTCTTCACGTTGGGTTAAAACTTGGTAAAGATGTGAGGACTGACTTGGGTTCTGATTACAGTCACCTTTTACTCTGGCAGTAGATATGAAGGCTTCTATATCAGCAGAATCATCAGTATCATCAGTATCATAATCCATCGCTTGAAGCTGCTCTTGTCCCTGACTGATGACCCATAGCTCCTCCTGTTCCACTTTAATCTGAGAAGGTTCCTCCTGCCCCAGACCAGAACTACAATCCTGCTGCTCAGGAGAAACCTCTTCAGAGATGGAGAGAGTGAGCTGCTGGAGGTCTGTGGGGAAAAAGAACATGATATATTTAGCTAGTACATTCTAATGCTGAGATGCTGGCTTACAAGAAATGTGTTCTAGCCAGATGTAACTTTTGTGTTGGAAACTGGAAGTTTCGGTACAGTTGTATAACTGCCTACAGATCATTTGTTAGTTCGACATAGTGTGATATTTTTGTGTAGGTAAAATAAGTGATGCGAGAAAAGGCGATGCAAACGCTTTTATGCGCAAATATTGATATAATAAACATCACATCTAAGTAAAGTTGGAGTCACGAGATGATATGGTGTATGGTCGTCTATGACTCGTGAAACCATGCAGTTTATTAGGCAACAGATTAAATCAATTATGAATTTCACAGGGTGGTGAATAATATCGAGAATCTTATTCTGATGACGGATGCTTGACAAATAAAAAATATTCTCGCTATTTTCCATAATAATCTCATGTAGACTAGTTTACCCGCACCGCCTGGAGTGTAGGCTATATGTGAGCTGTTGGCTCGAACACACGTGCCAAGACCAAAGTAGACACATTTGCTATTTAACAGGACAATGTTTATGACGAAACTATTGGTAGAGTTGAAAATGTGATGGAAACATATAGAACATTTGATTTGTATTCGGTACATGAAACCTTAAATGAAAAAGTACACTGTGTGCACTACGTCGTCACACACTCCATTTGGTGGAAACACTACTGGTGGGGAAAAAATCGAATTTTCTTCATTCTGATTTTTGAATGAAAAACGCACGAAAATCTGTCTCCAATTGGATGAAATTTTTGCTAGTGATGACTCAAATTTAAATGCTCAACATGCATTAGGTATCTGTATAAAACGATGGTTTTTACGGGTTTAGCTAATAAGTAACACACCTTCTAGTCTCTGTAACTTTACTTCTGGTTTAAGAACGACATCCAGCAGCCTCTGTAGCCGGGCGTTCACTTCTTCCGAACGGGACATTTTTTCCTGGTACTCTGCTATCGTTCGGTCTTTCTCCTCTTTTGAACGGCATAATTCTTGCTGGTACTCTGCTATCGTTATTTCAACTGCGCCGAATAGCTCGTCGACAGCCGCTTTTAATCGCCTGTTAAGCAACATTCTCAATGGTTTTATGTTAGGCAACATTTTTGTTTGTTATCTAGCTGAGTAACTGCTAGCAAGTGTTGTTTTTCCCGTTCCACGCGCTCTTTTTCGAAACACCCGCTGGAGTGGAGTGTGACGGTGGAGTGTTGTGGAGATCATTTATTTGATTTTATTTAACTAGGCTGTTTGTATTTTATTTGTACCGTAGCTAGTCTATATTATATAGCTACACCCCAAGGTATTTTCAATTACAAAAAAATGGTAATAAGGGATTACTTGTATGTATGACATTGTTGTCATGATAAGTGAACACGTACATTTTTTAAATTTGATTTATTTCACCTTTATTTAACCAGGTAGGCCAGTTGAGAAAAAGTTCCCATTTTACAACTGCGACCTGGCCGAGGTAAAGCAAAGCAGTGCGACACAAACAACAACACAGAGTTACACATGGAATAAACAAACATACAGTCAATAACACAATAGAAAAGTCTATAGACAGTGTGTGCAAATGAGGTAAGATAAGGGAGGTAAGGCAACAAATAGGCCATAGTGGTGTAATAATTACAATTTAGCAATTAAACACTGGAGTGATAGATGTGCAGAAGATGACTGTGCGCGTAGAGATACTGGGGTGCAAAGGAGCGAAACAAATAAATAACAGTATGGGGATGAGGGAGTTGGATGGGTTATTTACAGATAGGCTATGTACAGGTGCAGTGATCTGTGAGCCGCTCTGACAGCTGGTGCTTAAAGTTAGAGAGGGAGATATGAGTCTCTAGCTTCAGTGATTTTTGCAATTTGTTCCAGTCATTGACAGCAGAGAACTGGAAGGAAAGGCGGTCAAAGTAGGAATTGGACTTTATATCATTATGGGACTTAATAAGTGACTATTTAAGACAACATAATTTTCTCTCTTTACAGTAGCCTACTTTGCATGTGGTGTGTTTTGATCTCCCTCCTGTTGAGTAGGAAGAAGAAGAGAGAGTTGTCTCACCAAGTGTCCATCTACAACCCCAACGGGACCAGCTTCCTGCCAGATCACAACAGGAGGTTCCCCAAATCACGAAAAGAGAACGAGTTCCACATCTATGCCTCGATCGAGGACACGCTTGTATACAGCCATCTCCTGCGAGACGAGGCAGAGATGGGTGTCTATAGAGACCCGGCTGTGGATGTGTACCAGAGCTTTACTGGGCCCACAGAGACAGAGCCCCTATCTCTGGGGACAGTCCAGAGGTGAGCATCTACCAGCCTTTTGTGCCCCCATCCCATATTGCCCCTGTTATGCAGGTGAATGAGGACCCAAAAGCGACTTGGCGAAAACAGAGTTTTTAATCCAGTAAGAAACTTTACAAAACAAAAAGCATAATACTACTCGTAAAGACGAGAACAGACTGGAGACTTGATCGAGAACTGCAGGTTGCCTCGGGAAGGCACTTGAACCTAGCAGACTCAGACACCTGCTCACCACGCAGCATCTGAGGGAAACACGACACGACAGGGCAAAACATAGACACAGCACGGTGAATTATAGATAAGGATCCGACGGGGCAGGAACGGAAAACAAGGAGAGAAATAGGGACTCTAATCAGGGAAAAGGATCGGGAACAGGTGTGGGAAGACTAAATGATTGATTAGGGGAATAGGAACAGCTGGGAGCAGGAACGGAACGATAGAGAGAAGAGAGAGCGAGAGAGTGAGAGAGGGAGGGGGAGAGAGAGGGATAGAAAGAGGGAAAGAACCTAATAAGACCAGCAGAGGGAAACGAATAGAAGGGGAAGCACAGGGACAAGACATGATAATTAATGACAAAACATGACAGTACCCCCCACTCACCGAGCGCCTCCTGGCGCACTCGAGGAGGAACCCTGGCGGCAACGGAGGAAATCATCAATAAGCGAACGGTCCAGCACGTCCCGAGACGGAACCCAACTCCTCTCCTCAGGACCGTAACCCTCCCAATCCACTAAGTATTGGTGACCCCGTCCCCGAGAACGCATGTCCATGATCTTACGTACCTTGTAAATAGGTGCGCTCTCGACAAGGACGGGAGGGGGGGGAGGGAAGACGAACGGGGGGTGCGAAGAAAGGGCTTGACACAGGAGACATGGAAGACAGGATGGACACGACGAAGATGTCGCGGAAGAAGCAGTCGCACAGTGACAGGATTGACGACCTGGGAGACACGGAACGGACCAATGAACCGCGGAGTCAACTTACGAGAAGCTGTCATAAGAGGAAGGTTGCGAGTGGAAAGCCACACTCTCTGGCCGCAACAATACCTTGGACTCTTAATCCTGCGTTTATTGGCGGCTCTCACAGTCTGTGCCCTGTAGCGGCAAAGTGCAGACCTCACCCTCCTCCAGGTGCGCTCACAACGTTGGACAAACGCTTGAGCGGAGGGAACGCTGGACTCGGCAAGCTGGGATGAGAACAGAGGAGGCTGGTAACCCAGACTACTCTGAAACGGAGATAACCCGGTAGCAGACGAAGGAAGCGAGTTGTGAGCGTATTCTGCCCAGGGGAGCTGTTCTGCCCAAGACGCAGGGTTTCTGAAAGAAAGGCTGCGTAGTATGCGACCAATCGTCTGATTGGCCCTCTCTGCTTGACCGTTAGACTGGGGATGAAACCCGGAAGAGAGACTGACGGACGCACCAATCAAACGACAGAACTCCCTCCAAAACTGTGACGTGAATTGCGGGCCTCTGTCTGAAACGGCGTCTAACGGGAGGCCGTGAATTCTGAACACATTCTCGATAATGATTTGTGCCGTCTCCTTAGCGGAAGGAAGTTTAGCGAGGGGAATGAAATGTGCCGCCTTAGAGAACCTATCGACAACCGTAAGAATCACAGTCTTCCCCGCAGACAAAGGCAGACCGGTAATGAAGTCTAGGGCGATGTGAGACCATGGTCGAGAAGGAATGGGGAGCGGTCTGAGACGACCGGCAGGAGGAGAGTTACCCGACTTAGTCTGCGCGCAGTCCGAACAAGCAGCCACGAAACGGCGCGTGTCACGCTCCTGAGTCGGCCACCAAAAGCGCTGGCGAATAGACGCAAGAGTGCCTCGAACACCGGGATGACCAGCTAACTTGGCAGAGTGAGCCCACTGAAGAACAGCCAGACGAGTGGAAACAGGAACGAAAAGGAGGTTACTAGGACAAGCGCGCGGCGACGCAGTGTGCGTGAGTGCTTGCTTAACCTGTCTTTCAATTCCCCAGACTGTCAACCCGACAACACGCCCATAAGGAAGAATCCCCTCGGGATCAGTAGAAGCCACAGAAGAACTAAACAGACGGGATAAGGCATCAGGCTTGGTGTTCTTGCTACCCGGACGGTAAGAAATCACAAACTCGAAACGAGCGAAAAACAACGCCCAACGAGCTTGACGGGCATTAAGTCGTTTGGCAGAACGGATGTACTCAAGGTTCTTATGGTCTGTCCAAACGACAAAAGGAACGGTCGCCCCCTCCAACCACTGTCGCCATTCGCCTAGGGCTAAGCGGATGGCGAGCAGTTCACGGTTACCCACATCATAGTTGCGCTCAGATGGCGACAGGCGATGAGAAAAATAAGCGCAAGGATGAACCTTATCGTCAGACTGGAAGCGCTGGGATAGAATGGCTCCCACGCCTACCTCTGAAGCGTCAACCTCGACAATGAATTGTCTAGTGACGTCAGGAGTAACGAGGATAGGGGCGGACGTAAAACGTTCTTTTAGAAGATCAAAAGCTCCCTGGGCGGAACCGGACCACTTAAAACACGTCTTGACAGAAGTAAGAGCTGTGAGAGGGGCAGCAACTTGACCGAAATTACGAATGAAACGCCGATAGAAATTAGCGAAACCTAAAAAGCGCTGCAACTCGACACGTGACCTTGGAACGGGCCAATCACTGACAGCTTGAACCTTAGCGGAATCCATCTGAATGCCTTCAGCGGAAATAACGGAACCGAGAAAAGTAACGGAGGAGACATGAAAAGAGCACTTCTCAGCCTTTACGTAGAGACAATTCTCTAAAAGGCGCTGTAGAACACGTCGAACGTGCTGAACATGAATCTCGAGTGACGGTGAAAAAATCAGGATATCGTCAAGATAGACAAAAACAAAGATGTTCAGCATGTCTCTCAGAACATCATTAACTAATGCCTGAAAAACAGCTGGCGCATTGGCGAGACCAAACGGCAGAACCCGGTACTCAAAATGCCCTAACGGAGTGTTAAACGCCGTTTTCCACTCGTCCCCCTCTCTGATGCGCACGAGATGGTAAGCGTTACGAAGGTCCAACTTAGTAAAGCACCTGGCTCCCTGCAGAATCTCGAAGGCTGATGACATAAGGGGAAGCGGATAACGATTCTTAACCGTTATGTCATTCAGCCCTCGATAATCCACGCAGGGGCGCAGAGTACCGTCCTTCTTCTTAACAAAAAAGAACCCCGCCCCGGCCGGAGAGGAAGAAGGCACTATGGTACCGGCGTCAAGAGACACAGATAAATAATCCTCGAGAGCCTTACGTTCGGGAGCCGACAGAGAGTATAGTCTACCCCGAGGAGGAGTGGTCCCCGGAAGGAGATCAATACTACAATCATACGACCGGTGAGGAGGAAGGGAGTTGGCTCGGGACCGACTGAAGACCGTGCGCAGATCATGATATTCCTCCGGCACTCCTGTCAAATCGCCAGGTTCCTCCTGAGAAGTGGGGACAGAAGAAATGGGAGGGATGGCAGACATTAAGCACTTCACATGACAAGATACGTTCCAGGATAGGATAGAATTACAAGACCAATTAATAGAAGGATTATGACATACTAGCCAGGGATGACCCAAAACAACAGGTGTAAAAGGTGAACGAAAACTCAAAAAAGAAATAGTCTCACTGTGGTTACCAGATACTGTGAGAGTTAAAGGTAGTGTCTCAAATCTGATACTGGGAAGATGACTACCATCTAAGGCAAACATGGGCGTAGGCTTGTCTAACTGTCTGAAAGGAATGTTATGTTTCCGAACCCATGCTTCGTCCATGAAACAACCCTCAGCCCCAGAGTCAATCAAGGCACTGCATGTAGCACCCGAACCGGTCCAGCGTAGATGGACCGACATAGTAGTACAGGATCTAGATGAAGAGACCTGAGTAGTAGCGCTCACCAGTAGCCCTCCGCTTACTGATGGGCTCTGGCCTCTTACTGGACATGAATTAACAAAATGTCCATCAAATCCGCAATAGAGGCACAGGCGGTTGGTGATCCTCCGTTCCCTCTCCTTAGTCGAGATGCGAATCCCTCCCAGCTGCATGGGCTCAGTCTCAGAGCCAGAGGAGGGAGATGGTTGCGATGCGGAGCAGGGAAACACCGTTGATGCGAGCTCTCTTCCACGAGCCTGGTGACGAAGATCTACCCGTCGTTCTATGCGGATGGCGAGAGCAATCAAAGAGTCCACACTGGAAGGAACCTCCCGAGAGAGAATCTCATCTTTGACCACTGTGTGGAGTCCCGCCAGAAAACGAGCGAGCAGCGCCGGCTCGTTCCAGTCACTAGAGGCAGCAAGAGTACGAAACTCTATAGAGTAATCCGTTATGGATCGATCACCTTGGCATAGGGAAGCCAGGGCCCTAGAAGCCTCCCCACCAAAAACTGAACGGTCAAAAACCCGAATCATCTCCTCTTTAAAGTTCTGGTAATTGTTAGAACAATCAGCCCTTGCCTCCCAGATAGCTGTGCCCCACTCTCGGGCCCGGCCAGTAAGGAGTGAAATGACGTAAGCAACCCTAGCTCTCTCACTAGAGTATGTGTTGGGTTGGAGAGAGAACACAATATCACACTGGGTGAGAAAGGAGCGGCACTCCGTGGGCTGCCCGGAGTAGCAAGGTGGGTTATTAACCCTAGGTTCCGGAGGCTCGGCAGGCCAGGAAGTAACAGGTGGCACGAGACGAAGACTCTGGAACTGTCCAGAGAGGTCGGAAACCTGAGCGGCCAGGTTCTCCACGGCATGGCGAGCAGCAGACAATTCCTGCTCGTGTCTGCCGAGCATGGCTCCTTGGATCTTGACGGCAGTGTTACGAGCCTCTGTAGTCGCTGGGTCCATTCCTTGGTCGGATCCTTCTGTTATGCAGGTGAATGAGGACCCAAAAGCGACTTGGCGAAAACAGAGTTTTTAATCCAGTAAGAAACTTTACAAAACAAAAAGCATAATACTACTCGTAAAGACGAGAACAGACTGGAGACTTGATCGAGAACTGCAGGTTGCCTCGGGAAGGCACTTGAACCTAGCAGACTCAGACACCTGCTCACCACGCAGCATCTGAGGGAAACACGACACGACAGGGCAAAACATAGACACAGCACGGTGAATTATAGATAAGGATCCGACGGGGCAGGAACGGAAAACAAGGAGAGAAATAGGGACTCTAATCAGGGAAAAGGATCGGGAACAGGTGTGGGAAGACTAAATGATTGATTAGGGGAATAGGAACAGCTGGGAGCAGGAACGGAACGATAGAGAGAAGAGAGAGCGAGAGAGTGAGAGAGGGAGGGGGAGAGAGAGGGATAGAAAGAGGGAAAGAACCTAATAAGACCAGCAGAGGGAAACGAATAGAAGGGGAAGCACAGGGACAAGACATGATAATTAATGACAAAACATGACAGCCCCACCCGTCCCCAATGGACCCTTAAGTCAAGCCCAGCAGCCTATGGTGGACAACGAGCTGTGTGGCTCCAGAAGCAATGGTGACACCCCTGCACAGTTTCAACCGAACAATATTTACATTTACATTTAAGTCATTTAGCAGACGCTCTTATCCAGAGCGACTTACAAATTGGTGCATTCACCTTATGACATCCAGTGGGACAGTCACTTAACAATAGTGCATCTAAAACTTAGGGGGGGGGTGGGGTGAGAGGGATTACTTAACCTATCCTAGGTATTCCTTAAAGAGGTGGGGTTTCAGGTGTCTCCGGAAGGTGGTGATTGACTCCGCTGTCCTGGCGTCGTGAGGGAGTTTGTTCCACCATTGGGGGGGCCAGGGCAGCGAACAGTTTTGACTGGGCTGAGCGGGAGCTGTACTTCCTCAGTGGTAGGGAGGCGAGCAGGCCAGAGGTGGATGAACGCAGTGCCCTTGTTTGGGTGTAGGGCCTGATCAGAGCCTGGAGGTACTGAGGTGCCGTTCCCCTCACAGCTCCGTAGGCAAGCACCATGGTCTTGTTGCGGATGCGAGCTTCAACTGGAAGCCAGTGGAGAGAACGGAGGAGCGGGGTGACGTGAGAGAACTTGGGAAGGTTGAACACCAGACGGGCTGCGGCGTTCTGGATGAGTTGAAGGGGTTTAATGGCACAGGCAGGGAGCCCAGCCAACAGCGAGTTGCAGTAATCCAGACGGGAGATGACAAGTGCCTGGATTAGGACCTGCGCCGCTTCCTGTGTGAGGCAGGGTCGTACTCTGCGGATGTTGTAGAGCATGAACCTACAGGAACGGGCCACCGCCTTGATGTTAGTTGAGAACGACAGGGTGTTGTCCAGGATCACGCCAAGGTTCTTGGCGCTCTGGGAGGAGGACACAATGGAGTTGTCGACCGTGATGGCGAGATCATGGAACGGGCAGTCCTTCCCCGGGAGGAAGAGCAGCTCCGTCTTGCCGAGGTTCAGCTTGAGGTGGTGATCCGTCATCCACACTGATATGTCTGCCAGACATGCAGAGATGCGATTCGCCACCTGGTCATCAGAAGGGGGAAAGGAGAAGATTAATTGTGTGTCGTCTGCATAGCAATGATAAGAGAGACCATGTGAGGTTATGACAGAGCCAAGTGACTTGGTGTATAGCGAGAATAGGAGAGGGCCAAGAACAGAGCCCTGGGGGACACCAGTGGTGAGAGCGCGTGGTGAGGAGACAGATTCTCGCCACGCCACCTGGTAGGAGCGACCTGTCAGGTAGGACGCAATCCAAGCGTGGGCCGCGCCGGAGATGCCCAACTCGGAGAGGGTGGAGAGGAGGATCTGATGGTTCACAGTATCGAAGGCAGCCGATAGATCTAGAAGGATGAGAGCAGAGGAGAGAGAGTTAGCTTTAGCAGTGCGGAGCGCCTCCGTGATACAGAGGAGAGCAGTCTCAGTTGAATGACTAGTCTTGAAACCTGACTGATTTGGATCAAGAAGGTCATTCAGAGAGAGATAGCGGGAGAGCTGGCCAAGGACGGCACGTTCAAGAGTTTTGGAGAGAAAAGAAAGAAGGGATACTGGTCTGTAATTGTTGACATCGGAGGGATCGAGTGTAGGTTTTTTCAGAAGGGGTGCAACACTCGCTCTCTAGAAGACAGAAGGGACGTAGCCAGGGGTCAGGGATGAGTTGATGAGCGAGGTGAGGTAAGGGAGAAGGTCTCCGGAAATGGTCTGGAGAAGAGAGGAGGGGATAGGGTCAAGCGGGCAGGTTGTTGGGCGGCCGGCCGTCACAAGACGCGAGATTTCATCTGGAGAGAGAGGGGAGAAAGAGGTCAGAGCACAGGGTAGGGCAGTGTGAGCAGAACCAGCGGTGTCGTTTGACTTAGCAAACGAGGATCGGATGTCGTCGACCTTCTTTTCAAAATGGTTGACGAAGTCATCTGCAGAGAGGGAGGAGGGGGGAGGGGGCGGAGGATTCAGGAGGGAGGAGAAGGTGGCAAAGAGCTTCCTAGGGTTAGAGGCAGATGCTTGGAATTTAGCGTGGTAGAAAGTGGCTTTAGCAGCAGAGACAGAGGAGGAAAATGTAGAGAGGAGGGAGTGAAAGGATGCCAGGTCCGCAGGGAGGCGAGTTTTCCTCCATTTCCGCTCGGCTGCCCGGAGCCCTGTTCTGTGAGCTCGCAATGAGTCATCGAGCCACGGAGCGGGAGGGGAGGACCGAGCCGGCCTGGAGGATAGGGGACATAGAGAGTCAAGGGATGCAGAGAGGGAGGAGAGGAGGGTTGAGGAGGCAGAATCAGGAGATAGGTGGGAGAAGGTTTGAGCGGAGGGAAGAGATGATAGGATGGAAGAGGAGAGAGTAGCGGGGGAGAGAGAGCGAAGGTTGGGACGGCGCGATACCATCCGAGTAGGGGCAGTGTGGGAGGTGTTGGATGAGAGCGAGAGGGAAAAGGATACAAGGCAGTGGTCGGAGACTTGGAGGGGAGTTGCAGTGAGGTTAGTGGAAGAACAGCATCTAGTAAAGATGAGGTCGAGCGTATTGCCTGCCTTGTGAGTAGGGGGGGAAGGTGAGAGGGTGAGGTCAAAAGAGGAGAGGAGTGGAAAGAAGGAGGCAGAGAGGAAAGAGTCAAAGGTAGACGTGGGGAGGTTAAAGTCGCCCAGAACTGTGAGAGGTGAGCCGTCCTCAGGAAAGGAGCTTATCAATATGAACACAGAGCAGGCTCCAACGGTAGAGCCAGAGGCTCATGACTGAAAGAGAGAGAACTGTAGGTTGGGGGTATATGCCAAGCACAGTACCATAGCCCTTCTATTCATATTTTATCAAGTTTCCTGGCATGTACAGTACCAGTCAAAAGTTTGGACACACCTACTCAATCAAGGCTTTTTCTTTATTTTGCTATTTTCTGCACTGTAGAATAATAGTGAAGACATCAAAGTTTCTTCAAGTGCAGTCGCAAAAAACCATCAAGCACTATGATGAAACTGGCTCTCATGAGGACTGCAACAGGAAAGGAAGGCCCAGAGTTACCTCTGCTGCAGAGGATAAGTTCATCAGCCTCAGAAATCAGTAATTAACTGCACCTCAGATTGCAGTCCAAATAAATCAAGTTCAAGGAACAGATACATCACAACATCAACTGTTCAGAGGAGACTGTGTGAATCAGGCCTTCATGGTCGAATTGCTGCAAAGAAACCACTATTAAATGACACCAATAATAAGATGAGACTTGCTTGGGCCAAGAAACAAGAGCAATGGACATTAGACCGGTGGAAATCTGTCCTTTGATCTGATGAGTCCAAATGTGAGATTTTTGGTTCCAACCACTGTGTCTTTGAGAGACGCAGAGTAGGTGAACGGATGATCTCTGCATGTGTGGTTCCCACCATGAAGCATGAAGGAGGAGGTGTGATGGTTGGGGGTGCTTTGCTGTTGACACGGTCAGTGATTTTATTTAAAATTCAAGGCACCCTTAACCAGCATGGCTACCACAGCATTCTGAACTGATACGCCATCCCATCTGGTTTGCGCTTAGTGGGACTATCATTTGTTTTTCAACAGGACAATGACCCAAAACACACCTCCAGGCTATGTAAGGGCTATTTGACCAGGAAGGAGAGTGATGGAGTGCTGAATCAGATGACCTGGCCTCCACAATCACCTGACCTCAACCCAATTGAGATGGTTTGGGATAAGTTGGACTGCAGAGTGAAGGAAAACCAGCCAACAAGTGCTCAGCATTGATGGGAACTCCTTCAATATTGTTGGAAAAGGATTCCAGGTGAAGCTGGTTGAGAGAATGCCAAGAGTGTGCAACACTGTTATCAAGGCAAAGGGTGTCTACATTGAAGAATCTAACATATATTTGGATTTGTTCAACACTTTTTGGGGTACTACATGATTCCATGTGTTATTTCATAGTTTGTAGAATGTAGAAAATAGTAAAAATGAAGAAAAACCCTTGAATGAGTAGGTGTGCCCAAACGTTTGACTGGTACTCTATGTGATTCACTGGAATATATGATAATCTATTGTCTGTCAAAGAAGCCCACATTCTTTGATACAGTTGATAATGTCATGTGTTTTGGCTGTGGGCACCTTTGCACTGCATAGGGAAAGTGTAACTTCTTATTTGAGCAGCACCCATGCAAAAATGGTTTGCTTTCAATTTATTTGAAGGGTATGTAAAGAATGTTGATTTTTCACTGAATGTTGTAATTTAGAAAAATGTAGTTTGAACAGTAAGGACCAGTTTCATTGATGTAGAAAAACCTATTCTTGGACTAAAAAGCACTTAGTTTCAGTTGATTTCTCAGTCCTTTTTTAAGGAATAGGTTTAATCTGGGTCCTGGAAACCAACCCTCAACTTTTAAATAATCTTACTTTTGAATGAAGGAAATTGGAGATGAACATACTTTGTGTATTTATATATTTAATTCAGTTTACAGTGAATGTGTAGGAAAATAACGTAAAGGTAAAAATTGATGGTCATAAATCAACAACAAAAAAGCACACACTAAAATCATTGTTTATTCGTCTTATGCACAAGATACATGATAAACGGTGAAATGAAATGCTTACTTGCGAGCTTCCTCAACATTGCAGGAATAATAAAATGAGTGGTAATTCTAGAGCACTCCAAAATACTGTCAGTAGTTTAAAAAATAAGTAAAAAATATATACTGTGAATATATGTCAGTGTACTGTTATATTTAAATATTTGTTTACCTTTATTTAAAACGGCAAGTCAGTTAAGAGCAAATTCTTATTTACAATGATGGCCTAGAAATAGTGGGTTAACTGCCTTGTTGAGGGGCAGAAAGACAGATGTTTACTTTGTCAGCTCGGGGATTCGATCTAGCAACTTTTCAGTTACTGGCCCAAAACTCTAACCTCTGGGCTACCTGCCGCCCCTACAAGTAGTAAGTGAATAGTGACTAGTTAGGAGCAAGTTAGAGCGGTAAATAATAAATAGGTGTGTGTGTGTGTGTGTGTGTGTGTGTGTGTGTGTGTGTGTGTGTGTGTGTGTGTGTGTGTGTGTGTGTGTGTGTGTGTGTGTGTGTGTGTGTGTGTGTGTGTGTGTGTGTGTGTGTGTGTGTGTGTGTGTGTGTGTGTGAGGGAAGTGGGAATGCAGAGATTCTGTGCAAATAGTCTTAAGGTGCAGGTGGAAGGCAGCCAGGGGCTAGCTGTTCAACAGACTTATGGCCAAGAGGTAGAAACTGTCTCTGATGCTCTTGTACCGCATGCCAGACGGTAAGGGAGTAAACAGTCCATGTCTGGGGTGGCTGAAGTCTCTGGAAATCTTCCGGGCTTACCTCAGACACCGCCTGGAGTAAATTTCCTGTAGAGCTAGGAGCTCGCCACCAGTTATGGACTGGGCAGTTTTCATCACCCTCTGTAGATCCACGTTCGAGGGCGGTGCAGCTGCGGTAGCAGGCGATGATGCAGTCAGTCATGATACTCTTGATGCAGCTCCAAGGTCCTGACATCAAATAATAGCGGCCTCTAGCGGACATTGGGTCAGCTCTCAATGGTGCATCTCTCTCACACACACACACACACACACACACACACACACACACACACACACACACACACACACACACACACACACACACACACACACACACACAAAATGGCCTTTTCTCATTTGGGAGAAAAGTCCATCCTCTTTCCTCCATCCTCTCTCCTCTGTGATCCGGAAACCGATAAGTGGTTGAGTGGTCGAGGAGAGTGCCAATTCAATAGTAAGCAAATGGAAGAGTGTCCTCTTCTCGATAGCCACATTTCATCGGAGTCATGTGTATCCTATCTGTAGTCCTTCGCGGAAGAGTTTTGAAATTTGCCAAACCCCTTTGAATCAGCTATTGTTTTCTCGAAGGACAAAAACATGTAAACGTTTAAAAACGACATGCTGCTTATCCTTTTATCTTTAAAATGGCTTGCACAGCTGGCTAAATGTGTTTTTATCACTTTACACATTTATTTTACGATTCCACCCCCTGTAAACGCAATTTGCCTGATGACGTGCAGTGGAGAAGGACTGTCCCATTTCAAACAAGCACATTTCCATTCACGTTCCCTCTCCTTGCCTCCTCTCCTCCTCCTTTTGTCACGCTCGTCGAAATGATGAGACCAAGGCGCAGCGTCAATAGAGTTCCACATATTTTTAATCAACTGAAACTCACCGAAACACCGACCGGTAACGCTACTACTGTGCACACAGGCACCTAACTGTAGACAAAATCCCACAACAGAAAGTGGGGAAAAAGGCCTGCCTAAATATGATCCCCAATCAGAGACAACGATAAACAGCTGTCTCTGATTGGGAACCATATCAGGCCAACATAGACATACAAAACCCCTAGACATACAAAAACGCTAGACATACAAAAACCTAGAGTACTCACCCTAGTCACACCCTGACCTAACCAAAATATAGAGAAAACAGAGATATCTAAGGTTAGGGCGTGACACCTTTGACCTTTTTTAAACGGAGGGGACAGAGGATCTGTGGTATAGAGGTGGTATACTCAAATTTTGTCCCAAATTTCCCAAATTATAAATCCCATATCGGTCTTTCACAGTCATGCCAATCCAAGCAATTAGGCTGTCAACTGAATCGGAAATTTACAGGGTTCTGTGAAAAGTCATATTTTTGTAATAGAAAAACCACAAAATGGGATGTTCTATGTCCATAACAATGCTTACACCACATCATTAAACCAGTTTTAAGGCTTGGGAAAAATTGAATAATTTTTTATTTCTGAGTGTAGTTACCCTTTAATTCAAGTGTGCAGGCACCTAGCATTGTTTGGCTAGCTTGTTTCTGTAGCACATGAGATGGAGTTTGCAAAACAAATGACCACTGGATTGATGCAAATAATCATGATATCATTCTGCCATTGGCTACTTTGTAGCTAGTTTTTGGGAAAGCCTTTCCATCTACCAGAAGACAGTTAGGTCTATCATTAGCATTGCTATATTTTTCCCTGTTGATTAATTGTTTGAAACCTGGACATTTTACTTCATATTATGAAGCAGGTCTTACCTTTCTTCAAAGTAGCCTATAGCCAAAATTCCACCTTAGAAACATGGAGGCAACCATTTTATAAAGACTTCCTCAAATGCGTTCTGCTGTTCTGTGGTTTCTTTCAACTTTCTTTCATTGTCTAGCAGCCAAAGGCATTATCCTAGTCATATTAGAAACCCATCCCATGATAGATGCTGCATCTTTAGATCTCCCCTCTTTCTAAATATCTAATGGATATTTTCATCTCTGTCCATGTGCGCATTTAAGAAAGGTGTATTCCTGCTAATTGTATTTAGGAACATTTGCGTGTAGGCCTTACTGCTGTGTGCACATTGCTGCGCCTAAAATATGAAGGAATAATAGTGTATCAACATAAGTTAAACATTATGATCTGTTGGATCAGCTTTATTAATTGATAAGGCATATCCCTCCATTACTTTGTATACCCAATGCACACTGAAAAATAAGTGTGTATATGGTAATACAGCGTATAACCTCCACTACACCACTGCAGAGGATGGAGGAGAGAGGATGCAGGACTTGAGCAAACCAATTGCAAAAAGGCCAATGACTACAGTATGAAGGAAAAGGCCAATGTCGATGGCCCTTTAAGAATTTACTAGACTAAAATCATATATTGAAGAAAAGTATAAAATATTTCATACATGAAACCGAACGAGTAATACTAATGAGTAGATAATAACGGAAAATGTATCCGTATCTAATAGATATAATTGCATAATTAGTCATTCGATTAGTAGACATTGTCAAACCAACCTTCTGTGATTCAGAGTGAGAACTAAAAAGGATTGCCGATGTAGTCGATCAACAGTGGGCCCACAGACAGATATTTCAGTGGATGCATAAATGTGAAGCATCCGGTTGGCGTTTCCACTCACTACCAAATGTAGTAGTGAGAGGAAGCCCACTGGCGCGCAGTGGGAGAAGATGGAACGAGATGTATTTTGGCCGATATTCTGCAAATCTTCTCATAAATTAAACATTTGATCTCAATGCAGTTTTCTGTTCCAAAAACTAGAATATGTTATGAACAGAACTGATTAAGTATTGTAGACTTCGCACTTTGTTTTACAAAATCACGCTGTTTAGTAGGAGTGCAAAGGCGAATTGAGTTATTGCGCACGTGCACTTCACAGAGTAGGCGTTTCCTAACGGAAATATGCCCAAATATATTAGAACGCGCCAATAGGATTTCGCTAGCGCATGCTTGGCTCTGCTCGCCTCCTTGCTTGTTCTGCCCACTATGACTAATTTATTCTCATTGGAAACGACGAGCTGGGGTCTATCTCGGTTTTATAAACATCTTTGGTGGGCCCTTCTGCTTCGAGCACGCACACGTCTGTGCCCTTTTGGATAACTTTGCTAGCTCATTGATGGACCATAGTAGAAGAAAATGACAGATTACGCCGAGGAGCAGCGAAACGAGCTGGAAGCTATAGAGTCAATTTACCCGGACTCGTTTACAGGTGAGTTTTCTGCGAGTCTGTCTCGGTTGGTTTCCAGGCTGGAGAACGCTAGCTAGCTAACTCAGGTTAGCATTGTGGTGCAAATTTAGCTGGCTAGCTAGTTAGCAAGCCAACAACCCTCAACATTTAGGAGAAATTGTTTTAGCTAACGATCACATAATGAAACGCCCTCGATCACCACACTCAAAGTTAGTCAGTGCCACTGCACTGTTAGCTAAACAAACTCAACTGCACTGACAGTGCCACACATCTTTCCATTCAGGCTCTCCAGTAGGTGAGTTGATCATAGTTAACATCTTCCACTTTTCAATAGTGAAATAATTTTAGAGCAACGGGATCCACTTTCTGTTAGAAATGTTTGCTTTTCATTAATTTGCATAACAATGATGTGACTGCTGTGCTGACTTTAATATTTGTTTTGGCCCTCCTGTAGTGCTATCAGAGATGCCCACCAGCTTCACCATCACTGTGACATCAGACGCAGGGGAAAACGATGAAAGTAAGCAGTAACCTAACCTATCACTCTCTTGCCCGAGTCTTGTGTAGATCTGTTGGGCAACACTAGCCTGGTCCCATATGACAAGTCAGTTGAGTTGACTAATTAAAGCATTTACGGATCTGGGACCTGGCTATGGTTTTACTACATTCATTGTTTGTTTATTTGTTAACCTAATACCTCTGTGTTATTGTAGCGATTGAAGTGACGCTACAGTTCACCTATGTGGAGAAATATCCCGATGAGGTGCCGCTGTGGGAGATATACTCCCAGGAGAACCTGGAGGATTCAGACGCAGAGGGCATCCTCACCTTACTGCAGCAGCAGGTCTGTTACACTCATGTGCACACACACTCACTCATAGGGCTGTTACGGTGACCGTATTACCGCCACACCGAGTCATGGTGGCAGTCCAATTCCATGTGACCGTTTAGTCACTGTAATTAGGCTTCTCCAAGCTCTGATGCTGCTCATGGTCATTAGTAGCCTATTAAACTTGATAACTGCCTTGTACTCTGCACTCTATTGTCCCTCAAGTCACTCTTGACATCAATGCAAATGTAATCGGAAATCAAATCAAATACTTCATGAGACCCCATGAGCTCATGTTGTGCAACATTTCTATAGACTATGCAATTGCATGATAAAACAGAGTGATGGCCTCTTAAATGGAGGCTCCCATCAGCTTTCTATAGGGTAGGACTACTATATTTATTTCTCAACCTTCCAAATATTAAGCACATTGCTTCTCTTTAAAACAGGAGTATAGCCTACCTGGGTGGCATGAAAATGAAAATGAACCACGGGAAAAGCGTCCTCCATTTGCTATTTAAGTGCATAGGTTACATATATTTTTCTCGCTGCCCCTGTTTTGAGACGGGTGCATAATTCCAAATCAAAACAAATTTCACATATATTATTTAGTATATGTAAACACTAGATTAAATCAAGAATAGTATGATGGGTGACAATATTAGCCTATCACTTGTGAATGATATCTCATCACTTGTGAATGATATCTCATCACTTGTGAATGATATCTCAATGATATCTCATCATCACACTTGTGAATGATATCTCATCACTTGTGAATGATATCTCATCACTCTCATCACTTGTGAATGATATCTCATCACTTGTGAATGATATCTCATCACTTGTGAATGATATCTCATCACTTGTGAATGATATCTCATCACTTGTGAATGATATCTCATCACTTGTGAATGATATCTCATCACTTGTGAATGATATCTCATCACTTGTGAATGATATCTCATCACTTGTGAATGATATCTCATCACTTGTGAATGATATCTCATCACTTGTGAATGATATCTCATCACTTGTGAATGATATCTCATCACTTGTGAATGATATCTCATCACTTGTGAATGATATTTTACATGCCGTAACCCATTGTGCCATTTTATTTAACTTATTTTGTACATAATGTTGCTGCTACTGTCTCTTATGTCCGAAAAATTACTTCTGGACATCAGAACTGGGATTACTCACCATGAACTGGAAGAAGCTTTTTCCTTTTAAGGAGTCCGACGAGAAAGATCTACTACTCTCCCGGAATAGACCCAGATCACAGACATTTGTGTGAAGAAAAGACAGAGGAAAAGGGGATGCAGATTGGGCTGCCTTTTGGGAATCTGTAGGCAAGCGAGTAAACTCCCACTGCCATCAATTGTACTTGCTGACATGCAATCATTGGGAAATAAAATTGATAACTTACGATTATCTGTGACATTAAGAACTGTAATATCATATGTTTCACTGAGTCGTGGCTGAACAACGACAATATAATATAGAGCTGGAGGGATTTTCACTGCACTGGCAGAACAGAGAAGCTACGTCTGGTAAGACGAGGGGTGGGAGTCTTTTTGTCAATAACAGCTGGTGCGCAATGTCTAATATTAAAGAAGTCTTGAGGTATTGCTCGCCTGAGGTAGAGTACCTTATGATAAGCTGTAAACCACACTATCTAGCCTCTGCCATGGAATTCTTAGCAAATGCTAAATGAACTAGAGTAGCCCACAGCCATATGGCATAGCCAGATCAGGGCCTAACATAAGGACAATGCAAAGTATGCTATTCTGTTCTTCTGAAATAGACTACATTTTCTTCATGTCATGTTTCTTTAGACCTGTCTAAAAATGAATGGATTTATTGTGATGGTGAAGGCTATAATACATGGATTAATTATACTTTTAAAAATGTAGTTCTGAAGGTCTGCACCAGTAGATTGTAGGCTATGTGTGGAAGACAGGAGATGCTAAATGTGTTAATTAATGGTCAATTACCGTGAGTGAGGCCGGAAGTTATTTGCTTTACAATCACCGGCTGACAGCCCTACTTACTCTCGCACAGTCTGTCTGTTCCACCATCCTCGCCTTACTGCAGCTCTGTATGTTTGTTTGTCCGTCTGTCTCTCTCCGTCTTGTCTTTTCCGCCTTACTCCGCAATGAAAGGGCTTACATCTGTTTTTATTTTTCTAGGCTGAGGAAAACCTAGGAATGGTGATGATATTCACCCTAGTTACAGCAGTTCAGGACAAACTGAATGAATTAGTCGACGAGATAAAAAACAGAAGAGAGGAAGAGAAGAGGCGAAAAGAGGAGGCAGCGGAAGAGGCTGAGAAGGTGCTCTTCCAAGGAACAGTGGTCACCATCGAGAACTTCCTGTCATGGAAAGCCAAGTTTGAGCTGGAGATGGCTGAGTTGAGGAGGAAACGGCAGAAAGAGGAGGAGCAGCAGCAGGCTGGGAAGATTAAACTTACAGGTATGTCTATACCACCCCCAAACCCCTCTTTATCCCCAACCATCTGGATTAGTGTTGAGTAATGGGAACCTGGTTACTGAGACTTACTGGGACCACTCTCTTTTCCCAGGATAAATAACTGAGACACTGGTATATTATTTTAAATGATTTCTATGAACAGCTTGGCGTGAAATGGAACTATTAAGTGATATGCAAAGTCTAAATCCGTCTTCTCTATGGCCTCTGTATGATAACTCCTCCGTGTTCAGAGTGGGGACAGACAACCCATCTCCGTATGGAGCGCAGTTCACAGTGCATGTAGACCTATCATCTCATCATGGTACATTTTCTTCTAGTGATAGGCTATTTTAAAACTAGTGTTCTATCGCTTGAAGATCATTGTACTCTCTTGCAGTCTTTCTCTCACTCTCTCATCTTGAACTCAATTCAAATTGCATCCAAAATAGATGTCCTAACCTACCCATTTATGGTCATAAATTAATATAATATAATAATAATAATAAATTCATAAATTCAACGCAGTATTAGCCTTATATTTAGCTAATTTAATGATGGGTTATGCATAATAATCTTCTAACTCATAGCCTCTGTGTCTTGCGCAATAAGCATGCATCGGTCCGCCCCTGGCCTCTCTCCTTTCCCATGCAGGAAAAGCTAGACATGATTTTTCGTAGCATTTCTTATACCAATAGACGATTCGGAGACAATCTCTTTTTTGCTGAAAGTTGAATACAGCAGCCAATAAAACTCACAGGTAGTTTGAAATAAGTCCATGTGTGATGCCAGTAGGATATAGCAGTTATTTGTTCAGACCCATAACCATTCAATCTTCTTGAAGAGAAGTGAAAGCCTTCTGCATCTAATTCTAGTCCTGTATTATTCAAGGATGTCTTCAGAATGAAAACTTCTTTAACTGTTGATTCATTCCTTCCTCGCTTTCAACAATAGAGAAAGAGGTAGGTTATAATTTGGGGAAATATTATGAAACTGAGTGTGTGTATGTATGTATGTATACATACATACATACATACATACATACATACATACATACATACATACATACATACATACATACATACATACATACATACATACATACATACATACATACATACATACATACATACATACATACATACATACATACATACACACATACATACACATACATACATACATACATACACACACACACACACACACACACACACACACACACACACGTGTGTGTGTGTGTATGCGTCAGCCTACTAATTATACAAACGGACCCTATTATATTTCAATCAAATTTGCAGGCCACGTGCTACTCATTAAATGTATTTTAATGTATGGCTCATCCGGCTCAGGTAGCATTAGGCTTGAATTTTCAATCAAAGCTCTAAACAAATCCTCTAAACAAATCCAGACGGGCCTATTTATATGCTTCTTGATGTTTTTGAATGGCACTTATGGTTTTGGCGGGAAATACCGGGTTACTGGAAGAAAAGTGATTAATTCTAGGGATAGAACATTTGTAAAATACCAGGAAAATATTCAACCCTAACATGGATGCTACATCTCTGCCAACATGTACAGTCCGAATCTAAACCAAAGTTTTTATTTTTATTTAACCAGAATAAGTCCATTGGGTCTTTTGCCAGGGAGACCTGGCCAAGAAAAAGGCAGCAGTCAATACAACATTTCAAAATGTAAAACACGATCCGGCCTACAGGAAACATTTTCACTCCTGAACATGGTTAGTTAATCACATGCCTCTAGTGCACAGTAGGAAACTGTAGTCTTAATTTGGTAATGACCCTGGGGACTTTAGGTAGCAAACATCTTGAAGACCATGTCTAGTAACTGCTAGTGGTGAAGGAGAGTATGCTACAGAGGTAGAGGGAGTTTGCCCAGAAGGACTTCATATGAACACATACCAATGTAGCTGTCAGTGCATGTAAAGCGAGGTATCAAATGGTGGGCTGGACAAGGTTCAATGGTTGAATGTCTTGACATTTGTACATTAACACTTTTTTTCTTCTCTCTCTACCAGGAAAAAAGCTATTTGAGACCGATCACAATCTTGACACATCAGATATACAGTTCCTGGAAGATTGTAAGTAATAGCGGAGTGATACAACTGTAGTGTGTGCATGTCTGATTGAAGAGAAGTATGGAGATTAGCGAGGGGATCTGTAAAAGGTTGTACAATAACTTTGCTCTTCCCTCCCTTTCAGCTGGAAACAGTGTTGAAGTGGACGAGTCCCTCTTCCAGGACCTTGAGGAACTCGACCTGGATGAAGACGACCCTGACTTTGACCCTCTGGCACTGGGCAGTGATGAGGACTGAACGAGGAAGAAGGCAGACCTGTTTTCAAATACTATTTAAAATACTTTGAGCATTTGCTCTAGCCTGCTTGGAGTGCCAGATCGGTGGGGATTGCAGTGTTGTGACTATATTATTGGTTCCATTGCGCCTGGCAAGCACAATCAAGCCCAGAAGAAAGCATTTGAAATGATTTCAAATAGTATTTGAAACCAGGTCTGGTCCCAGATCATCTTTATTGCATTCACATTGTGCTGCACAGATTCAGATCCCTCAACGACTGGAGAAGTGTTTTGCATCTCAGGAATGACATCAATTTGATATAGAATTCTTCTGAGATGCGCAGCACGACTGTAATATTTACGACTTTGAATGCAACCGATACTAACAGGAGGGGATCATCACAGGAAGGGAAGTCACTGTATGTAACCAAGCCTAGAGAAGAAAGACATCCAATAACACCCACATTTATGTTTTAGACATGAGCTATAACTCCAGTTGGCTGTAAACACAATCACCTCAAGGCATTTATACACCCTGGTCAATTAATTGATTTATACCCTGATGCCATTAAAGATGCACTATGCAGAAATCTCTGCCATTTCCTGGTTGCAAAAATTCTAGTTTGCTTAATTTCAGTTTGTGACAAAACAAGCAAGTATAGTGTAGAGAATCATTGTACCATCTAAACTGCTGTGAAATGTCTCTTTCATAAACTGGTGTACAAAACTGAAAAATGCAATAAAACTTAAACAGGAAGCATAGAAATAGCACATATCTACTGCTTCATAGACTTGCTTTCAATAAGAATGAAAGATCTATCATTTGCATTTCTATGAATGCTGTGTTGAGTACTTTTCTTGGATGTGGGGGACTAAAGACTTGACATACATCACTTCATTTAGATAATAGGGAATAAGTGCTTGTCGGCTTGGATTTCACAAGACAGTTGTAAAACTGGCCCACAGAGGGCAGCAGCACTTTGTTACAGAAAACCTTCAAGACACTGGTTGAATTCACTGTTTCCTTATTCAATCACATACAGCTAAAATGAGTCAAGACATTTGCTTTTTTAAATGTATTTTAATTCTTTAAACATTTAATACTTTTTTTATACACATTAAAAACTGACTGAAACCATGTGGGTACAGTGCATGAGAAGTTACTGTACACTTGCCAAACTATTTTTCCCTCCAAATAAAAAATGTACATTGTTTTATAGATACATTTTGGATTGATAGCTACTACAGTGAACCAAAATATAAATGCAACAATTTAAAATATTTTACTGAGTTACAGTTCATATAAGGAAATCAGTCAATTGAAAAATTAATTAGGCCTAATCTATTGATTTGCATGACTGGGAATACTGATATGCATCTGTTGGTCACATACCTTCAAAAGAAAAGGTAGGGGCGTGGATCAGAAAACCAGTCAGTATCTGGTATGATCACCATTTACTTCATGGAGAGCAACAGCTCCTTCGCATAGAGTTGATCAAGCAGTTGAAATGTTGTCCCACTCCTTTTCAATAGCTGTGCAAAGTTGCTGGATATTGGCAGGAACTGGAACACGCTGTCATACGTTGATCCAGAGCTTCCCAAACCTGCTCAATGGGTGACATATCTGTTGAGTATGCAGGCCATGGAAGAACTGGGACATTTTCAGCTTCCAGGAATTGTGAACATCCTTGCAACATGGGGCTGTGCATTACCATTCTGAAACATGAGGTGATGGTGGCGGATGAATGGCAATGGGCCTCAGGATCTCGTAATGGTATCTGCGTTAAAATTGCCATCGATAAAAATGTAATTGTGTTTGTTGGCCGAAGCTTATGCCTGCACATACCATAACCCCGCCATGGGGCATTCTGTTCAAACGTTGACAAACCCCACACAATGCAATACACGCCGTCTGCCCGGTACTTTTGAAACCGGGATTAATTTGTGAGGAGCATACTTCTCCAGTGTGCCAGTGGCCATCAAAGGTGAGCATTTGCCCACTGAAGTTAGTTATGACGCCAAACTGCAGTCAGGTCCAAGACACTGGTTGGGACAACATTTACATTTAAGTCATTTAGCAGACGCTCTCGAGCACACAGATGAGCTTCCCTGAGACGGTTTCTGACAGTTTGTACAGAAATTCTTTGGTTGCGTAAACACAGTTTTATCAGCTGTCCAGGTGGCTGGTCTCAGACCATCCCACAGGTGAAGAAGCCAGATGTGGAGGTCCTGGGCTGGCATGGTTACACGTGGTCTGAAGTGAGGTCAGTTGAACGTACTACCAAATTCTCTAAAACGGGGGGGTGGCTTATGGTAGAGAAATTACCATTCAACACCTCTGGTGGACATTCCTGCAGTCAGCATGCCAATTGCACACCCTCAACTTGAGACCGGTGGAAAGATTATTTTGACAAAGGAAAAATGCTCACCAACAGGGATGTAAACACGTGTACAAAATTTGAGAGAAATAAGCTTTTTGTGCCTATGGAAAATTTCTGGGATCATTTATTTCAACTCAACTCTCTTATTTCCCACCATAATTTGCAAATTAATTCATTAAAAATCCTACAATGTGATTTTCAGGATTTTTTTCCTTCTCATTTTGTCTGCCATTGTTGAAGTGTACCTATGATAAATTACAGGCCTCATCTCTTTAAGTGGGAGAACTTGCACAATTGGTGGCTGACTAAATACTTGTTTTGCCCCACTGTAGGTGACCCCCAAAAAATACTTAGGGGGCCTGCCCAAGGATTTTAAAAATCCCTGAAAGACGTGACTATGATGTCATCACGTGGCACTATTGATGTCATTTATGTCCCACACAAATGAGAGGGGCAGGTCCCACATCTTCTCCTGGAAGGCACTGTCAAATCTCTCGCTCTGTGCAACAGTGAAATGGTTCTTCCAGTCCCCAATGGTCCCTGTCAAGAGTGTGGATGGAAATCAGTCAATAATATAAAATAGTATTAAATGGCAATTCCACCACTTTTCAACATCTCCAGCACAATACCAGTGTACGTACATATGTGAAAATGGCACATTTCTACATTTCGTATAAAAACATCTAAGGTTAAAAAGTTCTACCCGATAGCATCCAACACTGAGACTCGTGGTGACGTTGGGAGCAAGAAAATACCCTCCCTCTGGCTATAAACTTGTTGTAAATCAGTTTTCTACTTTTAATCCTACCCTGTGATGTGACAGATTTTTTTTTAAACAATAGGACCGTAGCTTTTTAACGTGCCGTTTTCACATATGTAGTAGAGATCATTAATATGAGGTTGAAAAGTGGCGGAATTGCCCTTTAAGATAAATTATCAATTTAAATTGTCCTTTAGATTTGCACAAATTATAATCCAGATGGTTGTATATCTATCGGAACATTGGTTCAGTGTAAATGTGTGGGGGCCAGGTGTTACAAGTGTAGTACTGTAAGCCCTTTGTGATTGCTCTTAATAATATGCAGCTTGTGCAATGGCCTCTCTGAATCACACAACAAAAAATCCTCATACCAAAGTGTATTGATAAGGACACAGGCGACCATTCTGTTATCACGTTATATTATGACTTAGAAGGTGTGACGTGCATACCTTTCCTCATAAACGTGCCCTTGTTGTGGTCAAGCAGGGAGTCGGGCACTGTCTTGTAGTTAGCCTGTGGGTTCTGTTTCATGGTTCTAAAGGTGCTGTGTTCCACCACACTGGCCATCTGCTCCTCTGTCAAATCCTTCCCTAGAAACCTGCACATCCTCTCCACCATGGAGCACAGGTCCTGCAACACAAACACCGTTCATGCTTTGAGACTCATGTAAACTCACAAGCCAACTCCGAGTACAGGACAGGATGGACAAGTAGATGGACAGGTAGGTTTCCACTGTTGGTACCTTGATCATCTCTTCATATGTGATGTACAGGAAGTTCATGTTGTCTCTATTAGCGTACCACGTCTTGATGTGCTCAAACCAACAGTTCCCAAAAACTGCAACACACACAGCAAAGACTCAAATGGATACTTCATACCCAGCCTACCACCATGAAAGCACAGCTGAACCTAAGGATACTACAGGCAAAAGTGTTTCGAAGGTTTTCGACAACATTAATTTCAAAATAATCACAATTAAAGTGTTGTTGGCTAGTGCCAACTCCCCATAGAAAATATATAAAATACATACTTGGCTTTGAACATCATGTACAAAATGCATAGTCCTTAAACAGGACCAACGGCTCACATTCTTCTTACCTTTCCCTTCCATGAATTTCTCAAAGAAATCATTGAAGTCCTTCGGTGTCTCCAGCATGGCTGCATATTTGTGGAAGTGGTAATAGGACACGAGAACATCCTTAGGGTTTCTGGCCACATAGATCACCTTAGGGAAGCAAGGTCATACTGCATATCAATAGATTGACTATAAAAAAAACTAGATCAATATCAGTAGTAATACTTTAATGAAAGTTATCCAGAAGGTAATGATTTATAGTGATAGACTTCGGGTAACACTTCAAGCCTACAGGTATTATGCATTCTAAGACTTATAATCAGCATGTATACCGACCATTTAGAGTATTTTGATACATAGAGATATAATATATTAAAATCCTTAAAGCATTATAAAGGCTCATACATAACAAAAATACAGCATTATACCTGCAGGCTAACACCAATACCAAAGTGCTAATTATGAAGTGCTAATACCACAGAATAATACCCAAGTGTTACCAAAATGAGCCTTGCATTCCACTGACCTTTCCCCTCTTTTGTCTGACGGCGAGCGGCATGAACTTGTACTGCAGGTGGGTGACCCGTAGCCTGGGGGAAGGGGTGGCGTTAAACTCCTTCTCACTGCCAATCAGCTCGATCCATGGGACGCGCTGCGCGTTGAGATGCTCTGTGTTTGGAGTGACGTCACCTTTGGCTTCTATCAGAGTCAGAATCTGCTGCATCCAGATCGTCCCTGTCAATCACAGCAGAGTGGACACTCCAGGTCACCCAGAGGTCATTTCAATTCATTTTAAACATGAATTGTCCATGCAGGGACAATATGGCAAGTCAGTCCTACCATAGAACGTACAATACTGGATAGCTTAGCCCTTTCACCTCACTACCTTGATTTGATAACAGCCACACACTGTTTAACTGACAATTCAGGGGTTATTTTGATGTGGGAAAATGTAGTAAACTTTTATTTCTCAGGGATTCTACACTACATGACCAAAAGTATGTGGACACCTGCTTGTCAAACATCTCATTCCATAATCATGGGGCATTCATTTGGAGTTGGTCCCCTTTTGCTGCTATAACAGCCTCCACCCTTCTGGGAAGGCGTTCCACTAGATGTCGGAACATTGCTGCGGGGACTTGCATTCATTCAGCCACAAGAGCCTTAGTGAGGTCGGGCACTGATGTTGGCCGATTAGTACTCGCTTGCAGTTGGCGTTCCAATTCATCCCAAAGGTATTCGTTGGGGTTGAGGTCAGGGCTCTGTGCAGGCCAGTTAAGTTCTTCCACACCGATCTCGTCAAACCATTTCTGTATGGACCTCGCTTTTTTCACAGGTGCATTGTCATGCTGAAACAGGAAAGGGCCTTCCCCAAACTGTTGCCACAAAGTTGGAAGCACAGAATTGTCTACAATGTTATTATATGCTGTAGCGTTAATATTTCCTTTCACTGGAACTAAGGAGCCTGGCCCAAACCATGAAAAACAGCCCAATACCATTATTCCTCCTCCACCAAACTTTACAGTTGGCACTATGTATTAGGGCAGATAGTGGTCTCCTGGCATCCGCCAAACCCAGATTTGTCCGTCAGACTGCCAGATGGTGAAGCGTGATTCGTTAAAAAAAAGAAAGTGTTTCCACTAATCCAGAGTCCAATGGTGGCGAGCTTTACACCACTCAAGCCGACGCTTGGCATTGCGCATGGTGATTTTAGGCTTGTGTGCCACTACTCGGCCATGGAAACCCATTTCATGTCGCTCCTGACAAACAGTTTTTGTGCCGATGTTGCTTCCAGAGGCAGTTTGGGACTCGGTAGTGACTGTTGCAAACGAGGACAGACGATTTTTACGTGCTACGTGCTTCAGCACCCTGCGGCCCCGTTCTGTGAGCTTGTGTGGCCTACTTCTTCGCAGCTGAGTTGTTGTTTCTCCCAGACGTTTCCACTTCACAATAGCAGCACCAGAAACTCTAGCAGGGCAGAAATTTGACGAACTGACTTGTTGGAAAGGTCTCATCCTATGACGGTGCCACATTGAAAGTCACTGAGCTCTTCAGTAAGGCCATTCTACTGCCAATATTTGTCTATGACGGTTGCATGGCTGTGTGCTCTGTTTTATACACCTGTCAGCAACGGGTGTGGCTGAAATAGCCAAATCCACTCATTTGAAGGGGTGCCCAAATACTTGTATATATAGTGTATTTGAATGTGGACATTGCCTACCGTCACTGTGCTACTCCTGCACTGATATGGTGCTTATGGGACATGGTGTCTGTTACACTTTAATCTAGCCTGGTTAAACCATTGTTTTCAGCCAAGGATAACTGGGCATGCAGCATTCCACTTAATATAAGGATGCAGGCAAGGTTCTGCGCAGGGAGATAAGTGAAAAATACTATTTTTGGGGGTTTAAAAACTAGGACATTTCTTTCACTTATCTGGGCTGCTGGACTGATATAGGTCGAGAACAGAGCCCACTAACAGATAAGAAAAGTAAACTCACTGAACGAGATCTACTCAGTTGAGCTGATAAACTGTGTTAGAGGACCTTATAGGAAGAGATGAAAAGAGCTATGCAGGCATGTTTTAAAGGCAGTAAACTGCTTTAAAAGCGCTAATCTGGGTATTCTAGGTAAGTATATCCGTGCTGTCTCCAGTACTCACCTGACTTGGGATAAGTGACAACGAATATGTCGGAGTCTCGGATCTCCCAGTTCTGGATCTGGTCGACCTCGTCGGGAGAGTGGACCCCATTGATCAGGTTGAAGTTCCTGTGAGGAACCAGCATATAGTCCAGAACCTGGGGTTCAGTGGAATCCAAATGATCTGAGAAGACAAGACATAATCAAAGGCCCACTCATTCAAACAATCTGGATCTGTGTAAGCATTAACACACAACAGGGAATAACCATTCACCTCCAGTCATGTGAGAAGGCACGAGGCCGAAGTCCTACTCATCTAAAGTTGAAACACTGTGCTTGATTAGACAAAAATCTGAAATAAACACCCCAAAAGCCCAGTAAATAAAGTTGTTATTCCAAACAAATGTTTATATAGCTATCAGATCACAGGGAGTCTGGAGGAAGTCAAGTGGAAATGTTTAAAGGGGAAATCTGGGATTGGAAAAACAACTGGTAAACAGCTGAGGGTTGGGGCTGGAGAAATGTAAACAAACAGAGCCATGGATGCAAGGACTGACCATTAATGATATCAAAATGATAGTTATGAAACCATATAAGGTTTGTTTAGAATAACATTGTTATTCTAAACAAATAACACTATTTTGGCTTCTGGTGGGGTGAAACAGTTGACCTAAGCTCATGAGGCATTTAAAAGTTGTATTCTTCATGAAGCAACTGCTACATGCCATTAACTCAAAAGTCCTAAAATGTATGTAACAATCCCAGCTTGCCCCTTTAACAAAAAGGAGACATTGAATAACTCTCAAGTACCTATCAACAAAGCCTGGGCACAAAAAAAGTATTCCTATGAAGGACTAGCAAATATTGCAGTAAATATAAATAGTGGGTTTGCTGTGCAACAATGCATTTCTATCTGTAAATCCTGGAGGGGCAGAGAGCATGTTGTTCTGTTCACAGGCTGGTCTGAATCACAAACAAAAAAAAGTAGCCTAGTTTGTGTCCATCAAGCTCAAGCATTGTCCACCATTCATGGTCCTCTATAATCCTTTCGATGCTTAAAGGGTGAGACAGATCTTGCATGCAACAGTGCATAATATATATGCCTGTATACAGTAATGTACACTTCAGATATGAAAACATGTCTCTTAAGAGGTTCCAAATATGAATACATCAACAAATAATTACACACATATGTATTACACATAGAAAACAAAAATAATGACTTTCTAACTATACCACTCAGTTTCTGGTATAATATTCAAGTAACATGATAAAATGGCAATACAAGGGTAGGCACTGTATTCTGCAATAGGCAATATAGCAACCTATTTGAACTCCAACTATAACTCCACGCACTGCACAGAGCGCGCAGTATTCCCTACCTGTCTTTGTACGGATGGAAGTTGTCATTGTATGCCAATGTCACAAAATCCACAATCGCGGTAGGCTACTATGAAATCCCTGGCCCCGGGGAGTTTCTTGCAGTCAATTCACAACTGTTCTGAAAAATACGGGTTTATGATGGATAGCGGGCAGCTCTGTGTGCAATGCGCCCCCGAATATCACCTACTGTCCCAATAGAAGACACGCAGAAGACAAACACACGTTTCCGCGTTTTTTTAAAATTCACGTTGTGCTAGAGGACTACTGATGGTTTATACAATTTAAGCGCGTTCACAGCATTAGGGAATTTGTGTAACCTTGTCCACAGGACCACGCTGCGCGGGCGCACGTCAGATTGATTTGCGCTTTTTAAACACAGCGTTTCAGAGTCCATATAATGTGGCATATTTGACATCCCTCATGACCGATGAAAAACGGGAGAACGATTTTGATTAAGCTACAGAGGAAATCCGGTATTCTTAACTAGTTTGTTTTACTGAGAAAATTAACGGAGAAACATTTTTGTGAGGCCAAATTCATTATTGTTTTGTCAACATGTTGCGCAATCACTCTAACACACACTTTCCACCCTGTCCGACAGAGTGGTGTGGCGAAAAATTATTCTGGTGCTGTAGTCTTTCCTGTTCTGGTAACCTAACCAGGTACAACTCAGGACCTTATACGGTATGGCGTGATTAATCTGTTGTAAAAAGGTTTGGATTCTTTACATACAATAGAAATAAGCGGAATCATTTTTATGTAATTAATTTCATTATTCTTTTGGCCAAATTTCATATACACAAATGTAAATTTACAAACATAAAACCACATTTTCGTACCCTACAAAAAGAAATGGAACTGTATATTAAGACGGTTAAATGCTCTACTAACAAAAAAGCTGTTAGAATTGTAAGTATATGCATGTCCCTTAAGGTCCTTGTGTAATTGTAATGTGATATTGTACCCCCTAGCTCGATTGTCTATTGTTCGTAATCTATGTATGCTTGTGTTCGCTCATGTGCTTTATGTATTGATTTGATATTAATAAATAAAAAATATGGGCTTTGATGGGACCCGTTTTTATAATCAGGTCATATGGTTTTAAAAAAAAAACACGAATGTCCTTGGAAGATGAAAACACTATCAAACTGCAGCAATCTTGTACTTTACATATTAATTATATTTTAAAGAAAGACTAAGGTTGTTTCCCATACACAGAGAAAGCAACATGATTGGACAAAGCTTTCTGTATGCGGGTTTGTTGCTTCATGTAGTCCCGCCCTATGCAACTCTAGGCCTAATTAACATTGACTCAGTCTGTTAGGTTTATCAATTAATTCCAGTTAATAATTTTGGATTGAAAAAGTCTAGGTAGTCTAGTCAGTTCAAGTTTCAATATAAACCACATTTGATCCAATTCACATTTTCTCACAAATTGATGATAAATACACAACGTTACCGCTTCCTTTACCCTGGCCAGAATGACGGCGCATAATAAGGCTAGATTATGCAGCTGCAGCCATTAGAAGCCTACAGTTGATCATACTGAAGAAGAAAAAATGGTTTCCATGCAATACAACATGTCAGATCGCTAATGTTTAAGTGTATATGCTGATACATTTATGGAAGAGTTTTGGCTTGTCTAGTGTGATGTGTTATCAGGTTTGCTAAATAAATACCAGAGGAAGTGGAGACTGCCGTAAGCTTTATGCCGTTGTGTCCAGCCCGCGTGACCTGCGATTTCTGTGAATGTGAATGGTTAAGGCATGCAAAGAGCCTGTAGCAGCACTCCAGCGTGAAGGATAGAGAACTTGTCGAGTTGACAAATCACGAGGCAAATCAGTCTAAAATACAGCACTTTCCCCCTCTTTTTAACGTTTGATATATTTTATTAAACTTAATCAAAAATGGTGATTGAAGAGTGTTGTGGTAAATGCCATCTCACCACGTGTTCTGGCTGCCCTGCCATGCATGGACCCTAATACTGCTGATGGACTCATATTTTGTTAGAGGACAATGAACCATAAAAATAACCTTTCACCAGTTTGTGCAATTTCTCTAATATGACAGTACTATATGTCCAATACATACAATACATATTTATTTTCAGTAGAACTGATAAGGACATGCAAAGTCGCAATCCACACAACTGTCAGTTATCAGTGAGCTGTCACATTGCTGAGAGGGCATGGACAGAGGCTTGGAGGAAAGAATGTACCAGAGAAGTTCCTTCAACCAACCCACAGACTGCAGTCCTACCAGTTCAATAGTAATTAGAGCATTACAGTCGGTGGCCTGGGAATAATATGTATTACAGAATGTCCTTTTCACCAGCAACTTAAAACAAATATCTGTCCTATTCTCACAGTAGTGATCGTGTGGCCAGGTGACTTTCCAGGAGGGTGTGTGTCTTCTGTGTTTGTGAGAGAGTATATGTGTGTGTATCTGTTTCATTGAAGCCGCACGTACCCAGAGGGCCCTGGCCCCCAGATACTGTAAGAAGATAAAAGCTGTGGAATGTTCCTCCTCAATTGGAACAGGACAGAAGGTTAAAGTGTGACTCAACACTAAATCATCAGTGGTCTCTATGTCTCCCCATGTAACCAGACTCATGTTTGAGAAAAGGGAGAACTACTTGGTCTTGTTTTCTGATTTGACAATACATGAGGGGCTGGTCTATTCCTACTTCTAGTGAAAGAGTGTGGGGCAAAGATTCACCAGGCGTCACTCCATGGATGCACTCCGTTTATGATATATATATTACACACACACACACACACACACACACACACACACACACACACACACACACACACACACACACACACACACACACACACACACACACACACACTACCATTCAAAAGTTTGGGGTCACTTAGAAATGTTCCATGAAAACACATGAAATTAGTTGCAAAATGAATAGGAAATATAGTCAAGACGTTGACAAGGTTATAAATAATGATTTTTAATTGAAATAGTGTCCTTCAAACTTTGCTTTCATCAAAGAATCCTCCATTTGCAGCAATCGCAGCCTTGCAGACCTTTGGCATTCTAGTTGTCAAGTTGTTGAGGTAATCTGAAGAGATTTCACCTCATGCTTCCTGAAGCACCTTCCACAAGTTGGATTGGCTTGATGGGCACTTCTTACGTACCATACGGTCAAGATGCTCCCACAACAGCTCAATAGGGTTTAGATCCGGTGACTGCTAGGCACTCCATTATAGACATAATACCAGCTGACTGCTTATTCCCTAAATAGTTCTTGCATAGTTTGGAGCTGTGCTTTGAGTCATTGTCCTGTTTTAGGAGGAAATAGACTCCAATTAAGCGCCGTCCACAGGGTATGGCAATGGCGTCCACAGGGTATGGCAAAATGGAGTGATAGCCTTCCTTCTTCAACATCCCTTTTACCCTGTACAAATCTCCCACTTTACAATATTCAAAGCACCCCCAGACCATGACATTGCCTACACCATGCTGGACAGACAGCGTCAAGCCCCCGTCCAGTATCTTTTCATTTTTTCTGCGTCTCACGAATGTCCTTCTTTGTGATCTGAACACCTCAATCTTAGAGTCGTCTGTCCATAATGCTTTTTTCCTCTATCCAGTGTCTGTGTTTTTTTGCCCATCTTAATCTTTTCTTTTTATTGGCCAGTCTGAGATATGGCTTTTTCTTTGCAACTCTGCCTAGAAGGCCAGCATCCTGGAGTCGCCTTTTCACTGTTGACATTGAGACTGGTGTTATGCGGGTACTATTTAATGAAGCTGCCAGTTGAGGACTTGTGAGGCAGCTGTTTTTCAAACTAGACACTACTTGTCCTCTTGCTCAGTTGTGCACCAGGGCCTCCCACTCTTTCTATTCTGGTTAGAGACAGTTTGCACTGTTCTGTGAAAGGAGTAGTAGACAGCGTTGTTCGAGATCTTCAGTTTCTTGGCAATTTCTCGCATGGAATAGCCTTCATTTCTCAGAACAAGAATAGACTGACAAGTTTCAGAAGAAAGTTATTTGTTTCTGGCCATTTTGAGCCTGTAATCGAACCCACAAATGCTGATACTCCAGATACTGAACTAGTCTAAAGGCCACTTTTATAGCTTCTTTAAATCAGCACAACAGTTTTCAGCTGTGCTAACATAATTGCAAAAGAGTTTTCTAATGATAAATTAGCCTTTTAAAATGCTAAACTTGGATTAGCTAAGATAATGTGCCAGTGGAACACAAGGAGTGATGGTTGCTGATAATGGGCCTCTATACGCCTATGTAGATATTCCATTAAAAATCAGTCAATCTATAATGTTTGGTTAGTCATTTCTGGTAGTTCAATAAATATATGAATACATGTTCCATTCTCAGAGTGTGTCCTTACGACTTCTACAAGGTCCCAATTCTACACGCAGAAATATGTTGAGGGTTTGAACAGAACAGAGAAAAAGGCAAATATTAAAATACATCATTTATTACCTTAATAAAATTAAACATGAACTGTTTTTGGCAGTTATACATTTACAAAACTGCATTCCAGCATCAAGGGATCCTCTCGGCTTGCAGTGTTCTTGAGTTGAGAATGCGGGTCTGACAAACAAAAACCAAATCAATATTGAATAGCTGATTCGCTGTTCAGTGCACATCATAGCAAAACACTTTACAACTGTATACAGTTAAGAGCCACTCAGACTCACCTGTTTCTCCACGGGGGCGAGCATGCCCTCTACAGCCACCACCTGGTACTGCCTATGTTTCAGGTTGCCAGGAAACTTCCTCATGCGGCAGACAGCTGTGCTAACAGTGGAGCCATCTTGGCTCAGCAATTTCCTCACATCTCCTGGTGTACAGCCAGGGTCCAGGAGCAACAGGCACAGGCTGCCATTCTTCTTCTGTTCCACTCCTACTATAGAGCGGCTATGGCCTGAGGATGTCGATAGAAGACATGGAGGAAACACACTGAAGCCTTGGTCACACCGCAGGTCTTAATGCCTAAATCAATTATGTTTTTCAAATCCATTTTGGACTACTGACTTTCAAAACAGTATGTTACAAGTGAGCAAATCAGATGTGTTTGTGTTGAGACATTCATTTGCTGACATGGCTACGCTAGTTATCATAGTAACTATGGGTGTGTGCACAGTGCTGTAGGCTGATTGGTGGTGGTGCTCATGCTTCCTATCACTCAGACGTTATATAGCAAGCTATGGTGATAACAATGCCTGCCATGGATGTCTCCCCAGTTGCTTTGCATGTTCAAAATCATAGTGTAAGAACACTTAAAGCCTCAAAAGGATAAGATGATCCAACTTTCAAATGGAATCATCTGGATAGCCACAGCAGTCAACTAGCTAGGTAGGTAGTAGTTTAGCTTTCTAGAACAGTCACTCATTTGTTTTTAAACAATTAACAAGCAAGTTACGACCAGATGTTCTTGTCAAACTGTCAACGGAGTAGCTGGCAAGCAACAAGATATGCCAAATAAGTCTAAAAACCACTTGAGGGCAAATAAATCAGATTTGTATCGGACTTTAAAAACACCTACGAAGGTGGTTTGAAATGTGGCTTGAAATATCAGATTCCATGTGCTTTTTGGCTGTTCCAACTGCAAGAAACAGAACAGATTTGAATCGGATATGCAACTAAATAGGATTTGAGTCACTTCAAACTGCCAATGTGAACAAGGCTTTAGAGATAACGTAGAAATCAGGTGTACACACATACGAAACAAACAAATCTCCCTCAAACACACTAGTACTGAGCGATTAACAACATTTAAGTTATTTTTCAGTTTTTAATCACTAATTGACCGACAGATTAAATTATTTTAATTCCATTTAATTAGTTTTTGTTCTGTGAGCTCAATGTGCAGTTTCTGTATAGATAAATCAGATCAAGCTCAAACTGTGCAATGTAGTAGTGAGTTGAAGTTTCCAACAGGCCATTTTTCGACATATTTTAGTGCAGAAAACGTGGTAATTAACTACAATGACTATAATCCTTTGCGCACCCGCCTACTTGTCCGGTCTGTGTGGAGCACGCGTGTAACTACGTTCATCTGTTGAAAGAAGAGAGTCGGACCGAAATGCAGCGTGTAGGTTACTCATGACTTTAATGAAAGAATCGCGGTACATGAAATAACTTAAAGACGAAAACAACAAACGGAACGTGAAACTAATTACAGCCTATCTGGTGAAACAACACAGAGACAGGTACAAACACCCACGAAATACAAAGCGAAACTATGGCTCCCTAAATACGGTTCCCAATCAGAGACAACGAGGATCACCTGACTCTGATTGAGAATCGCCTCAGACAGCCAAGCCTAAACAACACCCCTAATCAGCCACGATCCCAAAATAATACAAACCCCAATACGAAACACAACATATAAACCCATGTCACACCCTGGCCTACCCAAACATATAACAAAAACACAAAATACAATGACCAAGGCGTGACAACGCGTGATCGAGCGAGATAGAAAGCAGTTGCTTCGAGAGGTATCTCTACCTGAAAATACATGTTCTAAGTGATTGGTAGTTGGTATTCAGCAGTCATAAATGTATTTACTTTGAAGGACGAGTAAAATAGTGATTTTGTCAGACAGCATAGGCAGCAGCTCTATAGAGATGAGATGACTTGGAATGAAATAATAAAGTCATTGAATAAAACAAATGTAATATACACACCAACTCAAATATTTTATTAAAGTAAATGTGAATAAGTGATAAGCAGTAATGGGCAGTCACTACCATCATGGGACTTTTGTTTTACTATGTGTTGTTACAGCACTCAACCCACAAAATGTATAGTGCGTTTAATGTAAAGAATAATATCGAAACCGAAAAACGTTATTATTTTTGAATGATCGAACCAAAACACAACCGACCTCAAAAAGCACTAATCGCTCAGCACTAAACAACACACAAGAAAACATCAAATAGACACACGCCATAAACAAATTATAGATTGGATATCAGTAACCCATCATCAGCTAATCCATCCAATCCACTAAACCCATGTTAAGACTACCTTGGTGCTGGAGGTAGAGGGGCGGCTGTGTGGTCTGCACCACCCGGGGCGGTAGTTGGGCGCCTCTGGTGGCAGTCTGAGAGAAATACTGCTTCACCCAGTCAAAGAGGCGGGGGTGGGTGTCCCCTGGGCCCGTGGGCTGGTGGAAGTCTAGAACACGGGCACTGTGGGGACACAGGTTAGAGGTAACTGACTGAGAACAGAATCCATTTTCAACCATGTACATTCTATAGTGACTCTGTGTGTGTACACTGAGTATACCAAACCCATAAGGAAAACCTAATATTGAGCCCCTCCCCTCATTTTTGCACTCAGAACAGCATCAATTCGTCAGGGCATGGACTCTACAAGGTTTCAAAAGCGCCCCACAGGGATATTGGCCCATGTTAACTCCAATGCTTCCCACAGTTGTGTCAAGTCAGCTGAATGTCTGGGTAGTGGACCATTCTTGATACACACAGGAAACTGTTGTGCAAGAAAACCCCAGCAGCATTGCAGTTCTTGACACACACCAGGTGCGCCTGGCACCTACCACCATACCCCATTCAAGGTCACTTAAATCTTTTGTCTTGCAGATTCACACTCTGAATGGCACACATACACAATCCATGTCAATCGTCTCAAGGCTTGAAAATCCTTCTTTAACCCGTCTCCTCCCCTTCATCTACACTGATTAAAGTGGATTTAACAAGTGACATCAATAAGGGATCATAGCTTTCACCTTGATTCACCTGTGTCAGTCCATGTCAAGGAAAGAGCAGATGTTCTTTTAATTTTGTATACTCAGTGTGAGAGTCCATTCAGGTGTATCTAATTAAAATATAGCTGGCTACACAAATGTGTTGTGTTCTAATGCGTGTAGTATGTTAACATTCTGTGTGTAACTCTCTGGGCTCTAACCTGACTCTGAGGGAGGTGCAGAGAGCGTAGATCTCTGTAGCTCCTATCCAGGCCCGTGTGCCCTGTAGTCGCTGGTTAAAGTGGGTGGCACCCTGAGGGTCTAACCCCTCCCGCCACGCCCCCTCTATCAACACCTGCACCTGTGGGATGCTGGGTACTGACCCCTCTGGGAGAGGAGGGAGAGAGAGAGGGGGGCAAGGAAAAGATGCCATGATAGAATATTTAAGAGAGAATGTTAGTTTAGGAGATTACATGGCGAAACAGCTTTTTGAGAGGGCTGCATTGAACCGTTTCATTGAGCAATCCAGACAGCTACTGGATTTGAGAGAATGGTAAACAATTGTAGAATGTGATGTTTTGATATACGTGTTTCTGTCTGTGTGTACCTGAGAGACAGGTAGTGTAGGGCGCCATTCTTTGCAGAGAAGACAGGAGCATCTGGAAGTTTCTGTAGCCACATCCCCAGCCCTTATCCCCCTCTGATGAGCAGTAGTGGTCTGTGTCAGCACTCAGCCACACGTGGACACAGTCTCTGGCCTCCCTCTGGTAGTAAACATACAGAGCACCCAGCACACCTGACAGAATGAGAAGAATACAATAAACAAAGAGAATGACAAAGACAGAGAGAAAGAGAGCACTAAGGTGGAGCTGCCATTTAGTTTTTAATCAATTGAAGGAAGACAGTTATTAATGACATACATACCTTGTAGGCTAAATAAAATGTATGCAAAACATTGAGAGATGTAGGTGGTAGATAGACAGCTGTATAAACATAACATGATGTGATCTAAACAACTCAGTTTGAGAACATAGTAAATAATGAGGGAGCTATGTTAGTCAAGATCCGAATAAGAAATTGAATCTCACACACACCTTGCGTTCTGGTCCTGCCATCGTCGACCCCTGAGGCCAGAGCCTCCATCATCTCATCTCTCTTGTTGTGGAAGTGAGCAGGCACCATGACACCTCGAGACACGGCGTTCTCCATCTGTTTGCGGTAGCCCCCCCTCCCGTCCACACCAAACTGCCTCTAAACACACACACACACACAGCAAGGGGTCAGGGTGAGGTCACCACCACACTCAGCATACATAAGCAGACACACGTATACTGTAAATCTTGTTGACGTGCAGAAACACAAATAAACCACACACTTCCTACATAAGCCCTGTGACAAAGCACAGACGCGTCATATGGTGCATCATGCAGCAAGGTCAAATCCACCACTCCAGTGTTATTATGGTTGTGCTTTATAAGAACCTGCAGCTTCTTGAACTCCTCTGCCTCCCTCTTGGCCTCCTGCTCCTTCCTCCTCTGCTTCTCCTCCTCCTGCAGCCGTCTGGCCAGCCTCAGGTCTGAGCCAGGGCTCACTGCAACACACACAGCGTCAGTCAAAATTCCCTCTCTCGAATTCACCATGGAAATCAACCCTGTACACACAAAACTGTTGTGAGGACAGCTGCATGTGTGAGCTCAGTGGTGTGAGCTGGCAGGTTGTAGAAGTTCCGTTCAGTTCAAACTTTATAGTCCTCAGAGGGAAATTCATAGTTCAAAACCGATCACAAAGGACAAATTACACATTATATTGCAACTTCAGGAGTTGGCTGGCAATAGAGTGCTTGTGCAAATCAAATATGGGGTATTACACCATTCTCTCTCTGGTAAAATAACAGTCATAATGTTGTTATAACATGGCTACATCTAAGCAGGAAATAAAACGTGTTGGAAGCATAAGTGGGAACTAAATAGATTTCTCATTAACCTTTTATACTCGTACTCATATTCAGGAAGAAAATAGCAGATTTGGGCATTAATAAATGCGTAAATTGGAACGTACTGGCTGTACAGTACATGCTATACATGACGTCAGAGCTCTGGCTCTGCGCTTCACAGCACTGTATGGGTTTTGCCTGACAGCAGATCTGAACTTGAGCTTCTCGCCCTACAAGAAGTTGTGCCCATATCTCCCGCTAATTGGGCAACTTTTGCAAATGTCTTGTTGTCCAAGTGAGGGAAATGCTGTAAATTAAAAAGGACTCCATGTATTTTGAAAGATCAGACGTTGAGAATTATAATAAATCTCGCTTTGATGTCATACAAACAAGCCAAACACCTGTGAGTAAATGTGCACTTCCATATCAGAAAACTTGTCATATACAGTGTCACCATTTATGATCACTATTTTCTATTTTTAAATTATCACTATTTTTGATGTACAAGATGACTTGGCGTAATATCCTGTGTTGTTCTGAACAGAATGAGCCCATGTTTGTTAATTGTGAAGAAGATTTGCAGAGGCACACGCACCTGAATGCACTCATGACTCATTTCTATGCTCACCAAAATGGTTCTCTGAATTGCATTGTGAAAGCCTATCACTGTAATATTGTATTTTATAACTTCGCTAGTCATGTTGGCAATATAACAGGCTTTGAAATGATGCCCATCTGATCCAGACTGCGATTTATAAATGGACAATTTTGGGATTGTGTAAACAACAACAGTAATTGTGTGATGGCAAGGACGCAGGACTGTGTTCAAAACAACTACAATTGTGCTTGCTCTTGTTCCTCAACGGCACAGCTTGGAGAGCTCAAAAAACACCTTATAGTTTAAGACTTTTCTTTGAGTCAAAAGTTCCTTGAAATGACTTAGGAACTTAGCACACTTTGGAGAGGTGTGTGGCCACTAGGAGACACCAGTTAGTCCTCCCACTCAAACTATTTATTTTGTCTTACGTTGCACCTATGCCCATATTTTCCAGGAATATTCTTATCATGTTACTGAATGTATCCAGAATATTTTCAGATTTTGTTATCAACAAATGCAGAAAAAGGTACAGTCAATGTAAAATGCACATACAAACAACAGTGTAATGTTTGGATTCAGTCTTGGGTCAGGTGAACTGTTGTGTCCTCATCTTTGGCAATTATGGGGAAATTATTAGACTAAACTCTTCCCCTTCAATTGCTACCATGTTTTTACTTCTGCTTTTCATATTTCTTCCTTAAGATGGACTTTGAATTTAGCCCTATCCCTTTAGGACAACTCCCACAAGTGTAAACATAAAATCCCAATGAAACCTGTGTTCCCATCACATATGATTGTTTAAATCAAGCCATACCTGCACTAGGGGCTGTGCCATAGTCAAGATGCAGCTCCACATGTTCCTGTAGGGAGTAGCAGTCTCCACACACCATGGAACACAGGGGACACTCATAACTCTTCCCACCTGAGGACGAGGTCAGGGACACACAGTGGTTAAAAGGGATATCGACGGGGCAATTTGATCTAAATCATTATTCATCCAAGTTATTCTTGTTAAGATAAAACCTCTCTTGCAAGTTCATTTTGCTTTTTGGGGGAATATTAGACCTTCATCGGTAAGACATGGGCAGAGGGAGAGCCTCAACTTCTGTGGATCTGCCATATACAGGCTTCTTCCTTTGTTTGGTTGAACTATATTTGTTCCTATGATGAAAGGAATGAGACGAACCTGAGCTGTTGCTGGATGATGCTGCCTCGGTTGATGATGTGGCCCCCAGGACAGCCTCTGAAAAGACAGATACAGATTATGTCAGAGTCAGAGACTTAACACAATGGATTGGGCCTCATGTTCTGTCTGTGCTGAACTGTGTAGACTCAAGGCTGTCATGAGTTTGTACAGTCAGTATGTTCTGTGCTGAACTGTGTGGTCTATATGTTCTGAACTGTAGATCCTGTACCTTCAGCTGGGCTCTCTTCTAGCAAGTGTAATTCAACATGTTCCTGTAGGATGAAGGCGTCGGTGCAGACCAGAGCACACATAGGACAGGAAAACCGCTTCTCTACGACAACAGACACACAGTACATAACAATGAGACACAGGATGATGACAAGACTAATTCAACCCACTCCACACAGCATTTTGATGCCACACAGGAGCAGCTTTGGTAGCAGGTTCATCCTGCCCAGAAGCTCCACAGAGCAGTTCAGAAGGCCATTTTTACCCACAGCCATGAGGCTTTTTAACAAATGACTCATTTATGGTGCCTTCTTAATAGGAATGTTATTGCTTGTTTCACAGCAGTAGGATAGACAACAGTATTTATCTTAAACTTCTCTCCATCTTTTATGGCTACTAACATGCAGTCTTATTATGCATTTTTATCATTGTCTTTGTAATTTATTAGTGATGCTGAGTGAAAACGATTTCCCAAGTTGGGATCAATAAAGTACTACTCTACTCAAACCAACAGATATCAATCAGTCAGTATAATCAAAGATTATGGATATACTGACAAGATACATGTCTTCCCGCCTTAACAATGGGAGTTGTTGTCCACGAAGCGGCAAGGCAGACTGACTAGCTCCTGCCTATCTATGCTTTGGATTGGTGGATTATTGTAATCCTTTTTTGAATATTCGATGAGGGTTGCGACGTTAAACGCCTGTATTCAATGGAGAGAGATGCTGCTAGCCTCATCCCATGAATATGCATAGCCATCTCCGAGATAGTGTTTTTTGTGAAGTGACAATGATGTCATGTGTCCTACTTATATCAGTACACTCATAACTTAAGCATTACAAAACTTCTATTATAAATAAACCACATGTAGCAAATAAGCCATTCATTTTATTGTTGGCTAAATTCAACACTCTCTTGCTTTGTGGGCGACAGATTCTGATGAGTTGGGCATCTCTCTTCTGCTTCAGTACAACAAACCAACTAGGCCTAATATTAGTCAGTACAAAAAACGAACTGATGAGGTTCACAAAATAGTGATGCAATCGACGACTAAAGTGAGGAAGAGCCCACGAGTGCCAGATAGCACGGACTGTTAATGGGATGCATTGACAGTTCATCAATAGGCCATCAATCCAACTATTAGTCCGTATGACAAACCAAATCATATCAGTCAACATACAAAAAAACAAGTAATATCACACGGTACGACAAACAAACTAATTAGTCAGTACGACAAATTATATCAGTCCGTACAAACAACCAACTAACAACAGTCCGTACAAACAACCAACTAACAACAGTCCGTACAAACAACCAACTAACAGTCCGTACGACAAATTATATCAGTCCGTACAAACAACCAACTAACAACAGTCCGTACAAACAACCAACTAACAACAGTCCGTACAAACAACCAACTAACGTCAGTCAGTGGGACAAACCCAACTAACGTCAGTCAGTGGGACAAACCCAACTAACGTCAGTCAGTGGGACAAACCCAACTAACGTCAGTCAGTGGGACAAACCCAACTAACGTCAGTCAGTGGGACAAACCCAACTAACGTCAGTCAGTGGGACAAACCCAACTAACGCCAGTCAGTGGGACAAACCCAACTAACGTCAGTCAGTGGGACAAACCCAACTAACGTCAGTCAGTGGGACAAACCCAACTAACGTCAGTCAGTGGGACAAACCCAACTAACGTCAGTCAGTGGGACAAACCCAACTAACGTCAGTCAGTGGGACAAACCCAACTAACGTCAGTCAGTGGGACAAACCCAACTAACGTCGGTCAGTGGGACAAACCCAACTAACGCCAGTCAGTGGGACAAACCCAACTAACGTCGGTCAGTGGGACAAACCCAACTAACGTCGGTCAGTGGGACAAACCCAACTAACGTCGGTCAGTGGGACAAACCCAACTAACGTCAGTCAGTGGGACAAAACCAACTAACGTCAGTCAGTGGGACAAACCCAACTAACGTCAGTCAGTGGGACAAAACCCAACTAACGTCAGTCAGTGGGACAAACCCAACTAACGTCAGTCAGTGGGACAAACCCAACTAACGCCAGTCAGTACAACAAACCAGTAAAGATGTAACAACATGTTGAATAAACAAACATTTCAGACACACTAAAATAAACCTTTAAGTGGGGAGGAGAAACGCTTCTGTTTGACTTTGGTGTGCTCTGCGGATCCCACTCCCACAGACTCCTCAGCATTACAGTGTCTGCTAGTATGCCTACTGGAGTCCTGAGCTGATCTCAGAAAGCCTGTAGACACTGAAGAGGTGGATACAACAATGGCCACTGATCGCCCTCCACCGAACTCCCCCCCAACTTCAGTAATTTGCTCCTTAGACTCCAGTGTGCTATTGGATGTCCTGGGTGAGACCCCTCCTCCAATGGTGTCAAACCTGTTCCAATTGTCTACTCCTCCTTCAGAACCCTCAGACCTAGACAAACCAATGGCTTGTTTGCAGTGATTGTCCACTATGGTGGTAGTGGGAGTAGGACTTGAGCTGGGCCTGACAAGACTGTGACCACCTCTACTCTCTGCTCCTACTCCGTCATGGCCCTGTTTCTCTTTGTGTGTGGTATTGATGTGGAAGCGGAGTTCGTCGTAGGCGACTCCGGACCAGGAACAGAGGGTGCAGCCCATGTCATTCTCCGGGTGGCTCAGGAGGAGATGGGTCTTCATGTCCTCCTCCAACACCAATTCCTCGCCACAAATCTCACACGTCAGCATGGCCAATTGTTTCTGGTGCTCAGCTGGACACTGAAATGAAGATACATTTTGATAACATGAATTGTCAGTAAATAAATTGGAATAAACAGGAAGGATGTCAATCCAATGTAGACCAAATGTACCCAATAACGAAACAACGCAATTCCCACCTTTGTCAGCCAAGACGCAACAACGCAATTCCCATCTTTGTCAGCCAAGATAGCTAGCCAAATTCTAACTCAGCTATCATAGTTAATTCTGAATTTATCTAGTCAGCATGTCAGGCTATGGGCTAAAATGTAACTTCAAAACACGGAGATTGCTAGCTAGCTAACCATCATGTTACTCACCGATTTCAAAAATATGGACGATGTGCCGTACTAATGCTTGACTTATGTGACTACTTTCAAAATAAATGTGTTTCTGTTTCACTTTTCATTCATATGCCATCTTAGCAATGCTAGCTAACAACTTGACTTTACTGGCCCTGTTTGCTTCTCCTCCTTCAGTTTGAGCTGATGGATATGACGTCACTGGTTGTTGATCCAAGGAGGGTTACTGGGAAATTTTAAGCAATACAAGACGCCATATTGCTCTCAGCTGGACTCGGGAGTTTGCGTGAAGGAAATAATAATACCTAGCTACACCTAGGCGTTTCTGACATTATTCATCTTAAATGGGTAAGATCAATACAATCGTCACAACCTTTTTATTGTTGTTTTCTTTTTTTTATCACGAATTATCTGGCAACTTGGCATGACGATGGTTGCTAAACAAGAGAGACCGGAGAGGGGTGTGAAGGAGCTAGCTAGCTAACGATGTAGGGAGCTATCTAGCTTGCTAACGCTAGCTGTGTTATTAGCAAGCTCAATCTTAAAAAGCTGTGATTTGGGTCTAATGGCAGTTTTAGCTACCATTGCCTATTATAACTGGTTTTACAGTTGATTTAAGTATTTTTTTTCGCTAACGATACGAATACGGTGGAAGGTTTTTGAACACCATGTAATTTAATTAACATGAATAATGTATTAGCTAGGTAGCTAGCATGCTACTACTAGTTGCTGTGTGCTAGGCCAGTGGCTCCCAACCTTTTTGGGTTATTGTACCATCAACTGAATTTTGCTCTGCCCGGAGTACCCCTGAATTACCCCCTCGTGTGCATTTTACCAGTAAGCCTAAGGTCTCGTGAGCCTTCTCAAGTACCCCCTGTGGATAGGCCAGATACCCCTCCCTAGGCCATGGGTCCTACTAGGTAGTACCGCTGGTTTGGAACCACTGTACTAGGCCGTACTGTGCTACTAGCTAGAGAGGAACCCGGTTTCTTGCGATTGGAGATATCCAGCCTGGAAGACCACTGATTTCCCCCAGAAAATACAACAAGCAATGTCAATGTGACGCTGTCAGCAAGACCGTGGTTAATGTTAGCTAACATTCATTATTTAGCTATCTAGCTCATAGCTTGCTGGTGTGCTTGTCATCTTTATCTAGCGAGCCAGGAATGGCATTCTTTGACTCACTAGCTAACACAAAGATTACTAACCGCTGATGACAGCGAGCGAGAAACATTTGGTATTGTTACTTTGATCACCAGTGTTCTTCATCAGCTGTCAAACTGTCACCCCAACTGCTGTTTTCGTTTGAAGATGCACATGGCAGGGTTTGTGTTCAAATCCCCTTCTGGCCAACACATCCAAATTCACATCGAGAGTGATTTTTATTTATTTAATTTTCCATTAGCGTCTATGTTAACAACAACATTAGCTAGCTAGTCAGTTAAGTTTGGCTGGTTGTGGCTGCGGTGAATTCACAAGTTTGTATATTTGATCATTCAGTATAATGTTATGTTTATTCTTATTTCCCCAGACGAGATGGCAAGCCCAGGGAATGACCGAATGAAGAGTTACAAGAACAAAGCACTGAACCCACAGGAGATGCGCCGGAGGAGAGAGGAGGAGGGGATCCAACTCCGCAAACAGAAGAGAGAAGAGCAGGTAGGGTGCTTCTAGTTCTTACGCCTGGACCACTGAATCAGCTACTCTCCATTCTGTGGAGACAACCCTAATCTCATCCAATTTGACCATGTAAATGCCTATTGAATGGTAAATCTTTTCCAGATATGAGTCATTTTTTTATTGACTTGTTATAGTTGTCTTTGGTTTGTTTGGGTTGTAGTGAGTCAGTGTCCTACTAACACTTACCTCTCCCTCTTCCCCCAGCTGTTCAAGAGGAGGAATGTGTGTGTGCCCTCGGGTGACGAGTCCATGTTGGAATGCCCTGTCCAGGACCCCGACATCAGCTCCACTGCACCAGTCTCAGGTGTAAGTGACCATTACTCCAATTGTCCCATTGTCTTGCTCTCATCATCTACACTCTGCACCGAAGGATGAGTTACCTGTTGAAAGACAATGCCATTACTCCATCAAATAAGTACAAATACTTTTGGGGGAAACAGAAGATTCTGAAAGCCATGGTTAGTTAAGTCTTTGCTCTCCAGTATCCAAAAAAGACACAAGTTTTTGGTTTTCAAATCAATCTGTGATTAAAACTAGATGAAGGTCATTAGACCTAAGTGCACTTTATGTGATAAACCGGTCACGTGTAGCACTACATCGCTTCCTCTGCATTGTGTGTATAGTGTCAGAGTACATGGTTTTGTAAGTCATTCATGTCTTTATGTATGTTGGCTTGTGTGTGTAGGAAGGTGTCATAACTCCAGACATGATCCAGATGATCTTCTCTGAGGATCCAGACCAGCAGCTGATTGCCACACAGAAATTCAGGAAGTTACTCTCCAAAGGTCTGTGTGAATCATGCAATTCATAACACCCCAATGCAGGGCTCATGCCACCTGTATATTGAGGATATGTCTCCATTGGGACCCAATTCCCTATTTAGTGCACTACTTTTGACCAGGACCCACTATATAGGGAATAGGGTTCCGTTTGGAATGGGACATAGTTTGGTCTTGTATAGTATGTTTTCTCAACAACAAAGATGGATTGTTCGTGCTAAATGTATGCAAGTAATGCCTTTGTTGGACCTGATGCTATTCCCTCAACACCGTATTGGAGTGTTTTAGCATCACACGTTTTCAGCCATGAACCAGGATGTTTTTAAGCTAGTAGTGTGATGTCATTGTCATGCTCTCTTCTCTCTCCTTATCAGAGCCCAACCCTCCCATCGATGAGGTCATTCTCACCCCAGGGGTCGTCAATAAGTTTGTAGAGTTTCTCAAGAGGAGTGAGAACTGCACTCTTCAGGTTGGTCAGGTGGCTGGGTCTAAGTCTGTCTGTTAGTTGGATGTGCTGGGAATTCTTGGTTTGGTGTGTTAGAAATCAACAAATGTATTCACTACTTGGAATATATGAAATTAAGTCAGCTTCTGTAATATTATATCACATCCTGTTGGCATTAGTCAGTCTGCATGACATCTGCATTGTATTGCTCCCTGTCAAAAGACGTAGCGAGTGAACTTTCCTCTGCCTCTTTGACACTTAGTCAATCGTAACACTTCAGCCTGTGTATCTGTCTATGAGGGCTTGTCCTATGCTCCCCATGTGACCGTGGTGTGAAATGTGTGTGTGACACAGTTTGAGGCAGCCTGGGCCCTGACCAACATTGCCTCTGGGACCTTCCTGCACACCAAGGTGGTTATTGAGATGGGAGCCGTGCCCATCTTCATCGAGCTGCTCAACTCGGACTACGAGGACGTCCAGGAGCAGGTGACTGAACAGCCTGGGGGAGGGGGGGCTGAAGCCCTGGGGAAGAGTTGTAGCATGATGGGACACTAACACATGGGTCACAGGGATGTCTAGCAGGAGTGGGAATAAGATGTCATGGGATTTGTCCTGCCAAGAAGATCCTATCTGAATAGTAGAATGTATGCACACATGACTGTAAGTCGCTTTGGATAAAAGCGTCTGCTAAATGGCATATATTATTATATTATTATTATTATAGTAAACCAGCTATTTTTGCATTCCCTAAATATAAATGCTTTGACTGCATTCTGATTCTCTACCCTTCTCCCTGAAGTTCTCTTATTCACTCCCCTTCCATGGGTTTTAACATAGCCAAATACTAAGCAATCCCAGCCCGATATGGTCTTAGCTGTGCGGTTATGTAGCAGTATATGGTATGGCCCTCCAAGCCCAGCTCTATATGGTGCTGATGTTTGTGTGGAAATATAGCCTAGCTGCAGCACTGTATAATATGGCTCCTAGCTGCATGCAATATAGCTGCAATGTTACGGAATGGCAATATGCATGGCTGCTGGTTTAGAGGTGACGAGTGATTGGTGTATTTCAGGCCGTGTGGGCCCTGGGGAACATCGCCGGGGACAACGCAGAGTGCAGAGACTACGTTCTCAACTGTGGCATCCTGCCCTCCCTACAACAGTATGTGTGTGTGCGAGCTTGGTTTTATCAGTCTGTAGGCCCATGTCGTTTTAACAAGGAGAATAGAGTTTCATACCATTACCTAATACATTGTATAATCAGATTAGTCAGGTTTAACAGTTTAATTGCGGTCAGAGAAACAAGGTGTACTGAGAACTGTTCTCTCCCCCCGCAGGCTGCTGGCTAAATCCAACCGTCTCACCACAACTAGGAATGCTGTATGGGCTCTGTCTAACCTGTGTAGAGGGAAGAACCCCCCCCCTGACTTCACCAAGGTAATGGGGTCTATTCCCACATTGCCCAATCAGAGGACAGTTCTAACAGTCCAACAGATCTCTCCTTTCAAATGCACAAACCACTCTGGGATTTTGACTAATTTCTCTCAAAGCCATTCTCTTAGCAAAAAATGTTCTCCTTTCACTATTATCCCTCTTTCTGTCTTTCTTCCTCCCCCTTGCTCCTTTCTTCTTTGCTCTCTCTCTCCTCCTCCCCCAGGTGTCTCCATGTCTGAGTGTGCTGTCCAGGCTGCTGTTCAGTAGTGACCCAGATGTGTTGGCTGATGCCTGCTGGGCCCTCTCTTACCTGTCTGACGGACCCAATGACAAGATACAGACCGTCATCGACTCTGGGGTCTGCCGCAGACTGGTGGAGCTACTCATGTAAGTACTACTAGACACACACACAAGAAATTGAGATGTTGGTGCACACTGACTGTGGTGTTTTTGGTCTTTCCCAGGCACAGTGACTATAAGGTGGTCTCTCCCGCGCTGCGTGCTGTGGGAAACATAGTGACAGGCGATGACATTCAGACTCAGGTAGAACTAGTTTATTTTCTTGGCTTTGTCTCTCTTCACCCTGATGTGTGTGGAGTTTTGGTCCTTCACATGGTCCTAGCTGTATTTGTGGGTTGACTGGTGTGTAATCTTCACTGTGTGTGTGGATTGTTCCAGGTGATTCTGAACTGCTCGGCATTGCCCTGCCTATTACACCTGCTCAGTAGTCCCAAGGAGTCCATCAAGAAGGAGGCCTGCTGGACTGTGTCTAACATTACAGCTGGAAACAGAGCACAGATCCAGGTGTGTGTGTGTGTGTGTGTGTGTGTGTGTGTGTGTGTGTGTGTGTGTGTGTGTGTGTGTGTGTGTGTGTGTGTGTGTGTGTGTGTGTGTGTGTGTGTGTGTGTGTGTGTGTGTGTGTGTGTGTGTGTGTGTGTGTGTACCTGTGCTTGATGGTAGCACCTTGTAGAGGTCGACCGATTTAATTGGGGCCGATTTCAAGTTTTCATAACAATCGGAAATCGGTATTTTTGGGCGCAGATTTAATAAATAAGTATATATATATTTTTTATACCTTTATTTAACTAGGCAAGTCAGTTAAGAACACATTCTTATTTTCAATGACGGCGTAGGAACGGTGGGTTAACCTCTTGAAGCTAGGGGGCACTATTTTTGGAAAATTAACATTCCCAAAGTAAATGGCCTATTTCTCAGGACCAGATGCTAGAATATGCATAGAATTGACAGCTTAGGATAGAAAACACTCTAAAGTTTCCAAAACTGTAAAAATATTGTCTGTGAGTAGGCAAAAGCCTAAGAAATATCCAATCAGGAAGTGACTCATATTTTGAAAACGTTGTGTTCCTATGCATCCCTATTGGCCATTGAAAGGGATATCAACCATATTCCTTTTTCTACGTATTCCCAAAGGTGTCTACAGCCTTTAGACATAGTTTCACACCTTTAGGTTGACGAATGAGCGTAAAGGACTACATTGCGTAAGTGGCCAGCTGAGGGCTCAGAGTGATTCTTGCGTAAAAGACAGAGGTAGCCATTTTTCCTCTCGGTCCTACTGAAAAGCCAATTGTCCCGGTTGATATATTATCAAATAGATATTTGAAAAACACCTTCAGGATTGATTATAAAAAACGTTTGCCATGTTTCTGTCGATATAATGGATATCATTTAGATTTTTTTTGGGGCGTTGTCGTGACCGCTATTTCTGGTGGATTTCTCAACATAATGTGACAAACAAATGGAGGTATTTTGGGTATAGAAATAATCTTTATGGAACAAAAGGAACATTTACTGTCTAACTGGGAGTCTCGTCAGTGAAAACATCCGAAGATCATCAAAGGTAAACGGTTAATTTGATTGATTTTCGTGACCAAGCTTCCTGCTGCTAGCTGGACATAATGCTATGCTAGGCTATCGATAAACTTACACAAACGCTTGTCTTGCTTTGGCTGTAAAGCATCATTTCAAAATCTGAGACGACAGGGTGATTAACAAAAGGCTAAGCTGTGTTTCGCTATATTTCACTTGTGATTTCATGAATATGAATATTTTCTAGTAAGATTATTTGGTCGTTGCGCTATGCTAATTAGTGTAGTTGATGACAATTCTCCCGGATCAAAGATGGGTAGTTCCAAGAGGTTAACTGCCTTGTTCAGGGGCAGAACGACAGATTTTCAGCTTGGGGAACCAATCTTGTAACCTTACAGTTAACTAGTCCAATGCAATAAGGACCTGCCTCTCTCTCGTTGCGCTCCACAAGGAGACTGCCTGTTACACGAATGCAGTAAGCCAAGGTAAATTGCTAGCTAGCATTAAACTTAACTTATAAAAAAAAACAATCAATCATAATCACTAGTTAGCTACACATGGTTGACGATATTACTAGATATTATCTAGCGTGTCCTGCGTTGCATATAATCTGACTGAGCATACAAGTATCTAAGTATCTGACTGAGCGGTGGTAGGCAGAAGCAGGCGCATAAACATACATTCAAACAGCACTTTCGTGCGGTTTGCCAGCAGCTCTTCGTTGTGCGTCAAGCATTGCGCTGTTTATGACTTCAAGCCTATCAACTCCCGAGATGAGGCTGGTGTAACCGAAGTGAAATGACTAGCTAGTTAGTGCGCGCTAATAGCATTTCAAATGTCACTCGCTCTGAGCCTTCTAGTAGTTGTTCCCCTTACTCTGCATGGGTAACGCTGCTTCGGTGGTGGCTATTGTGTTGCTGGTTTGAGCCCAGGGAGGTGCGAGGAGAGGGCGGAAGCTATACTTCCACCCAATGGTGGAACAAACTCCCTCACGACGCCAGGACAGCGGAGTCAATCACCACCTTCCGGAGACACCTGAAACCCCACCTCTTTAAGGAATACTTAGGATAGGATAAAGTAATCCTTCTCCCCCCCCCCTCCCCCCCTTAAAATATTTAGATGCACTATTGTAAAGTGGCTGTTCCACTGGATGTCATAAGGTGAATGCACCAATTTGTAAGTCGCTCTGGATAAGAGCGTCTGCTAAATGCCTTAAATGTAAATGTAAATACTGTTACATTGGCAATACTAAAGTGCCTATAAGAACATCTAATAGTCAAATGTTAATGAAATACAAACCGTATAGAGGGAAATAGTCCTATAATTCCTATAATAACTACAACCTAAAACTTCTTACCTGGGAATATTGAAGACTCATGTTAAAAGGAACCACCAGCTTTCATGTGTTCTCATGTTTTGAGCAAGGAACTGAAACGTTAGCTTTCTTACATGGCACATATTGCACTTCTACTTTCTTCTCCAACACTTTGTTTTTGCATTATTTAAACCAAATTGAACATGTTTCATTATTTACTTAAGGCTAAATTGATTTTATTGATGTATTATATTAAGTTAAAGTAAGTGTTCATTCAGTATTGTTGTAATTGTCAATATTACAAATACATTTTTTTTTTTATCGTCCGATTAATCGGTATCGGGTTTTTGGTCCTCCAATAATCGGTCGACCTCTAGCACATTGTTATAAGTAGTTGTCTGAAGGCTTTTATCACTGAGTGTACAAAATATTAAAAACCTTCCTAATTTTGAGTTGCACCCCCTTTCGCCCTCAGAATAGCTGTAATTCGTCAGGGCATGCACGCTACACAGTGTCGAAAGCGTTCCACAGGGATGTTGGCCCATGTTGACTCCATTGCTTCACACGGTTGTGTCAAGTTATCTGGATCTCCTTTGGGTATTGGACCATTCTTGATACACACAGGAAACTGTTCAGTGTGAAAAACCCAGCAGTGTTTCAGTTGTTGACACACACCAGTGTGCCTGGCACCTACTGCCATACCCTGTTCAAAGGAACTTCTTTTGTCTTGCCCATTCACCCTCTGAATGGCACCGATGCTCAATCCAGGGCTCAAGGCTTAAAAATCCATCTTTAACCTGTCTCCTCCCCTTCATCTACACTGATTGAAGTGGATTTAACTAGTAACATCAATAAGGGATCATAGCTTTCACCTGGTCAGTCTGTTATGGAAAGAGCAGGTGTTTATAATATTTAGTATACTCTATAGGTCATTATTGTTAAAATGTCACAACAAGGTGCAGAGAGTTAAATTTTCCTGCTGGGGTGGCGAGTAGACCGCGAGCTCTGCTAAAACCATTGACAACTACATGCTGTTTTCAATGGATTGTTAAATAAATTTTAACTATTTGGTTGTAATATCATCCTCTTAATGGTGGCCTATATTGAGAGATATCGGGAAGTTACCCTCACGTATCTGAAATTACATGACCAATTGATGTTTACTTATCATGACAAGCATGGTTACTTGTTTAACTCAGAGCTAAATGTGGAATAATCTGAACTGTGTAGTTCTGACTATGCCCTTCATGAGGTTAAGATATTTCAAAAGGCATGAAAACGGCATGTAGTTGTCAATGGTTTTAGAGGAGCTGGGGGTCTCCCAGCAGGCAAATCGAACACTCTGCACCTTATTATGATGTTTTATTGACAACAACCTATTTGTGTGTATAATGTCATCTCACTGTTCTATCTCTCTATCTTGGTCAGACGGTGATAGATGCCAACATCTTCCCAGTGCTGATAGAGATTCTTCAGAAGGCAGAGTTCCGCACCAGGAAGGAAGCAGCGTGGGCTATAACCAACGCTACCTCTGGGGGCACTCCTGAGCAGATCAGGTAATAACGCGCTTCAAATTATTAAATAGAACCGGAGCATAATTTTGGAGACTCGCTGCTTATGCCAAGAATTCATTAAATTAATGGGAGTAGTTTCATGCTCGGCAAAAGTTTTGTCCCAGTGTAGTAGACCTGTATCTCTGCTAAACCAAATGAATAAATGTCAATCCAGCACTGTCTTGCTGTCCCTGTAGGTACCTGGTTAGTCTGAACACCATCAAGCCCATGTGTGACCTGCTGACAGTGATGGACAGTAAGATAGTGCAGGTGTCACTGAACGGCCTGGAGAACATCCTGAGACTGGGAGAGCAGGAGGCCAAGCAGAACGGCACCGGCATCAATCCTTACTGTGCCCTCATAGAGGAAGCCTATGGTATGTTTTTCACACACACACACACACACACACACACACACACACACACACACACACACACACACACACACACACACACACACACACACACACACACACGAGAATGGGACAGGAATCAACCCTTATATGTATGCTCAATTCTGTTTCTCCACCTTCTCCCTGAAATAGCAAATGTCTCGTGGATTTATAAGGAATGCACTGACATATGGAGGGAGAGGGAACGATTGCACTCTTCAGGGAGAAGGAGAAATGTCATTAGGCCATGGATAATCACTTAGCCAGTGGAATGCACAATGTTCCACTAGATGGCAGTAGATATGTTGCTGTGAAGTGAATAGTGTACTCTGTAGTTATCTAATAAGATGCAATGACACATGCTGCCAAATTTAAACAGCCATTAGTTAGTGATTATGACTCAGTATTGTCATGTGAGTCACTAAGGCCTGATATTAATTTGTGTGTGTGTGTGTGTCCACTGGCTTTTGTTACTAGCACTGATTTTAGCTGATGTCTGCTTTATTGAGGAAAGTTGTATTTGTGATGACTGACTGTGTGGATGTCATACCTACCTTCGTTGAATGCACTGACTGTAAGTTGCTCTGGATAATAACATCTGCTAAATGTAAAAATGTCCATGGCAGGTCTGGACAAGATAGAGTTCCTGCAGAGCCATGAGAATCAGGAGATCTACCAGAAGGCTTTTGACCTGATCGAGCATTACTTTGGTGTGGAGGAGGAGGACGCTAGCATCGCCCCACAGGTTGACCAGAACCAAGGCCAGTTTATCTTCCAGCAGCAAGACGGGCCCATGGAGGGCTTCCAGCTCTAACCACACCTTGACCTTTGACCTTCACCCCTCTGAGTATCTACTACTATCACCCCAGAGAGTCCAGTCTCCATAGGGCTGTTTTAGACCTGAACTGATGACACTACCCCATCTCTCCTCTCTCACTGGATCCACCTGCTCCACCTCTCTCTCCAAATCTTCCTCCATGCCACCCTATCTGGAAAGAGCGAGCACGAGAGAGACTGACTGAAAGACTGACTGAGGACAGCTCATTCTTAGTGTTTGAGACTTCCTGCAGCTGTATGAATATGAAAGAAAGAGTTGGCTGATATTTTGTCTTACTCCCTAAAATGTTTTTATTTGATCATTTTCATTTTATTATTATTTCCTTTGATATTATTATAATACATTATTATTATTATTATTATTACGACACTGGTGTCTCAATCGTCCTCCATATCTCCTTTTTAAATGTGAAATGACCTCTTCAGTCTTCAAAAATAAAACAAAAGACATGAAGCATTTGACTGAAGATTCTCTGGATTTCACCAGATAGTCCAAACTAGTATCCTGAAGAGGTTTAGTGACTGTATCAGCTCATTTCCTCACTTGTACCCTTTGACCAGAGCTGAGAGAACAGCAGGCTACTGACAGCCTACTGTTTTCATTGGGAGGATGTACATTGTGTCAAGATGATAATGTGTGTATCCCAGTGACATAGTATTTAAGTTGGAAAGCAACTGCACATCTTTCTCTGGGGTCTCTATTCAATGTTGAAATGGACTATGGTTGACCTGGAGATTCCTAATCTTATTTATTCAGTTTAAATGTCTTTCTGCTCATTTGAGAGAAAGATGGTCAACAACTGTCATTATCTTCTCCACTCCTTGGCCCTGGCTGCAATATTAACGTTAGAATAACATCAAGACACCAGTTGCATCGAACTGACCGCAGTAATGTAGATGCATTGTGTAGGGCAGCACTGCATGTAACTTGCTGCATTAGTCAAAGCGTTTAGCCAGTCTTATGCTTATCTATAACAATGTTACGGTAGGATTGACACAACGTTAGGGTAACGTTGAGGAGTGTTCTGCTTGTGTGAGTGCTCCTTATTGAAGCGCCGCCTGCCAGCCACAGTACAGGACCAGACGGGTTAGGTTCAGTGACTAGCGTCTGTCGTGTGATGCAGTGTCTGTAACAATCTCCAGGTGAATAAAAACACAGGCTCTCAGAGTTCCTTTGTAGTTGTTTTTTCTTTCATCTCACCATGAGTTATTATGATGTCATGACTTATTTGTTTTGCTGCAGTGTTTTTTTGTTTAATTGGTGGTGGTTGACTTTGCATTGGACTTGACACTATTGGACGTTGATAGAAAATGCTCAGTTGAACTCGTGCTTTGTATATTATATATACATGTAAGAAATTATATAGGGGAAATAAATTCCTACGAATTGGAAGGGGTGATTTATTGCAGTATAATGTGTTTTCTGACAGATGCAGTAGTGTTGTACTTATGGTTGAGTCTTTGCACACTTACCTGTTGCTGCTTTATTCTGATCTTCTGTTGGTCATGTGTTGGTTCCCCTCACCTTTTAGAACAGCTTCTCGAAAATGTTTTTTGTTTAGAACGGCTTCCAGAACATGGATTGTTTAGAACGGCTTCCAGAACATTGATTGTTTAGAACAGCTTCCAGAACATGGATTGTTTAGAACGGCTTCCAGAACATGTTTTGTTTAGAACGGCTTCCAGAACATGTTTTGTTTAGAACGGCTTCCAGAACATGTTTTGTTTAGAACGGCTTCCAGAACATGTTTTGTTTAGAACGGCTTCCAGAACATGTTTTGTTTAGAACGGCTTCCAGAACATGTTTTGTTTAGAACGGCTTCCAGAACATGTTTTGTTTAGAACGGCTTCCAGAACATGTTTTGTTTAGAACGGCTTCCAGAACATGTTTTGTTTAGAACTTCTTAAATGTTTTTATTTTTTTAATAACATTTTTATATTAACTCTTGATTGGTGGAGGGAACCCAACCTGGCTATACTGAACTGCTGAGCCTTTGTGTGTGTGTGTGTGACTACAAGCACAGTATTTCAGCATTCTACTTTTCTTTTAGTTTTAAACTCATCACTCCTGAAACCTGGCTATTTACTTTTGGCATGTTATGTTTTTAAAAATTGTAGATGCTGTATACATTTTGAGTACCATATTAATTGATCCTAGGACTTGGAAATTATATATTTACGTGAGATGGAAACAGTTTGTAGTGCTACATTTTGTCATGCACATAAAAAATTGTATAGTTTTCTAGTATTTCTCATGTTTGTACGATTGGATGATATTATTTTTGTTTTAGGTTGATTTATTTCTCCCTCATTTGGGAAATGTTTTGTTTTGAAACCGATGCTATAAGGACTGCTGTGGTATTCTGTCCAGAATCCTCTAGTTTAGGTGGTTACCATATCATGCCGCCGTTGTGGTTCTGTTTACTTTAACCCAATGGACCACAGAGGGCTGTGTGTGAAGCTGGACTCAACAGCTCCTCTCTGTGTTACTCATGGAGCTGTTGTCTGGCTCTCTTTTGAAGGGTTAATGTGGACTGTAAAATAATGAAGAATAAATCAAATAAAATTAAATGACACCAGGCCTCTTTTCGGCTGGAATATTGGGGATTTTGTCTTCGAAAATCTGAAATGTCTTGAGTCATTGACTATTCAACCCCTTTAGTTCTGGCAAGCCTAAATAAGTTCAGGAGTAAACTTTGCATAAGTCACAAGCATGTGAAATATTAGTGTTTAACAGGATTTGTTAATCACTACTGTATATCTATACCCCACACATACAGTTGAAGTCAGAAGTTTTATATACACCTTAGCCAAATACATTTAAACTCAGTTTTTCACAATTGCTGACATTTAATCCTAGTAAAAATTCCCTGTTTTAGGTCAGTTAAGATCACCACTTTATTTTAAGAATGTGAAATGTCAGAATAATAGTAGAGAGAATGATTTATTTCAGCTTTTATTTCTTTCATCATATTCCCAGTGGGACAGAAGTTTACATTTGGCCCATTCCTCCTGACAGAGCTGGTGTAACTGAGTCAGGTTTGTAGGCCTCGCTCGCACATGCTTTTTCAGTTCTGCCCACACATTTTCTATGGGATTGAGTTCAGGGCTTTGTGATGGCCACTCTAATACCTTGACTTTGTTGTCCTTAAGCCATTTTGTCACAACTTTGGAAGTATGCTTGGGGTCATTGTCCATTTGGAAGAACCATTTGCGACCAAGATTTAACTGACTGATGTCTTGAGATGTTGCTTCAATATATCCACATAATGTTCCTCCCTCATGATGCCATCTATTTTGTGAAGCGCACCAGTCCCTACTGCAGCAAAACACCCCCACAACATGATGCTGCCACCCCCGTGCTTCACGGTTGGGATTGTGTTCTTTGGCTTGCAAGCCTCTAAACATAACGGTGGTCATTATGACCAAACAGTTATATTGTTATTTCATCAGACCAGAGGACATTTCCCCCAAAATGTCAATCTTTGTCCCCATGTGCAGTTGCAAACCGTAGTCTGGCTTTTTCATGGAAGTTTTGGAGCAGTGGCTTCTTCCTTGCTGAGCATCCTTTCAGGTTATGTCGATATAGGACTCATTTTACTGTGCATATAGATACTTTTGTACCTGTTTCCTCCAGGATCTCCACAAGGTCCTTTGCTGTTGTTCTGGGGTTGATTTTCACTTTTCGCACCAAAGTACGTTCATCTCTAGGAGACAACGCATCTCCTTCCTGAGCGGTATGACGGCTATGTGATCCCATGGTATTTATACTTGCGTACTAATGTTTGTACAGATGAACGTGGTACCTTCAGGCATTTGAAAATTACTCTTAAGGATGAACCAGACTTGTGGAGGTCTACTATTTTCTTCTGAGGTCTTGGCTGATTTCTTTTGATTTTCCCATGATGTCAAGCAAAGAGGCACTGAGTTTGAAGGTAGGCCTTGAAATACATACACAGGTACACCTCCAATTGACTCAAATGGTGTCAATTAGCCTATCAGAAGCTTCTAAAGCCATGACATCATTTTCTGGAATTTTCCAAGCTGTTTCAAGGCAAAGTCAACTTAGTGTATGTAAACTTCTGACCCACTGGAATTGTGATACAGTGAATTATAAGTGAAATAATCTATCTATAAACAGTTGTTGGAAAAATTACTTGTGTCATGCACAAAGTAGATGTCCTAACCGACTTGCCAAAACTATAGTTTGTTAACAAGAAATTAGTGGAGTGGTTGAAAAACAAGTTTTAATGATTCCAACCTAAGTGTATGTAAACTTCCGACTTCAACTGTACAATTATCTGTAAGGTCCCTCAGTCTAGCAGTGTTTTTCAAACACAGATGAAACCTCAAAGACCAATGAGGTTTTCCAATGCCTTGCAAAGAACAGCACCTATTGGTAAATGGGTAAAATGATTAAGTTATTAATTACACTTTGGGTGGTGTATCAATAAACCCAGTCACTACAAAGATATAGACATCCTTCCTAACTCAGTTTCCAGAGATGAAGGAACCTCTCAGGCCAATGGTGACTTTAAAATAGTTACAAAGTTTAATGGCTGTTATTGTTATGCAGGTGAGTGAGGACCCAAAAGCGACTTAACAGAAACTGAGTTTATTAAAGTCCAAACAGAGATAACATAATCCTCAATCCTTTACAGGAAATGTCCAAACGGGGAAAACATAAATCCTCTAGTTGTTGAGGGGAATTGCAGGATAAGCGGCAACAGACTGCAGGTCCCTTCGGGTAGGCGCGGGCCATAGCGGACAGAGACACCTGCTCACACGCAGCATCTGATGATAAGGCAAAACACGACAGGACGGAACAAGGACATAGCAAACAGCAAACAAGAATCCGACAAGGACAGAGGCAGAAACCGAGAGAGAAATAGAGACCTAATCAGAGGGCAAAATAGGGGACAGGTGTGAGAGAGTAAACGAGGTCGTTAGGAGAATGAGGAACAGCTGGGAGCAGGAACGGAACGATAGAGAGAGAGGGATAGAGAGAGGGAAAGAAACCTAATAAGACCAGCAGGGGGAAAACGAATAGAAGAGAAAGCACAGGGACAAGACATGACAATATATGACAATACATGACAGTTATAGGAGAAAACTGAGGATCAACAACTTTGTAGCTACTCAACAATACTAACCTAAATGACAGAGTGAAAAGAAGGAAGCTTGTACAGGATACACATATTCCAAAACATACATCCTGTTTGAAATAAGGCACTAAAGTAAAACAAAACAAAAATTGCAAAGAAATTAACTTTGCCCTTCATACAAAGCGTTATGTTTGGGGCACATCCAACACAACACATCACTAAATACCACTCTTCATATTTTCAAGGTGGCTGTGGTTGCATCATGTTATGGGTATGCTTGTCATTGGCAATGACTAGGGAGTTTTTTTGTTGATAAAAATAAACAGAATAGAGCTAAGCACAGGCAAATTCCTAGATAAAACACTGGTTTAGTCTGCTTTCCAACAGACACTGGGAGAAAAATTCACCTTTCAGCAGGACAATAACCTAAAACAGAAAGCCAAATATACACTGGAGTTGCTTACCGACATTGAATGTTCCTGAGAGGCCCAGTTACAGTTTTAACTTAAATTGCCTTGGGAATCTACGGTAAGCCTTGAAAATAGCTGACTAGCAATGATCAACAACCAACTTGACAGAGCTTGAATAATTTAAAAAGAATAATGTGCAAATATTGTATAATCCAGGTGTTTAAAGCTGTCAGAGACTTACCCCAAAAAACTCAGGTGATTCTAACATGTATTGACTCAGGGTTGTGAATACTTATGTAAATTAGATACTTTTATCCATTTTGAATTCAAGCTGTAACAGATAAAAATGTGGAATAAGTCAAGGGGTATGAATACTTTGTGAAGGCACGTTTACCTCCTGACACTTTCTGTACGTGGGCACTGTATATGCAGCTGATCCAGTTCCACCCCCAGCTGATTCAAATGATCAACTAATCATCAATCTTTGATAATTTGAATCAGCTGTTTAGAGTTAGGGCAAAAAACAAAATTAGCATTCCCCTTGGGGTCCCGAGGATCGAGTTTGGGAAACGCTGACCTAAGCCAACCTCAGTGTGATCACAAGAAGAAACTGGTAGGAGTCTACCTGAGTGCGTCATACATGACTGGAGGCATCTACTGTAAAACAACAACTTCACTTCACACCACTGTTTACCACAGGTTGACAGACAGACTCTGCATCTCAAAATTGGTCCTATCAAAGGAAACGGTTGTTTATTGTATTTTTTTTAAAAGTCACATCATGATAGCAGGTCTACAGAGTTTGCATATGTTGCCCTGTAGTTCTAACTGTTGTGTTGCATACAAAAAAACAACAACTGTAAACAGTTTAATACTACATTTTGTCACCATTGTGGTTCTGTTTCCTTTATGCCATTGGACCATAAAGGGCTGTGTGTGAAGCTGGACTTAACATATCCTCTCTGTGAGCTGTTGTCTTGGAGCTGTTGTCTGGATCTACTATAAGGGGTTAATGTTGACTTGACTGTAAAATAATGAAAAATAAATACGTAAAATGATCTGATACACAATGCCTCTTGTGGATTTTGTCTACAGGACACCTGTCTATTCTTCTGCACAAAAGCAATGATGGTTTCGTCAGAACTTGTTCAATTCCTATGACACACACACACACACACACACACACACACACACACACACACACACACACACACACACACACACACACACACACACACACACACACACACACACACACACACACACACACACACACACACACACACACACACACACACACACACACACACATTCTGTATGTGGGTGCTGTCTATGCAGCTGATCCAGTTCCACCCCCTGGCCATTTCCCTTAACTCAACCTCAGTGTGACAGAAGGAAGCACACCTCCAGACATGTTCTGTGTGTGGGTGCTGGCTATGCAGCTGATCCAGTTCCCCCCCCCCCCAGCCATTTCCCTTAACCCAACCTCAGTGTGATCACGAGAAGTAACCGGTAGGAGTCTACATGAGAGTGTCATACGTCACAGGACTGGAGACAACCACTGTAAAACAACAACGAGAACTTCACAAAACTATACCGCGTCTCTGAATTTGTCCCATCAAAGGAAACTGTGTTGTTTATTGTATGTTTATGTGTGACAGTGGAAGCATATTTTTTGTTCACATCATGATAGCAGGTCTACAGAGCTTGCATATTTTGCCTTGCTGTTCTAACTGTTGTTCTAACTGTAGTGATTCACACACATAAAAACAAAACTATCACTATTCATAACACATTGTCACCTTTTCTCACTAACAAGTTGATTAGCAATCCAGAATTAGGATTGCTGTCATAGAATAGTAAATTATAAACACTCCCAGTTAAAGCTAGCACTTCCTGCTCAAGGGCGATTATTTCCTCAGTGTCAGTGACTATGCATTCTAAGAGAAGAATTCCATCCACATCCTGTTTCGGTGTAGTATTTGTCCAATGTTAGTTAACCGGAATTGAGATGGGTTCGAAGTGTGAGAATGGTGTAAGCTGAGTTTCTGTGGAACTCTTTCTGACTAATATTTAGCTGTCATGTACTTAGGGAGGGTATCATCTGAATTGATTAGGACAAACATTATTGATAAAAATATTCTTGACAGAGACATCATGGTTTCATTTTGATGCTGCCTCCAACCTCAAGGTTACCACAATACACTATCCCCAGGGACACCTGTTACCCTCTTTGTACCCTACCAACTCTCTTTCTTTCTCTCCTTCTCTTGCTCTCTTTCTCCATCCCTTTTCTCTCTCTCCCTCTCACTGGCTCTCTCCTCATGGTGTTATTGTGTCATAACCAGACAGGCAGGTTCAGAATGGGGAATTCTCAGAGTAGAAGAAACTACATGACAGAAGATTTGTCTGAGGCTGTTATCATCTAACGCTAGCAGACTGACCGCAATGATCTGCTATTATCCATGCTAAACCAACCCTCTCATCCAACATTTGACAATGAGTAAATTGTTTTTACCTTGTACCTCTGAATGTAAATGCATATGGTACATACACATGATTACTATTTCTTAGTCAAATGCATTGGCTTGTGATGTATCTTTGTGAATTGTTGTATCTGTGTGAATCTTTGAATGTCTGTCGGTTTGCATGCAGGTTTGCATGCGGTTTGCATCAACACACAGAGACGTATACAAAGCTCTCCCTCGCCCTCCATTTGGCAAATCTGACCATAACTCTATCCTCCTGATTCCTGCTTACACGCAAAACTAAAGCAGGAAGTACCAGTGACTCACTCAATACTGTAGTCGTCAGATGACGCAGACGCTAAGCTACAGGACTGTTTTTCTAGCACAGACAGGAATACAATACCCATCAAAAGTTTGTAGAACACTTACTCATTCAAGGGTTTTTCTTTATTTGACTATTTTCTATATTGTATAATAATAGCGAAGACATCATAACTATGAAATAACACATATGGAATCAGGTAGTAACCCAAAAAGTCTTAAACAAATCAAAATATATGTTATATTTGAGATTATTCAAATAGCCACCCTTTGCCTTGATGACAGCTATGTACACGCTTGGTATTCCCTCAACCAGATTCACATGGAATGCTTTTTCAACAGTCTTGAAGGAGTTCCCACATTGGCTGCTTTTCCATCCCAAACCATCTCAGTTTGGTTAAAGTCGTGGATTGTGGAGGCCAGGTCATCTAAACTGCCTTGAATGTAAAAGTCAACAACCCATTTGGGTAAAAAACATACCAGTAGACTAAGTAAAATGGGAACAGTCAAACCAAAGATAGGATCACAGAGACACACTGTGTGATGTACTGTAAGATGTAAAAGTTCCAGACACTGGTCCACTCCACTCATAGGCTCATGCTTCTCCTCAGACGGTGTGGTCGAGTCAGCTGACCTGTGACAAACACTCCATGATCTACTACGTTGCAATGGGTTGCAGTGTCAATGCTCTGAATGTTCTGGTCAACGGACCAGCAGTTCTGAGGTGCTGTGGGTTCTATTGGTGGAGGAGACATGAAGAAGGAAGGTGAACTGATGGAGTAAGGGGGACTGATGCGATACCCTTCTGTCTGAGAGACTGAAGTCTCAAAGACAGAGCTAGAGTCAGTAATGCCCTTTCTGGAATACTCAAACACATTCTTCATGAAGGCACTCTTGGTGTTGTGCTCCTTCTTGAAGAGGATGACGTAGCACTTGGGGAAGAAATGACAGCTGAGGATGCCATAGTTGGAGAAGAGGATGACCACCATCTCCACTGCTGGCAGGTACTTCCCAGAGGTGGTCACATAGACAGGCACAAATATCAGCCAGGACATCAGGTAGAGGAGCATGCTGAAGGTGATGAACCTGGCCTCGTTGTACTTCTGTGGCAGCTTTCGGCCTTTAAACGCGCAGGCAAAACATACAAGCGCCAGGACAGCGATGTAGCACAGCATCACACCAAACGCCACTTGGGAGCCTTCGTCACACTCGGCCAACACAGTGGTGGTGAAGACCGTGGCCTTCTCCCGGGGGCTCTGCAGGACCAGCCACAGGGTGCAGGTGAGGACCTGTAGGGCCACGCAGAGACAGATGATGGCATACGGTTGGTAGAGGCGGCGGAGAACATCCTTCCGGTCAGGGTTGAGCTGGAAGGCCAGCAGGATCTTCAGGGACTTGACCAAGATGCAGGAAACACACAGGGTGAAGCTGAGGCCAAACAGCACCTGACGCACCTTGATGATGAGATGAGAAGATATGAGACATTGAGACAGAAATGTATTATTTCTTTGTATTTAGATTTTCTTTCAGTTTACAAACTAAATTCCTTACCACAAAGTAACAAAAGGTTCAGAACAATACACACACAATAAACCATGAATTCACAAAATAACACTGATACATTCAGGCAGTACATTATAGCAGTGTTTCCCAAACTGTGTGTACCGTACATACCTTACACTGTAGGCTGCTGGGATGACCTACAAAGAACACAGCACTAACAAAACTTCCCACGAGAGAGAGCAGGATGATCTGGGAGAGAGGCCCCCCGGCAGCCCTCACAACGGGGGTCTGGTGGTGGTGTAGGAAGAGAGCCCCCACCAGGAGAACCAGGATGATGCCCAGGGCCGCCAGCGCCAGCAGCACCTCCGCAAAGCCATCCTGCCAGGAGAAGAACTCCAGGGTCTTATGGGTACACCCAGAGCTCCCTTCCAGGGACCACTCTCTCTTTGTATCACAAGAGAGACACTGGTGCATGTCTAGAGAGAAGGGTTGTAAGGCAGGATAGTACTTGAACAACTGTCTAGCATTTAGAAATATGTGTGCTGTTGCCTAGTACTAACTGTTTTGGATAAGAACAGTGTTGGGAAATCTTAGATAACATGTTGAAGACATGGAGGAAGATTGCGTGAACAACAGGGCAACACCTGTTTACTGAGGAGAGATAGAGTACACTGGTGTGTATAGAGAGACAGGACAGGAGAACTAACCAGTGTTGTTGGAGTAGTGGTTCTCAGTGCAGTTGATGCATTCATAGCAGCAGGTGTGCTGACCCTGAGCAAACTTCTTGAACTTCCCAGGTTCACAGCTAGGCGAGCAAACAGACACCACATCCTGCACCGGGACACAATGCACTAATTTAAATGGCTGACTGTCACACCCTGAGTGGGCATTCTATGTTGTGTGTCTAGTTTGTCTGTTTCTGTGTTTGGCCTGATATGGTTCTCAATCAGAGGCAGGTGTTAGTCATTGTCTCTGATTGGGAACCATATTTAGGTAGCCTGTTTGGTGTTGGGTTTTGTGGGTGATTGTCTCCTGTGTCAGTGTTTGTGCCACACGGGACTGTTTCGGGTTTACACCTTTTGTTGTTTTTGTAGTTTATTCATGTATAGTTTTCTTATTAAAAACAAACATGAATTTCAACCACGCTGTATTTTGGTCCTCCTCTCCTTCGACGGAAGAATCCTGTTACACTGACCCAAGAAAACTGTGACTGAATTATTAATAGTAGTATTCAAATAAGCCTTTGCGTGTAAGGCCAGTTTCCTGGGCACAGTTTAAACTCTCTCTCGATTGAAAACCATGTTCAATATGCCAAGTGTATTCAAACTGAGATCTCACAGGAATGTGTGTTAACAGACAGGTGCTCCCAGTATGTGCCAAGGTATGTGGTTTTCACATTCAAACAATGCCCATTGTTTCACTGATTAGGAGTTATTGAATTTCCATGTTTAGTTTTCTTTAGTCACTTTGAGGAAGAAGTATATATTTTTTGACATTCCGACCTGTTTGTGTTTTTGTCTCTGTATGTCAAATGGGAATAACATGTTAATATGGATGTGTACTTGAACCTTTGTGTGGCAGCCTAGCAAACAGACTAAAAGAGATTGAGACCTAACCTTAACACGAACCTGAACCCTCAACCTAACCCTTACCCTTACCCTCAGGTCAGTGAGATTTTTGGTGTTTCCGCTGGTATAGCTGAAGCTGTTGTTGATTGGATGGTACACAGCTACAACATCATGGATGTTGATGACCCCTCTCACAGACCTCCACAAGGTTACATCATAGCCCAGGTTGATGTCTCCTTTCTGGTCAAAACTGTAGCTTTTCCCCTCCAGCTCAAAGCGACTGCCCCTCAGGGTTTCAAGCACCTGAAAAAAACATGCAAAAATATTTTCAAATATAAGAACACATACCATAGACCCAAGCTATGTCAAAAGTGCCCTGTGTATACAAAACATTATGAACACCTGCTCTTTCCATGATATCGTGGTCCTGTGTAGCTCAGTTGGTAGAGCATGGCGCTTGTAACGCCAGGGTAGTGGGTTTGATCCCCGGGACCACCCATACGTAGAATGTATGCACACATGACTGTAAGTCGCTTTGGATAAAAGCGTCTGCTAAATGGCATATATTATTATATTATTATATCGACTGACCAGGTGAATCCAGATAAAAGCTGTGATCCCTTATTCATGTCACTTGTTAAATCCACTTCAATCAGTGTAGATCAAGGGGAGGGGACAGGTTAAAGAAGTTTATTTTATTTTATTGTGTATGTGTACCATTAAGTACCTTTGAACGGGATATGATAGTACAGTTGAAGTCGGAAGTTTACATACACTTAGGTTGGAGTTAGTGAAACTCGTTTTTCAACCACTCCACAAATTTCTTGTTAACAAACTATAGTTTTGGCAATTCGGTTAGGACATCTACTTTGTGCATGACACAAGTCATTTTTCACAGACAGAAATAGTTTACAGACAGATTATTTCACTTATAATTCACTGTTTCACAACTCCAGTGGGTCAGAAGTTAACATGCACTAAGTTGACTGTGCCTTTAAACAGCTTGGAAAATTCCAGAAAGTGATGTCATGGCTTTAGAAGCTTCTGATAGGCTAATGAACATCATTTGAGTCAATTGGAGGTGTACCTGTGTATGTATGAAGGCCTACCTTCAAACTCAGTGCCTCTTTGCTTGACTTCATGGGAAAATCAAAAGAAATCAGCCAAGACCTCAGAATTTTTTTTGTAGACCTCCACTAGTCTGGTTCATCCTCGGGAGCAATTTCCAAACGCCTGAAGGCACCACGTTCATCTGTACAAACAGTACGCAAGTATAAACACCATGGGACCACGCAGCCGTCATACCGCTCATGAAGGAGACATGTTCTGTCTCCTAGAGATGAATGTATTTTGGTGCGAAAAGTGAAAATCAATCCTAGAACAACAGCAAAGGACCTTGTGGAGATGCTGGAGGATATACAGTAGGTACCAAAGTATCTATATCCACAGTAAAACGAGTCCTATATCAACATAAAGATGCCACTGCTCCAAAACCACCACAAAAAAAGCTAGACTACGGTTTGCAACTGCACATGGGGACAAAGATCGTACTTTTGGAGAAATGTCCTCTGGTCTGACTGTTTGGCCATAATAACCAATGTTATGTTTGGAGGAAAAAGTGGGAGGCTTGCAAGCTGAAGTTCACCATCCCAACCATGAAACACGGGGGTGGCAGTATCATGTTGTGGGGGTGCTTTGCTGCAGGAGGGACTGGTGCACTTCACAAAATAGATGGCATCATGAGGGAGTAACAGTATGTGATATATTGAAGCAACATCTCAAGACATCAGTCAGGAAGTTAAATCTTGGTCGCAAATGGGTCTTCCAAATGGACAATGACCACAAGCATACTTCCAAAGTTGTGACAAAATGGCTTAAGGACAACAAAGTCAAGGTATTGGAGTGGCAATCATAAAGCCCTGAACTCAATCCCATAGGAAATGTGTGGGCAGACCTGAAAAAGCATGTGTGAGCAAGGAGTCCTACAAACCTGACTCAGTTATACCAGCTCTGTCAGGAGGAATGGGCCAAAATTCACCCAACTTATTGTGGCAGGCTTGTATGAAGGCTACCCGAAACGTTTGACCCATGTTAAACAATTTAAAGGCAATGCTACCAAATACTAATTGAGTATATGTAAACTTCTGACCCACTGGGAATGTGATGAAAAAAATAAAAGCTGAAATGTATCGTTCTCTCTACTATTATTCTGACATTTCACATTCCTAAAATAAAGTGGTAATCTAACTGACCTAAAACAGGGATTTTTTACTAGGATTAAATGGCTGCATTTGTGAAAAACTGAGTTTAAATGTATTTGGCAAAGGTGTATGTAAACTTCCGACTTCAACTGTATGTGCCAGGTGTCAAGAACTGCATCGCTGGCTGGGGATTTCACACTCAACAGTTTCCTGTGTGTATCAAGAATGGTCCACTACAAAAAGGACATCCAGCCAACTTGACACAACTGTGTGAGTCAACATGGGCTAGCTTCCCTGTAGACCACTTTCGATACCTAGTAGAGTGCCATGCCCCGACAAATTGAAGCTGTTCTGAGGGCAAATTCAGAAGGTGTTACTCATATTTGGTATATTCAGTGTATATGAGATGTATTACATGAGATACAATATATAAGTACAGTCTGATGTGCTGTAGACATGAGGAGTTGTGCAGTAGCTACCTCCCAGGGTTGGACCGTGCCTGGTGTCTTGCAGTCCTTTTTGCTGCAGATATCAGCCACTGCATGGGCGATGGCACTGACAGCCATCTCCACATTGAAGACTAAGTTCACAGGGCTGTTGTTTAGCAGGATCTCTGCTGGGACTGTGGAGGAGGACCCAAACCCGGGATCTCCCGACTCGTTTAGCAGTGAGTAGAACTCCTTTAGGAAGGAGTTGTTTCCTATGACATCATTGATGTTAATCAGATTCATCAGGTAGCGATGGAAAGGAGCAAGGTTCCCTCTTTTGAAGGAGAAGCCAACCACATGGCCGATATCTAGGAGGTCCATCTCTCCCAGGACCTCTTTGGACGAGGACCAGCCATCACTGGCCACCCACACCTTCTCCCCCAGAAGCGACCCCCAAACCCCCAACTCCTGGTACAGGTACATCATGTGAATAGGCCTGGCGAACGATACCACCACCTTGACATTGGGGTTCCCGAGGAGGGTGGCGGCGGCTTGTCCGAATGCTGATTCGCCGTCAGGACTGGTTAGCGAGTTAGGGAGGATCTCTTTGAAGGCCACACAAATCCCTGAGGCGGTTGCCTGGGAGACGAAGCTGTCCAGGGCAGAGCGGCCGTAGTCTCCATCCGTTGTGACCACGCCAACCCAGGTCCATTTGCTGTCACTAAGCAACTGGACCATGGCCCGTGTCTGGTACAGGTCGCTAGGTACGGTCCTCAGGAATGCAGGGAAACGGATCTTGTCACTCAGGATGATGGCAGTGGAGGCGTAACTGATCTGTGATGATTAGAAGAGAGAATTAATTTCTGGTTGTACAATGTTGAAGTGATTTTGTCCTTCATCTGTATCATCATTGCTGTCTATTTCATTTATTCAACACAACTTAGTCATTTATTGTTTTATCAACCCTTTTGTTACATCAATCGTCACTTTGTGGGTGGGATTGGACTGCATGCCTGAGGAATGAGCTCCAGGTTGAGTTGTCGGGCAACAGCGATGGAAATCTCAGAGGAAGAGGCCCCAATGACGGCCATGATGGGTGGGGAACAGGTGGAGGTGTTGGCTCCTGTGTTTGGCTCCTGTGTGAAGTAAAAAATGTACAACCTTTATGTGGGGTGCTGACTAATAGAAGGTAAACTATACAAATAGTTTATTCTTGCTGTGGATTGATTTGACCAACGTTTCGGCTAAAGAGCCTTTACCTGTGTGAAGTCAGCTGAGGCCCTCAGAGCGGTGGTGACATCAGAGCAGGAGTCATGGATACGGTACCCCAGAGAGATCCCTAGTGCAGTCAGGACAGGGGATCTGTTGGCCGACTCTACAGCGTGGATCATAGCCAATGCCTGGGTGAACCCGACCATGTTGAACCTGTGTGTGTGTGTGTGTGTGTGTGTGTGTGTGTGTGTGTGTGTGTGTGTGTGTGTGTGTGTGTGTGTGTGTGCATAAAGCATAGTTGGATCATCAGACTGTCTATGGTTAACCTGTGCAAATCAACTCTCTCTCACGAACACTTAGTCATACATGCGGACAGAAACACACACACACACACACACACACACACACACACACACACACACACACACACACACACACACACACACACACACACACACACACACACACACACACACACACACACACACACACACACACACACACACACACACACACAGAGAGAGAGAGGATTCGAAAAGTATTCAGACCACTTGACTTTTTCCACATTTTGTTACTTTACAGCCTTATTCTAAAAGGTATATATATACAAAATGCAAATGAATTACTTAAAAATCATACAATGTGATTTTCTGGATTTGACGTGTACCTATGACAAAAATGACAGACCTCTACATGCTTTGTAAGTAGGAAAACCTGCAAAATCGGCAGTGTATCAAATACCTGTTCTCCCCACTGTATATATTTAAAATATCACATTTACATAATTATTCAGACCCTTTACTCAGTACTGTGATGAAGCACCTTTGCCAGTGATTACAGCAGTGAGTCTTCTTGGATATGACGCTACAAGCTCGGCATACCTGTATTTGGGGAGTTTCTTCCATTATTTTCTGCAGATCCTCTGTCAGGTTGAGGAACATTTAATGTAAGGGGTTTGACTATTTTCCAAAGGCACTGTATATGTGCATTAAAGTGGTCAAAAGTTCAGTATTTGTTCCCATATTCCTAGCAAGCTTGTGACTCTACAAACGTGTTGAATGCATTTGCTGTTTGTTTTGGTCCTGGTCCCGATTATTTAGTGCTCAATAGAAATGATTGGTACATTTAGTCATTTTCTGAATCAAATCAAATCAAATTGTATTGGTCACATACACATGGATAGCAGATGTTAATTTAAGTGTAGTGAAATGCTTGTGCTTCTCGTTCCGACAGTGCAGCAATATCTAACATGTAATCTAACAGTTCCCCAACAACTACCTAATACACATAAATCTAAGTAAAGGAATTGAATACATTTTTTTACATATAATTATATGGATGAGCAATGACAGAGCGTCATAGGCAAGATGCAATAGATGGTATAAAATACAGTATATACATATGAGATGAGTAATGCAAGATATGTAAACATTATTAAAGTGACATTGTTAAAGAGACAAGTAATTCATTTATTAAAGTGGTCAATGATTTCAAGTCTGTATGTAGGAGGCAGCCTCTCTGTGTTAGTGATAGCTGTTTAACAGTCTGATGGCCTTGAGATAGATGCTGTTTTTCAGTCTCTCGATCCCAGCTTTGATGCACCTGTACTGACCTTGCCTTCTGGATGGTAGCAGGGGTGAACAGAAAGTGGCTCTGGTGATTGTTGTTCTTGATTATATTTTTGGCCTTCCTGTGACATAGGGTGCTGTAGGTGTCCTGGAGGGCAGGTAGTTTGCCCCCGGTGATGCGTTGTGCAGACTGCACCACCCTCTGGAGAGCCTTGCGGTTGAGGGCGGTGCAGTTGCCGAACCAGGCAGCGATGCAGTCCGAAAGAATGCTCTTAATTCTGCATCTGTGAAAGTTTGTGAGTGTTGCGCCTTCTTTACAACACTGTCTGTGTGGGTGGACCATTTTATTTTGTCCAGGATCGTAAAACTTTCCACCTTAGCCACTCCTGTCCATTGATGTGGATAGGGAGGTGTGCCCCCTGCTGTTTCCTGAAGTCATCAGGAAGTCCAGGACCCATTTGCACAGGGCGGGGTTGTGACCCGGGATCTCTAGCTTAATGATGAGCTTGGTGTTATGCAGGTGAATGAGGACCCAAAAGCGACTTGGCGAAAACAGAGTCTTTAATCCAGTAAAGGAAATATGCAATACTCCTAGACAAATAGGAGCGGTAAATAAAGCATAAAAAACAATTCCACTCGTAATGACGAGAACAGACTGGAGACTCGATCATAAACTGTAGGTTGCCTCGGGAAGGCACTTGACCGTAGCAGACTCAGACACCTGCTCACCACGCAGCATCTGAGGGAAACACGACACGACAGGGCGATACAAAGACACAGCACGGTGAACAATATACAAGGATCCGACAGGACAGAAACGGAAAACAAGGGGAGAAATAGGGACTCTAATCAGGGGAAAAGATAGGGAACAGGTGTGGAAAGACTAAATGATTGATTAGGGGAATAGGAACAGCTGGGAGCAGGAACGGAACGATAGAGAGAAGAGAGAGAGAGGGAGGGAGAGAGAAAAAAGGGAACGAACCTAAAAAGACCAGCAGGGGGAAAACGAACAGAAGGAAAAGCAAAATGACAAGACAATATAAGACAAAACATGACACTTGGAGGGTACTATGGTGTTGAATACTGATCTGTAATCAATGAACAGCATTCTTACATACTATAGGTATTCCTCTTGTCCAGATGGGATAGGGCAGTGTGCAGTGTTATGGCAATTGCATCGTCTGTGTGCTTATTGGCGCGGTAAGCAAATTGAAGTGGGTCTATGGTGACAGGTAAGGTGAAGGTGATATGACCCTTGACTAGCCTCTCAAAGCACTTCATGATGACAGAAGTGAGTGCTACAGGGCGATAGTTATTTAGTTCAGTTACCTTTGCCTTCTTGGGTACAGGAGCAATGATGGCCATTGGAAGAGATTGAACATGTCCGTAAACACACCAGCCAGCTGGTCTGCGCATGCTCTGAGGACGCGGCTAGGGATACCATCTGGGCCGGCAGCCGAGGGTTAACACATTTAAATGTCTTACTCATGTCAGCCACGGAGAAGGAGAGCCCAGAGTCCTTGGTAGTGGCCGCGTCGGTGGCACTTTATTATCCTCAAAGTGGGCAAAGAAGGTGTTTAGTTTGTCTGTAAGCAAGACGTTGTGTCCGTGACGTGGCTGGTTTTCTTTTTGTAGCCCGTGATTGTCTGTAGACCCTGCCACATGTCTCTTGTCTGAGCCGTTGAATCGCGACTCCACTTTGTCTCTATAACGACATTTCGCTTGTTTGATTGCCTTGCGGAGGGAATAACTACACTGTTTGTATTTGGCCATAATCCCAGTCACCTTTCCATGGTTAAATGCGGTGGATCACGCTTTCAGTTTTGCGCGAATGCCACCATCTATCCACGGTTTCTGGTTAGGGTAGGTTTTAATAGTCATGGTGGGTACAATATAAACTATGCACTTCCTTATCCCTTTTGGAATAGGGGGCAGCATTTTCACTTTTGGATGAATAGCATGCCCAGAGTGAACTGCCTCCTACTCTGTCCCAGATGCTAATATATGCATATTATTATTAGTATTGGATAGAAAACACTCTGAAGTTTCTAAAACTGTTTTAATGATGTCTGTGAGTATAACAGAACTCATATGGCAGGCAAAAACCTGAGAAAAATCCAACCAGGAAGTGGGACATCTGAGGTTTGTAGTTTTTCAATGCTTGGCCTACCAAATACACATTGAGATATGGATAAAGTTGCACTTCCTACGGCTTCCACTACATGTCAACCATCTTTAGAAACTTGAAAGAGGATTATACTATATAGGAGGGGCTCATGAGACCTCTTTGAGTCAGTGGTCTGGCAGAGTGCCTTGGTCACATGATGCGCGCTCCTGACAGAGTTACCTCTCGTTCCAGTGCTTTTCTGAAGACAAAGGAATTCTCCGGTTGGAACATTTTATTTTATTTTAATTGTACCTTTATTTAACCAGGTAAGTCAGTTAAGAACACATTCTTATTTTCAATGACGGCCTGGGAACAGTGGGTTAACTGCCTGTTCAGGGGCAGAACGACAGATTTTTACCTTGACAGCTCGGGGGTTTGAACTTCTGATTAAGATCATCAAAGGTAAGTGAATATTTATTGTGTTATTTCTAATTTTGTTGACTCCAAAATGGCGGATATTCATCTGGCTGTTTTGGGTTCTGAGCGCCGTTCTCAGATTATGCTTTTTCCGTAAAGTTTTTAAAAAATCTGACACAGCAGTTGAATTAAGGAGAAGTCTATCTTTAATTCTGTGAGTAACAGTTGTATCTTTTATCAATGTTTATTATGAGTATTTCTGCAAAATCACTGGATGTTTTGGAATCAAAACATTACTGTACGTAACGCGCCAATGTAAACTGAGATTTTTGGATATAAATATGCACATTATCGAACAAATCAAATCAAAGTTTATTTTTTTACGTGCGTTGAATACAACAGGTGTAAACCTTACAGTGAAATGCTTGTATTGTGTAACATGATGTCCTATGAGTGTCATCTGATGAAGATCATCAAAGGTTAGTGATTCATTTTATCTATCTTTCTGCTTCTTGTGACTCCTATCTTTGGCTGGAAAAATGGCTGTGTGTTTTTTTGACTTGGCTATGACCTAACATAATCATATGTTGTGCTTTCGCTGTAAAGCATTTTTGAAATCGTACATGATGGGTAGATTAACAAGAGGTTTATCTTTCATTTGCTGTATTGGACTTGTTAATGTGTGAAAGTTGCATATTTAAAAAAAAAAAATTTTTTGAATTTCGCGCTCTGCCTTTTCAGCGTACCCCTGCCCTAGAAGGGTTATAAACTCACTCACCGAATCAGCATATACGTTGATATTATTATCTGAGGCTACCCAGAACATGTCCCAGTCCTCGTGATCAAAACAATCTTGAAGCGTGGGTTCCGATTGGTCAGCATTGAATAGTTCTTAACACGGGTACATCCTGTTTGAGTTTCTGCCTATAGGAAGGGAGGAGCAAAATGGAGTCGGGTCAGATTTGCCAAAAGGAGGGTGGGAGGGCCTTGTATGCATCGCTGAAGTTAGAGTAGCAGTGATCCAGAGTTTTGCCAGCCTCCGTACTGCAGTCAATATATTGATAGCATTTAGATAGCCTTGTTCTCAAATTTGCTTTGTTAAAACCCTCAGCTACAACAAATGCGGCCTCAGGATATATGGTTTCCAATTGGCATAAAGTCCAGTGAAGCTCCTTGAGGGCCGTCGTGGTATCGGAAAGAGGGGGGATATATACGGCTGTGACAATAACTGAGGAGAATTCTCTTGGGAGATAATACGGTCGGCATTTGATTGTGAGGGATTATAGGTCAGGTGAACAAAAGGATTTGAGTTCCTGTATGTTGTTACAACTACACCATGAGTCGCAAATCATGAAACATACACCCCTGTGTCACTTTTATTGTAAATAACAATGTTTCTAAACACTTTTACATTAATTAATGTGGATGCTACCATGCTGGCGGATCTTCCTGAGTTATTCTTGAACAACGATGATTGAGAAAGTCTCAGACGCACAAATATCATAACCCCGAGAAAGACATTCTAACCACTACAAAAACAGGGAAGGTTAAACATTTTTTTGTGGGGGGATTTGTGTGTCTGTAACTTTATCACTCATCCTTATTCACAATTGATTCAGGAGTATCCGTAATGATGGTAGCACCCACATTAATGTAGAAGTGTTGAGAAACATATTGTGAGTCCAAATTTGAGATTTTTGGTTCCAACCGCCATGTCCTTGTGAGACGCGGAGTAGGTGAACGGATGATCTCTGCATTTGTGGTTCCAACCGTGAAGCATGGAGGAGGAGGTGTGATGGTGAGGGGTGCTTTGCTGGTGACACTGTCTGTGATTTATTTGGAATTCAAGGCACACTTAACCAGCATGGCTACCACAGCATTCTACAGCAATACACCATCCCATCTGATTTGCGCATAGTGGGAATATCATTTGTTTTTCAACAGGACAATGACCCAACACACCTCCAGGCTGTGTAAGGGCTAATTGACCAAGAAGGAGAGTGATGGAGTGCTGCATCAGATGACCTGGCCTCCACAATAACCCAACCTCAACCCAATTGAGATGGTTTGGGATGAGTTGGACTGAGTGAAGGAAAAGCAGCCAACAGGTGCCCAGCATATGTGGGAGCTCGTTCAAGACTGTTGGAAAAGCATTCCAGGTGAAGCTGGTTGAGAGAATGCCAAGAGTGTGCAAAGCTGTTTTCAAGGCAAAGGTTGGCTACTAATCTAAAATATATTTTGATTTGTTTAACACTTTTTGGGGTACTACATGATTCCATATGTGTTATTTCATAGTTTTGATGACTTACTATTATTCTACAATGTAGGCTAGGTGGGCAACGTTTTTTTAACAGCTTCGATTTCACACTAGCTTATCACCCGGGATCCAGGAATCAGAAGGCAGATGCCCTGTCACGCCAACACGATGTCTCTAACGAGGAGAGGGAACCCAAGCCCATCATCCCCAGCTGATGCATTGTGGCCCCTGAGATATGGAGTATTGAGACAAACCCAGACCCAAGAACCTGGCCCCGGTGGGGGACCCACTAACAGACTATGTTCCGCAGTCAGCCCGGTCCCGAAAACTCAAATGGGGACACTCCTATAAATTAACCAGGCATTCACGGGTTAATCGGACACTGTAGTTCCTAAGGTGGAAATTCTGGTGGCTCAACATGATGGAAGACGTGACATTATTTGTTGTGGCGTGTTCCATCTGCGCCCAAAGCAAGTCTTCACGTCAGCGACCGGCCGGGTTGCTCCAACTCCTGCCCATCCCCAGCCGGCCTGGTCTCATCTGACTGTAGACTTTATCACAGGGTTACCGCCATCCCAAGGGCTTACCACTATCCTGGTGGCCATCGAACGGTTCTCCAAGGTAGCCCATTTCATTGCCTCACCCAAGGTGCCTTCATCGAAAGAGACCGCTGATCTCATGGTTACCATTGTCTTTCACCTACAGGGACTTCCCCAGGACATTGTCTCAGATCGTGGGCCCCAGTTCATTGCACTGTATTGGAAGGCCTTCTGCTCCCTGTTGGGGGCATCGGTGAGTCTCTCCTCGGGGTTCCACCCTCAGTCGAATGGGCAAACTGGTTGGGCCAACCAGGAGCTGTAGAAGTTCCTCCGCTGCTTCATCTCCACCTAGGCCAGCAACTGGATTAAGTTCCTCATCTGGGAGGAGTAAGCGCATAACACACTGCCGAACTCCATAAAGATCATCAAGGACAACAACCACCCGAGCCACTGCCTGTTCACCCCGCTATCATCCAGAAGGCGAGGACAGTACAGGTGCATCAAAGCTGGGACCGAGAGACTGAAAAACAGCTTCTATCTCAAGGCCATCAGACTGTTAAACAGCCACCACTAACATTGAGTGGCCGCCAGGGGTATGTCCTCTCTGGCCTTGTGTCTATCTGCAGATTTCCCTTATCACCATGCATCCATAGTTGGAACCAAAGCTTTTTAATATGTGGTCCTTCTGTAGCTCAGTTGGTAGAGCATGGCGTTTGTAACGCCAGGATAGTGGGTTCGATCCCCGGGACCACCCATACGTAGAATGTATGCACACATGACTCTAAGTCGCTTTGGATAAAAGCGTCTGCTAAATGGCATATATTATTATATTATATTATCTCAAGGCCATCAGACTGTTAAACAGCCACATTGAGTGGCTGCTGCCAACATACCGACTCCAGCCACTTTAATAATGTTTTTAAAAAAATGTATCACTAGCCACTTTAAACAATGCCACTTCATATGTTTACATACCCTACATTACTCATCTCATATGTATATACTGTACCCGATACCACCTACTGCATCTTGCCTATGCCGCTCTGTACCATCACTCATTCATATATTTTTACGTACATATTCTTCATTCCTTTACACTTGTGTGTATAAGGTAGTTGTGAAATTGTTAGGTTAGATTACTCGTTGGATATTACTGCATTGTCAGAACTTTAAGCACAAGCATTTCGCTACACTCGCATTAACATCTGCTAACCAACCAACAAATAACATTTGATTTGATTAACTGTGTGTTTTGTTTCCTGAGTGAGTTTTTGAGACTTAGCGTTTGTTGTTTTTTCAAGTGTACTGTAATCCTGAAGCTACCGTTTCTCACTGAAGTATTGTGTTTATCCTTAGCCACTGATTCCTCGTCTGGTCTCTTCTCTGCACCTGGGTCCAACCTGACCACGTCACAGACAGTCTGCACTTTAACCCCATAGTCATTGTATAATTTCAATTCCAAAGTGCTGGAGTATAGCGCCAAAACACCAACAAAATTATCACTGTCTCAATACATTTGGAGCTTTCTATATCTTCCACAATGTACTAATTACTTGTACGAATCGCCTTAACACTTTGTGAAAAGTCAAAGTAAGCAATGCAGCCCAAGGTATTGATCTACACTCTTCTCCTTTGCAGGGTATTATCACTCTCTGTTGGCTGTAGACTGATGGACTCCAGAAATACAGTCATTTAAAGGGACAGATTTCCTGTAATAAATCCTCTATGACGTTAAACCTGACTGCAATAAGCAGACAAGGCTACAAAATAGTAGCTACTAAAACAATTGGATACCACGAAATTGGGGAGAAAAAGGGGTAAAATAAAAAATAAAAAAACAATAATATAAGTGGCTTGGGTCCATGGCCAGGAAACTCCCCAGACCTTAATCCCATTGAGAACTTGTGGTCAATCCTCAAGAGGCAGATGGACAAACAAAAAACAACAAATTCTGACAAACTCCAAGCATTGATTATGCAAGAATGGGCTGCCATCAGTCAGGATGTGTTGGATTGACCCCTGACCCCTCGCTAGCCAAACAGAGACGTTAAAACAAATGGAACATTTAAAAAAATTAAATAAATACTATTCTCTTCTATTTGAGATATAATTGCATATTAATGTGACATTTTACAGAGGGAGAGAGTGAGAGACAGACAGACATACAGATTCTTTCAAAATCATTATACAACACCCTTTCTTATCTTGACACTCACCTGACACAATGTGGTTCATGGGGTGCTGAGATGTTGGGGGATTCCTCTACTCCCTCATGGATGGGAAACAGCCCTCCAATGATGATATCTCCTGGTGCTGTGGCTCCTGCTGCTTTGAAGTGTCCCACTTTGGCATTGCCCTTCTCCAACAAGGACAAGATGACTAACAGGTGGAGAACATCACCAATGGGTTCCATCACCTCTCTGTTGGTACTGTCCAATTCTCAATTTTGGTGTCTCTCCTTGCAGCTCCTCTCACACTCCCTCTAACCTTCACTGACTGTGTCTGTCTGTCTCCCCCTCTCTCTCTCTCTCTCTCTCTCTCTCTCTCTCTCTCTCTCTCTCTCTCTCTCTCTCTCTCTCTCTCTCTCTCTCTCTCTCTCTCTCTCTCTCTCTCTCTCTCACTCTCTCACTCTCTCTGTTTTCTCCTCTAGCAGACTGACACAGTGACCTGTCAGCATAATAAATAAAAACACACCTGTTGCTTCCTCCTAATCCCATCTAATGTCTGCATAACCCTGCCCCCTCCCGCCCAGCCCACTCTGACAGGCATCCACACTGACTGACTCACTTGACTCCAGCTAAAGGTGACAGACAGTCACACAAATGCATCACAACTGATCTGCAATATAAACATGTTTTAGTTCAAGATGAAAGACAGAACTGATTTCATGATACCCAAGTTTTCTTTTAAACACTTGGGTCGTTTAACACTTGGATTACACTTAAGTGGTTATTGAGTCACAATGTTTAACCTTGACATTTCAGAGATAAATGAATTTATTGACTGTCTCCTGTTAGCCACTCCTTCATCATCAATGCATTGATTTCACAAGATATCCAACCATTTGTCTTTGCCCTTTTTACTAGTTAATCCACAGTAGAATACATTAATCAAATACAAATGGTAGAAATAGTTTTAGCTTTGTTTAAAAATGACTGTATGAGGTCATGTATCATATCCAATTACAGTAGTAACACAATGCAAACACTGTAATAAGTACATTGACCATGCTTTTCCAAGAAGACTACTAGAGGGTGCTAAAATGTTGTTCCTAAGGTAAGCAATAAACCTCATTCAGGCTATGTAATAATAACGCTTCAAAGGTCTAGTAGGGGTGCTTATATTTGTCCTGTTTCACACGTCTGTAACCTATTCATTGTGTGGTGAAATGGAGATGTGGTTCTTGGATATCCCCCTCCCCCTGAGAAACCCTGGGAGAGTGGAGTCACAGCATGGGATCAGCCATTATTGATGTAAACCCAGGCACTCAACTAGCACAATACTGTCATCTACAGCATAATTATCGTGGTCACAGCTTGGATGGAAATATATCCTGTACCTTCTGTAGTAGTGAGATCTCATCAAAATAATCAGCTAACAGCTTCGTCCCCTCAATGTAGTTGTACTGTGTCAGTGGAGGATGTACATTGTGTCAAGATGATAATGATGATGTGTGTATTCCAGTGACACATTATTATGTTGGAAGGCAGCTGCACATCTCTTTCTCTGGGGTCTCTCTTACGTTAAAGAAATGGTCTATGGTTGACCTGGAGATTCTTAATTATTCTGATCAAATGGCTTTCTGCTAATTTGAAAGAAAGATGGTCAAAAACTGTAATTATTATTATCTGCTCCTCTCCTCTCCACTCCTTGGCCCTGGCTGCAATATTGAGGTTAGAATAACATTCAGGGGCCTCCCGAGTGGTGCGGTGGTCTAAGGTACTTCATCGTGCTGCTAGAGGTGTCACTACAGACCCGGGTTCGATCCGTACGGGAGTTGCGGCAATGGGACAAGACTAACTACCAATTCGATATCACAAAATTGGGGAGAAAAAGGGGTAAACAAGTACAAAAAAAATAAATAAAAAAGAATAACATTCAGGACACCAGTTGCATGAAACTGGCTGCAGTAATGTAGATACATAGTGTAGCAACAGCGCTGCATGTAATTTGCTGTGTAAGTCAGTATAGCATTCAGCCAGGTCTACGATTATCTGTGACAATGTTACGGTACGATTGGGACAAAGTTTCAGTGGCCTGCTTGTGCAGGTACTCCTTATTGAAGCGCCGCCAGCCAGGACCAGACGGGTTAGGTTCAGTAACTAGCGTCTGTCGTGTGATGCAGTGTATGTCTGTAACAATCTCCAGGTGAATAAAAACACAGGCTCTCAGAGTTCTTCTGTAGTTTTTGTGTTTTCCTTCATCTCACCATGAGTTATTATGACTAATTATGTATACATTTCAATCAGGACTGACTAATCAGAGTACTATTATGTTACTGTATATGCATGAATTTTCTTTTTATCCTAGTACTGAATATAACGTGTGTAATTATAATCAAGAAGTCAAACAATGACTGTCTGTTCCTTGGTAGAAATGAATGAATTTATCGTCAGACTGGCTAGAATGCTTATCTACACAGGCAGACCTTGGCTCGGGTCATAAATGATCTAAGTTGGGAGAGACGATGTGGGAAGGCTTGAGAACTATACAGCCATTGTACTGGAGTCGAGATGAGATGGGGTAGTACGAAAACGAATGACGTCATTTTCAGTTTATAACCTGTGGTAAACTGTATCATGTTCAGTACTCTTGAGAATAAACGCTGCTGATTGATTTTGAGACTGGTCTCTGTCCATTTTATGCAAATAAGAGTCTTACAAGTTCTTAGGAATTGACAGTGTTTCATTTTAATTGGGTATTAAAACATGTAGGAATTTAATTCCTGTAACAGAACAGCACCCTCTTCAAAGAAGTAGGAGGTGAAGATCTCCCGCACACGGATTGCATCTCTTGCTGCGTTGTTGGACCCCATCCTTGAAATATCCTGCAGAGCAGCAGACTTCTCCTCTGGCACACATGTTCGTCAAAAGAGAGATCATGGTCTAGAGTAACGCCGAGGTCCTTCACAGTTTTATTTGAGATGACTGTACAACCATCAAAATTAATTATCAGATTCAAGAGAAGATATCTTTGTTTCTTGGGACCTAGAACAACCATCTCTGTTTTGTCCGAGTATAAAGTAGAATGTTTGCAGCCATCCACTTCCTTATGTCTGAAACACAGGCTTCCAGAGAGGGCAATTTTGGGGCTTCACCATGTTTCATCGAAATGTACAGCTGTGTGTCATCCGCATAGCAGTGACTGTTAACATTGTGTTTCAGAATGACATCCCCAAGAGGTAAAATATATAATGAAAATAATAGTGGTCCTAAAATGGAACCTTGAGGAACACCAACATTTACAGTTGATTTGTCAGAGGACAAACCATCCACAGAAACAAACTGATATTTTTCCAACAGATAAGATCTAAACCAGGCCAGAACTTGTCCGTGTAGACCAATTTGGGTTTCCAATCTCTCCAAAAGAATGTGGTGATCGATGGTATCAAAAGCAGCACTAAGGTCTAGGAGCACGGGGACAGATGTAGAGCCTCGGTCTGACGCCATTAAAAGGTAATTTACCACCTGCAGTCTCAATGCTATGATGGGGTCTAAAATCAGACTGAAGCACTTCGTATACATTGTTTGTCTTCAGGAAGGCAGTGAGTTCAAATAAAATAAAATCAAATTTATTTATATAGCCCTTCGTACATAAGCTGATATCTCAAAGTGCTGTACAGAAACCCAGCCTAAAACCCCAAACAGCAAGCAATGCAGGTGTAGAAGCACTGTTGCTATGCAACAGCTTTTTCTAAAATTTTTGAGAGGAATGGGAGTTTTGATATTCGAGTTTGGTACACATCCGGTGGATAGAGAGCCGTTTATTATGTTCAACATAGGAGGGCCAAGCACAGGAAGCAGCTCTTTCAGTAGTTTAGTTGGAATAGGGTCCAGTATGCAGCTTGAAGGTTTAGAGGCCATGATTATTTTCATCATTGTGTCAAGAGATATAGTACTAAAACACTTGAGTGTCTCCCTTGATCCTAGGTCCTGGCAGAGTTGTGCAAACTCAGGACAACTGAGCTTTGGAGGAACACGCAGATTTAAAGAAGTGTCCGTAATTTTCTTTCTAATGGTCATGATCTTTTCTTCAAAGAAGTTAATGCATTTATTACTGCTGAAGTGAAAGCCATCCTCCTTTGGGGAATGCTGCTTTTTAGTTATCTTTGGGACAGTATCAAAAATAAATGTTGAATTGTTCTTATTTTCCTCATTTAAATTGGAAAAATAGGATGATCGGGCAGCAATGAGGGCTCATCGATACTGCACGGTACTGTCTTTCCAAGCTAGTCGGAAGACTTCCAGTTTGGTGTGGCGCCATTTCCGTTCCAATTTTCTGGAAGCTTTCTTCAGAGCTCTGGTATTTTCTGTATACCAGGGAGCTAGTTTCTTATGACAAATGTTTTTAGTTTCTAGGGGTGCGACTGCACCTAGGGTTTTGCGCAAGGTTAAATTGAGTTCCTCAGTTAGGTGGTTAACAGATATTTGTCCTCTGACGTCCTTGGGTAGGCAGAGGGAGTCTGGAAGGTCATCAAGGAATCTTTGGGTTGTCTGAGAATTTATAGCACGACTTTTGATGATGCTTGGTTGGGGTCTGAGCAGAGTATTTTTTTTGCGATTGCAAACGTAATAAAATGGTGGTCGGATAGTCTAGGATTATGAGGAAAAACATTAAGATCCACAACATTTATTCCATGTAACAAACTCACTGAGTCGATGATGGCTCCGAAAGTATTTTGGAGTGGGTCTGTGGACTTTTCCATGTGAATATTAAAGTCACCAAAAATTAGAATATTATCTTTTATGACTACAAGGTCCGATAGGAATTCATGGAACTCAGTGAGGAACGCTGTATATGGCTCAGGAGGCCTGTAAACAGTAGCTATAAAAAGTGATTGAGTAGGCTGCATAGATTTCATGACTCAAATCTCAAAAACATCTGTTTTTTTCTAAATTGAAATTTGCTATTGTAAATGTTAGCAACACCGCCGCCTTTGCGCGATGCACGGGAGATATGGTAACTAATGTAACCAGGAGGTGAGGCCTCATTTAACACAGTAAATTCATCAGGCTTAAGCCATGTTTCAGTCATGCCAATCACATCAAGATTATAATCAGTGATTAGTTAATTGACTATAACTGCCTTGGAAGTGAGGGATCTAACATTAAGTAGCCCTATTTTGAGATGTGAGGTATGTCACGGCTGTTGAAGGATCAGGACCAAGGTACAGCGTGGTGAGCGTATATTTTACTTTATTTAAGAAATGACGCCGACAAAACAATAAACAATACCAAACAAACTGTGAAGCTTCAGGCTATGTGCCATTAAACAAAGTTAACCTCCCACAAACACAGGTGGAAAAAAGGGTACCTAAGAATGGTTCCCAATCAGAGACCACAATAGACAGCTGTCCCTGATTGAGAACCATACCTGGCCAAAACATAGAAATAGAAAATCATAGAAACACAAAACATAGAATGCCCAACCCAACTCACGCCCTGGCCAAACCAAAATAGAGACATAAAAAGGATCTCTAAAGTCAGGGCGTGAAAAGGTATCACAATCTCTTTCAATAATGGCAGGAATGGAGGAGATCTTTATTCAAGTGAGATTGCTAAGGCGAACACTGCCATGTTTAATTTTGCCCAACCTAGGTCGAGACACATACACGGTCTCAATGGGGATAGCTGAGCTGACTACACTGACTGTGCTAGTGGCAGACTCCACTAAGCTGGCAGGCTGGCTAACAGCTGCCTGTCCTGCACCCTATTTCTTGTGGAGCTAGGGGAGTTTAGAGCCCTGTCTATGTTCGTAGATAAGATGAGAGCACCCCTCCAGCTAGGATGGAGTCAGTCACTCCTCAACAGGCCAGGTTTGGTCCCAGAAAGAGGGTAAATTATCTACAAATCTTTTGGGAGGGGCAGAAAACAGTTTCAACCAGCGATTGAGTTGTGAGACTGCTGCAGAGCTCATCACTCCCCCTAACTGGGAGGGGGCCAATTACTCAATGCTGATTTACATGCTGAAGCAATGTTGTGCTTGGTGACCTCTGACTGTTTCATCCTGACATCGTTGATGCGATGTGGATAACAATATCCCTATACTCTCTACACTCGCCAGTTTTAGTTTTAACCAGCACCATCTTCAGATTAGCCTTAACGTCGGTAGCCCTTCCCCCTGATAAACAATGTATGATCGCTGGATGATTCATTTTAAGTCCAATACTGCAGGTAATGGAGTCACCAATGACTAGGGTTTTCAATTTGTCAGAGCTAATGGTGGGAGGCTTCGGCGTCTCAGACCCCGTAACTGGAGGAGTACAGACCAGAGAAGGCTCGGCCTCTGACTCCGACTCACTGCTTAATGGGGAGAACCGGTTGAAAGTTTCTGTCGGCTGAGTGAGCGACACCGGTTGAGCATTCCTACAGCATTTCCCTCCAGAAGCCATGAGAAAGTTGTCCGGCTGCGGGGACTGTGCGAGGGGATTTATACTACTATCTGTACTTACTGATGGCACAGATGCTGTTTCATCCTTTCCTACACTGAAATGACCCTTGCCTAACGATTGCGTCTGAAGCTGGGCTTGCAGCACAGCTGTCCTCGCCGTAAGGCGATCCTTCTCCTGTATATTATGAGTGAAGCGACTGCAATAAGAAGACATGTTAATGTTACTACTGAACTCCGGCTGGTGGAGGTCCTGACGAACCACGTCCAGATAAAGCGTCTGGAGTAAAAAAGTTTAAAAAAAAAGAAAAGTTGAGTGAGGGGTAAACTAAAAATATAAACGGTAATTAAAAAGTCAAAACTGTTAAGTTGTCAGGTAGCAAAGTAAGGTTAGAAACAAAACGCACAGCAGCACGTAAACAAGTCTGCCATGGACTTATGCAGGACACCTAGCCTTCACAAATCTGAATTCCTCCAGGAGGCAGTCCCAGATGGTCCTGGTCACCCAACCTTGCAGTGCCCTACACGGTAACTGTAGGCATTCGTTTTGAAGGAATCTCCAGTTACAAGGTATCTGTAGGAATGTGGGAGACAATGTCATTATTAGACTTTTACATCACCAGGTCATTGTGGATTACTAAAGTATAATATCCCTGATAACAAATCTGTCATGTTTTGTCTTATATTGTCTTGTCATTTTGCTTTTCCTTCTGTTCGTCTTCCCCCTGCTGGTCTTTTTAGGTTCGTTCCCCTTTTTCTCTCTCCCTCCCTCTCTCTCTTCTCTCTATCGTTCCGTTCCTGCTCCCAGCTGTTCCTATTCCCCTAATCAATCATTTAGTCTTCCCACACCTGTTCCCTATCTTTTCCCCTGATTAGAGTCCCTATTTCTCCCCTTGTTTTCCGTTTCTGCCCTGTCGGATCCTTGTATATTGTTCACCGTGCTGTGTCTTTGTATCGCCCTGTCGTGTCGTGTTTTCCTCAGATGCTGCGTGGTGAGCAGGTGTCTGAGTCTGCTACGGTCAAGTGCCTTCCCGAGGCAACCTGCAGTTTATTATCGAGTCTCCAGTCAGTTCTCGTGATTACGAGTGGAATTGTTTTCTATACTTTATTTACCGCTCCGATTTGTCTAGGAGTATTGCTATTTCCTTAAACTGGATTAAAGACTCTGTTTTCGCCAAGTCGCTTTTGGGTCCTCATTCACCTGCATAACAGAAGGATCCGACCAAAGAATGGACCCAGCGACTACAGACGCTCGTAACACTGCCGTCGAGATCCAAGGAGCCATGCTCGGCAGACACGAGCAGGAATTGTCTGCTGCTCGTCATGCCATGGAGAACCTGGCCGCTCAGGTTTCCGACCTCTCTGGACAGTTCCAGAGTCTTCGTCTCGTGCCACCTGTTACTTCCTGGTCTGCCGAGCCTCCGGAACCTAGGGTTAATAACCCACCTTGCTACTCCGGGCAGCCCAAGGAGTGCCGCTCCTTTCTCACCCAGTGTGATATTGTGTTCTCTCTCCAACCCAACACATACTCTAGAGAGAGAGCTCGGGTTGCTTACGTCATTTCACTCCTTACTGGCCGGGCTCGAGAGTGGGGCACAGCTATCTGGGAGGCAAGGGCTGATTGTTCAAACAATTACCAGAACTTTAAAGAGGAGATGATTCGGGTTTTTGACCGTTCAGTTTTTGGTAGGGAGGCTTCTAGGGCCCTGGCTTCCCTATGCCAAGGTGATCGATCCATAACGGATTACTCTATTGAGTTTCGCACTCTTGCTGCCTCTAGTGACTGGAACGAGCCGGCGCTGCTCGCTCGTTTTCTGGAGGGACTCCACGCAGTGGTTAAAGATGAGATTCTCTCCCGGGAGGTTCCTTCCAGTGTGGACTCTTTGATTGCTCTCGCCATCCGCATAGAACGACGGGTAGATCTTCGTCACCAAGCTCGTGGAGGAGAGCTCGCGTCAACGGTGTTTCCCTGCTCCGCATCGCAACCATCTCCCTCCTCTGGCTCAGAGACTGAGCCCATGCAGCTGGGAGGTATTCGCATCTCGACTAAGGAGAGGGAACGGAGGATCACCAACCGCCTGTGCCTCTATTGCGGATTTGATGGACATTTTGTCAATTCATGTCCAGTAAAAGCCAGAGCTCATCAGTAAGCGGAGGACTACTGGTGAGCGCTACTACTCAGGTCTCTCCATCTAGATCCTGTACTACTATGTCGGTCCATCTACGCTGGACCGGTTCGGGTGCTACATGCAGTGCCTTGATAGACTCTGGGGCTGAGGGTTGTTTCATGGACGAAGCATGGGCTCGGAAACATGACATTCCTTTCAGACAGTTAGACAAGCCTACGCCCATGTTCGCCTTAGATGGTAGTCATCTTCCCTGTATCAGATTTGAGACACTACCTTTAACCCTCACAGTATCTGGTAACCACAGTGAGACTATTTCTTTTTTGATTTTTCGTTCACCTTTTACACCTGTTGTTTTGGGTCATCCCTGGCTAGTATGTCATAATCCTTCTATTAATTGGTCTAGTAATTCTATCCTATCCTGGAACGTTTCTTGTCATGTGAAGTGTTTAATGTCTGCCATCCCTCCCATTTCTTCTGTCCCCACTTCTCAGGAGGAACCTGGCGATTTGACAGGAGTGCCGGAGGAATATCATGATCTGCGCACGGTCTTCAGTCGGTCCCGAGCCAACTCCCTTCCTCCTCACCGGTCGTATGATTGTAGTATTGATCTCCTTCCGGGGACCACTCCTCCTCGGGGTAGACTATACTCTCTGTCGGCTCCCGAACGTAAGGCTCTCGAGGATTATTTGTCTGTGTCTCTTGACGCCGGTACCATAGTGCCTTCTTCCTCTCCGGCCGGGGCGGGGTTTTTTTTTGTTAAGAAAAAGGACGGTACTCTGCGCCCCTGCGTGGATTATCGAGGGCTGAATGACATAACGGTTAAGAATCGTTATCCGCTTCCCCTTATGTCATCAGCCTTCGAGATTCTGCAGGGAGCCAGGTGCTTTACTAAGTTGGACCTTCGTAACGCTTACCATCTCGTGCGCATCAGAGAGGGGGATGAGTGGAAAACGGCGTTTAACACTCCGTTAGGGCATTTTGAGTACCGGGTTCTGCCGTTTGGTCTCGCCAATGCGCCAGCTGTTTTTCAGGCATTAGTTAATGATGTTCTGAGAGACATGCTGAACATCTTTGTTTTTGTCTACCTTGACGATATCCTGATTTTTTCACCGTCACTCGAGATTCATGTTCAGCACGTTCGACGTGTTCTCCAGCGCCTTTTAGAGAATTGTCTCTACGTGAAGGCTGAGAAGTGCTCTTTTCATGTCTCCTCCGTTACTTTTCTCGGTTCCGTTATTTCCGCTGAAGGCATTCAGATGGATTCCGCTAAGGTCCAAGCTGTCAGTGAGTGGCCCGTTCCAAGGTCACGTGTCGAGTTGCAGCGCTTTCTAGGTTTCGCTAATTTCTATCGGCGTTTCATTCGTAATTTCGGTCAAGTTGCTGCCCCTCTCACAGCTCTTACTTCTGTCAAGACGTGTTTTAAGTGGTCCGGTTCCGCCCAGGGAGCTTTTGATCTTCTAAAAGAACGTTTTACGTCCGCTCCTATCATCGTTACTCCTGACGTCACTAGACAATTCATTGTCGAGGTTGACGCTTCAGAGGTAGGCGTGGGAGCCATTCTATCCCAGCGCTTCCAGTCTGACGATAAGGTTCATCCTTGCGCTTATTTTTCTCATCGCCTGTCGCCATCTGAACGCAACTATGATGTGGGTAACCGCGAACTGCTCGCCATCCGCTTAGCCCTAGGCGAATGGCGACAGTGGTTGGAGGGGGCGACCGTTCCTTTTGTCGTTTGGACAGACCATAAGAACCTTGAGTACATCCGTTCTGCCAAACGACTTAATGCTCGTCAAGCTCGTTGGGCGTTATTTTTCGCTCGTTTCGAGTTTGTGATTTCTTACCGTCCGGGTAGCAAGAACACCAAGCCTGATGCCTTATCCCGTCTTTTTTAGTTCTTCTGTGGCTTCTACTGATCCCGAGGGGATTCTTCCTTATGGGCGTGTTGTCGGGTTGACAGTCTGGGGAATTGAAAGACAGGTTAAGCAAGCACTCACGCACACTGCGTCGCCGCGCGCTTGTCCTAGTAACCTTCTTTTCGTTCCTGTTTCCACTCGTCTGGCTGTTCTTCAGTGGGCTCACTCTGCCAAGTTAGCTGGTCATCCCGGTGTTCGAGGCACTCTTGCTTCTATTCGCCAGCGCTTTTGGTGGCCGACTCAGGAGCGTGACACGCGCCGTTTCGTGGCTGCTTGTTCGGACTGCGCGCAGACTAAGTCAGGTAACTCTCCTCCTGCCGGTCGTCTCAGACCGCTCCCCATTCCTTCTCGACCATGGTCTCACATCGCCCTAGACTTCATTACCGGTCTGCCTTTGTCTGCGGGGAAGACTGTGATTCTTACGGTTGTCGATAGGTTCTCTAAGGCGGCACATTTCATTCCTCTCGCTAAACTTCCTTCCGCTAAGGAGACGGCACAAATCATCATCGAGAATGTGTTCAGAATTCATGGCCTCCCGTTAGACGCCGTTTCAGACAGAGGTCCGCAATTCACGTCACAGTTTTGGAGGGAGTTCTGTCGTTTGATTGGTGCGTCCGTCAGTCTCTCTTCCGGGTTTCATCCCCAGTCTAACGGTCAAGCAGAGAGGGCCAATCAGACGATTGGTCGCATACTACGCAGCCTTTCTTTCAGAAACCCTGCGTCTTGGGCAGAACAGCTCCCCTGGGCAGAATACGCTCACAACTCGCTTCCTTCAACTGCTACCGGGTTATCTCCGTTTCAGAGTAGTCTGGGTTACCAGCCTCCTCTGTTCTCATCCCAGCTTGCCGAGTCCAGCGTTCCCTCCGCTCAAGCGTTTGTCCAACGTTGTGAGCGCACCTGGAGGAGGGTGAGGTCTGCACTTTGCCGTTACAGGGCACAGACTGTGAGAGCCGCCAATAAACGTAGGATTAAGAGTCCAAGGTATTGTTGCGGCCAGAGAGTGTGGCTTTCCACTCGCAACCTTCCTCTTACGACAGCTTCTCGTAAGTTGACTCCGCGGTTCATTGGTCCGTTCCGTGTCTCCCAGGTCGTCAATCCTGTCGCTGTGCGACTGCTTCTTCCGCGACATCTTCGTCGCGTCCATCCTGTCTTCCATGTCTCCTGTGTCAAGCCCTTTCTTCGCACCCCCATTCGTCTTCCCTCCCCCCCTCCCGTCCTTGTCGAGAGCGCACCTATTTACAAGGTACGTAGGATCATGGACATGCGTTCTCGGGGACGGGGTCACCAATACTTAGTGGATTGGGAGGGTTACGGTCCTGAGGAGAGGAGTTGGGTTCCGTCTCGGGACGTGCTGGACCGTTCACTGATTGATGATTTCCTCCGTTGCCGCCAGGATTCCTCCTCGAGTGCGCCAGGAGGCGCTCGGTGAGTGGGGGGGTACTGTCATGTTTTGTCTTATATTGTCTTGTCATTTTGCTTTTCCTTCTGTTCGTCTTCCCCCTGCTGGTCTTTTTAGGTTCGTTCCCCTTTTTCTCTCTCCCTCCCTCTCTCTCTTCTCTCTATCGTTCCGTTCCTGCTCCCAGCTGTTCCTATTCCCCTAATCAATCATTTAGTCTTCCCACACCTGTTCCCTATCTTTTCCCCTGATTAGAGTCCCTATTTCTCCCCTTGTTTTCCGTTTCTGCCCTGTCGGATCCTTGTATATTGTTCACCGTGCTGTGTCTTTGTATCGCCCTGTCGTGTCGTGTTTTCCTCAGATGCTGCGTGGTGAGCAGGTGTCTGAGTCTGCTACGGTCAAGTGCCTTCCCGAGGCAACCTGCAGTTTATTATCGAGTCTCCAGTCAGTTCTCGTGATTACGAGTGGAATTGTTTTCTATACTTTATTTACCGCTCCGATTTGTCTAGGAGTATTGCTATTTCCTTAAACTGGATTAAAGACTCTGTTTTCGCCAAGTCGCTTTTGGGTCCTCATTCACCTGCATAACAAAATCATGATAACGTTGGATTGATAGATGCATGGACAAATATGTGCATGTCTAGCATGTGACAATAACAGGATCATATCAAGGATAGCATCACAAGTGAATACATAAATACTACTTGAAGCTTGAATCTAAGTTGATCATTTGTATCAGCTGTGCAGTGCCAAGGCAAAAACAACAATGTGCACCTCTTTGAGTCCCCCGGACCAGGACTGTGAACTACTGTTCTTCATTGGGAACTCTTCATATGTAGACGGGCTTTCATAGCGCTCTTTATTTGAAGACAGAAAACATCACAAGAAACAAACTTCATTATAGTCAAATTACACCGCACTGACTATTATGTTGCTATTATCTCCGTTCTAGGGACAGGAACTACACAAAAGTACCTTCCCTATCCAGAATAGCCTACTCTCTCACTTTTACAGCTATCCTTTCACTCTCCTCAATGGCTGTTAGCTAGCTACCTACAAATGCATTTGGAGTTTTTTTTACAGTAATGAATATATCAATATAGCTAGCTAATATGAAGTTAGGTAGCTGATGATATTTAATTCAATTAGCTAGCTATCTACAGTATGTGAAGTTGAAGCCAACTAGCTAACGTAAACTAATTAAATTAAACCCATTTAATAACCAGACCTTCATACAAACTTGCTATGCTGAATTATTGATGCACAATCGAAGGTGCTGTCATATGCTACCAGCACGCCCTACAAGTGAGTCACAATAGGCGGCCAAAGCGACACAATTCACCTCTATCTAATGTACATGCACCGTTATTCGTATTGCCTGCAGTCTTTTTGTTTAATCAATGGTGGTTAACCTTGCATTGGACTTACTTAACGATTTTGGACAAAGATAGAAATTGCTCTGTATATTATCTATAAATGTAAGAAATTATATGTAAGAAATTATATATATATATATATATATATATATATATATATATATATATATATATATATATATATATATATATATATATATATGTGTGTGTGTGTTGTTTTGGCTTTAATGCCACGTATATTGTGATTACAGGTCTCATCCCATGTGATAATCATTGTGCAATTGTGTATTTATTCGAGGCACTCCTAGCTCTTTTGTTTGGGTTTCTACCCTGTGTTTTGTAAACGTGTTTGCTTGGTCTTCATCCCTGTGCCTTTACACGGTACGCTGTAATTCCTGCGCCTGCCTCCGGATCCTTCATACCAATGTGACAGTAACCCAAAAAGTGTTAAACAAATATATTGTATATTTGAGATTCTTCAAAGTAGCCACCATTTGCTTTGATGACAGCTTTGCACAATCTTTGCATACTCTCAACCAGCTAGTCACCTGGAATGCATTTCAATTAACAGGTGTGACTTGTTAAAAGTTCATTTGAGCCAATCAGTTGTGAGCCAATCAGTTGTGAAGTGACAAGGTAGGGGTGGTATGCAGAAGATAGCCTTATTTGGTAAAAGACCAAGTCCATAATATGGCAAGAACAGGTCACATAAGCAAAGAGAAACGACAGTCCATCATTACATTAAGACATGAAAGTCAGTCAATACGGAACATTTGAAGAACTTTGAAAGTTTCTTCAAGTGCAGTCGCAAAAATCATCCGGCGCTATGAAGAATCTGGCTCTCATGAGGACCGCAACAGGAAAGGAAGACCCAGAGTTACCTCTTCTGCAGAGTATAAGTTCATTAGAGGTAACCACCTCAGATTGCTTCACGGAGTTCAAGTAACAGACACATCTCAACATCAACTGTTCAGAGCGGACTGTGTGAATAAGACCTTCATGGTCGATTTGCTGCAAAGCAACCACTACCACAGGACACCAAAAAGTGGAAGAGACTTGCTTGGCCCAAGAAACATAAGGGCATTAGACCTGTGGAAATCTGTCCTTTGGTCTGATTAGTCCAAATTTGAGATTTTTTATTCCAACCGCTGTGTCTTTGTGAGATGCAGAGTAGGTGACCCGATGATCTCCGCATGTGTGGTTCCCACCTTGAAGCATGGAAGAGGTGTGATGGTGAGGGGGTGCATTGCTGGTGACAGTGTCTGTGATTTATTTAGAATTCAAGGCACACTTAACCAGCATGGCTACCACAGCATTCTGCAGCAATAAGCCATCCCATCTGTTTTGTGTTTAGTAGGACTATCATTTGTTTTTCAACAGGACAATGACCCAAAACACACCTCCAGGCTGTGTAAGGGCTATTTGACCAAGAAGGAGAGTAATGGAGTGCTGCATCAGATAACCTGGCCTCCACAATCACCCAACCTCAACCCAATTGAGACGGTTTGGGCTGAGTTGGACCGCAGAGTGAAGTAAAAGAAGCCAGTGTTCAAGTGCTCAGCAAATGTGGGAACTCCTTCAAGATTGTTGGAAAAGCATTCCAGGTGAAGCTGGTTGAGAGAATGCCAAGAGTGTGCAAAGCTGTCATCAAGGCAAAGGGTGGCTATTTGAAGAACCTCAAATATAAAATATATTTTGATTTGTTTGACTTTTTTGGTTACTATATAATTCCATATGTGTTATTTCCTAGTTTTGATGTCTTAACTATTATTCTACAATGTAGAAAATAATAAAAAATAAAGAAAAATCCTTGAATGAGTAGGTATTCTAAAACTTTGGACCGGTAGTGTATATTTATGTGAGATGGAAACTGTTTAGTGCTACATTTTGTCAGACACATTAATCTAATATCACATCTAATATTTCTCATGTTTGTACGATTGGATGATATATCATTTTACGTTTTAGGTTGATTTATTTCTCCCTCATTTGGGAATTGTTTTGTGTTTTCATTTAGGCTCTGATACAGAGGCTATAAGGACTTCTGGGGTATTCTGTCCAGAATGCCCTAGTTTAGGTGATTACCGTATGCCACCATTGTGATTCTGTTTCCTTTAACCCAATGGAACACAGAAGGCCGTGTGTGAAGCTGCACTGTGTTACTCATGGAGCTGTTGTCTGTCTATTCTATGAGGGGTTAATGAGGACTTGACTGTAAAACAATGAAGGATAAATAAATACAATTATCTGTTACCCTTGTCGGATGACATTTAGTGGATTTTGTCTACAGGACATCTGTCTATTTGTCTGCACAAAAGCAATGACGGTTTCGACAGAACTTGTTCAATTCCTACGAAACACACACACACACACACACACACACACACACACACACACACACACACACACACACACACACACACACACACACACACACACACACACACACACACACACACACACACACACACACACACACACACACACACACACACACACACACACACACACACACACACACAGAGAGGACCTTATAATAGACCTTGTCCTGGCCCTGTTATGAGAAAATCTTTGTCCACTATGTGTGACAGAAGCATACCTTCAGACACGTTCGGTGTGTGGGTGCTGTCTATGCAGCTGATCCAGTTCCACCCCCCCCCCCAGCCATTTCCCTTAACTCAACCTCAGTGTGATCACGAGAAGAAACCGGTAGGAGTTTACCTGAGAGTGTCATATGTCACAGGACTGGAGACAACCACTGTAAAACAACAACGAGAACTTCACAAAACTATACCGCGTCTCTGAATTTGTCTGTTGTGATCCACACAAAAAAACACCTAAACTATCTCTATTCATAACACATTGTCACCTTTTCTCACTAACAAGTTGATTAGCAATCCAGAATTAGGATTGCTGTCATAGAATAGTAAAGTATAAACACTCCCAGTTAAAGATAGCACTTCCTGCTCAAGGGCGATTATTTCCTCAGTGTCAGTGACTAGGCATTCTAAGAATTCCATCCATATCCTATTTCATTGCAGTATTTGTCCAGTATCAGTTAACCAGAATTTAGTTTATGGTCTTTTGAGATGGGTTCGAAGTGTGAGAATGGTGCAAACTGACTTTTTGTGGACCTCTTCATGACATATTTGTTTAGCTGTTATGTACTTAGTGATGGTATCATCATCATGAAATGATGAGGACAAACATTCTTGATAAAGATTTTCTTGACATAGAGAGATCATGGTTTCATTTTGACGCTATCTCTAATCTCAAGGCTATCACAAGGAAATATCTCGAGGGACACCTGTCACCCTCTCTCCAACTCACCAACTCTCTATTTCTCTCCCTCTTTCAATCTTTCTCTACCCCTTCTCTCTCTCACCCTCTCCCTGTCTCTCTCCTCTTGGTGTCATTGTGTCACAACCAGACAGGCAGGTTCAGAATGGGGAATTCTCTATGTAGAAGAAACGAAACTAAATGACAGATTTCCCAAAAGCTGTTATCAGCTCACTCAAGCAAACACCATTATAATCTGTTATTATCTTTAGGAATCTTTGTTTCCGTGTGACTCTTTGAATGTCTGTCGGTTTGCATGTGTCTGAATGGGTCTCTGAAGAAGAAATCTGACATTGTGAATAGTTTGTTTCCTCGTTCCAATGATTTTGCAGTCATTACTGTTGTTTGGTTGAATTTTGGAAAGACTTCATTTTCAACATTTCCTCAATGACTCACATCTCAAAAACATGGTTAAGTCAAAGCATTGCAGCTAACTTTGAAGGCGAGTCGAGACAGACTGATCTACAAATCACCTTGCATCATAAATAGCTACTCATTATTATATCAGTGTATCAGTATATCAGTCAGTCACAATTTACCCATGATACACAGTGTTGATGCTCTGAAAATGGCCAAAGTCAACATCAGCTTGAAATGATTGATAAGTCTGGTGACAATGGCAGGTACAGGGGTGGAAGTTCACTGGAGTTACTGATGAGAAGGAGACAACAGAGATGAGATGAAACGTATCTTCAGATGTGCGCACTTAATTCAAACTTATTATTATTAATGCACTGATGTCAATGGAAGATTTTTGTGAATTCTTGAGTTACTATTATGGATTTGGGCCTATCCGTTTGCACAGAAATGTGCTCTCTGGTCTACAAACAGCCCTTGTACCACAAAGACATAGAGATATAGAGCAGTCATGCTGTTCTCGGCAGTGACTAGGGTCTAGTTTCAATAACGGACTGTTTTGGCACAGAAGAACAGCGTCACTGCCTACGTCCCTACCCTATCTGCCTGAATAAAATCTAAAATAGCAGCTAGCAAGATGGGGAGAACAGAGGTTATTTTGAATAAGTTCATTTTGCAAGTGGCTAGTTTGGATCAACTACTTTCACTTATACGAATGCAAAGGTTTTTACTGCAAAATTTGGTTTCAAATCTTGCCGTTCTGGCATGTCTTCCTCGTGATTTGTTGAGATAGTTGTCTGTCTGATTTTTTCACCTTATCGATGTTGCAAAAAAAAGTTTGTCATTGAAACCAGACCTCAGCCTGTACTGTTGCCTAGGGTCAGGTTTCTGAGACTACTGTTCAGCAGCAGAGCAGCAGCCCAGAGTTCATTCATGGAATGTTCTACTACTGTAGAGCCCGGGATATTTGACATATTTGCACATGCGTTTGGGCACTGGGAAATGCCAGCAGCTCTCTCTCTCTCTCTCTCTCTCTCTGTCTCTCTCTCTCTCTCTCTCTCTCTCTCTCTCTCTCTCTCTCTCTCTCTCTCTCTCTCTCTCTCTCTCTTTCTTCCTGTGTCACCGTGGCATTAGGCCTGCAGCCTAAAGAGACAGCATAGGTGTGCATATCAGGTGGGTTCGGCAAAAGACATAGATTTGTGGAAATAGATTTCAAGGTATTTGGAAGTATTTAAAAACTTCAAGAATGTCAACTGACACTAGATATTTTAACATTAACGTTAAGATACTGCTTGTCTCAACCTTGATTCAGTGTCATTTTGATAATGCCTGCTCTGCTTGGTATAGTGGACTATCAAAAAATCTGAAAAAGAGAATGCAGGTCATACAAAATAATGCTGTCAGGTATATGCTGAACATTCCCCCTAGGACCCACATAGGGGTACAGGAGTTCCGGGAGGTGGGCTTGTTGGAGTCCAGAGTGGACCAACTTAAATTTAGTCATATGTTTGACATCTTAAATGATCGTGCCCCAAGTTACATGAACAACCACATTGATATGGTCTATAACCAACACAGTCACAATACCAGAGCTAGTGTTATGTCTTGTAAAATCCCAGGAGGAAACAGTACTGCGAGGAGCATGTTTTTCCATGTAGGTATTTGTTTATGGAATAGCCTTCATTGGAGAAAATAGCTTTAAAAAGAGGGCAAAGTTTTTAATTTCTCCAAGGTTGCCTAAGTAAGAGAAACCCCTCCACTGCCCCTTGTGCCCCCTACTGCTGGTCAGGTGTATTTATTTGAAGGATCTTTCCATGTAGGTATTTGTTTATGGAATAGCCTTCATTGGAGAAAATAGCTTTAAAAAGAGGGCAAAGTTTTTAATTTCTCCAAGGTTGCCTAAGTAAGAGAAACCCCTCCACTGCCCCTTGTGCCCCCTACTGCTGGTCAGGTGTATTTATTTGAAGGATCGGTATGATGTGCAATTAATAGATTAATAGATTGTGGAGTTTAATGTTAGGGAGAAGCACAGTGAGTAGTGCCACTTTTTAGGATGTTAAAATAAATTAGTGTATTTATGGTTGTTTGTAATTTTGTCTTGTCTTTTAATCATTATATGTGTTATTGTTTGTACCACCGAGGACCACTTTGGAAACAAGCGTTTGAATGAATACTTTCAAGTGATATCCTCTGGGTCCACATCGTACATTTTGTTGTATATGTCTGTTGCCTAAAACAAATTCAATTCTATTCAATTCAAACCAATCATGCATTAAGAAACAGTGACAGACATTCCAACTATAGCATTCATTGTATACATGTTTTCAATATATCTAATTTGTGTCCTGCTGGATCAGCTCCCATAATAGATAGAAATGCTGTTTGTATTACACATAGAAACGGACTATTCAGGGATCCAACACACAACATATCCACAGCAAATGCCAACATCCTCCATGATACTTAGTTAGAACATTTCACACAGTATAGAAATCTTATTTATTATTAATTCATATTTGACCTTTATTTAACTAAGCAAATTAGATAAGAACAAATTCTTATTTTCAATGACGGCCTAGGAACAGTGGATTAACTGCCTTGTTCAGGGCAGAAGGACAGAGTTTTACCTTGTCAGCTCAGGGATTCAATCTAGCAACCGTTCAGTTACTTGTCCAATGATCTAACCACTAGGATACCTACCGCCGCCCCATATGCAGTTCAGAAATAAATCAACCCTGTGCACCATTGACGCTTAACAGAGTTTGACCGAGTTTGTTTGTTTAAGACACTGTCATGTCCATATCAGTGTCAAAATAAAGTGTTACCCAAATTGACTTGAATGTAAAAACAACCCACTTGGGTAAAAAACATACCAGTAGACTAAGCTAAATGGGAACAGTCAAACCAAAGATAGGATCACGGAGACACACTGTGTGATGTACTGTAAGATGTAAAAGTTCCAGACACTGGTCCACTCCACTCATAGGCTCATGCTTCTCCTCAGACGGTGTGGTCGAGTCAGCTGACCTGTGACAAACACTCCATGATCTACTACGGTGCAATGGGTTGCAGTGTCAATGCTCTGAATGTTCTGGTCAACGGACCAGTAGTTCTGAGGTGCTGTGGGTTCTATTGGTGGAGGAGACATGAAGAAGGAAGGTGAACTGATGGAGTAAGGGGGACTGATGCGATACCCTTGTGTCTGAGAGACTGAAGTCTCAGAGACAGAGCTAGAGTCAGTAATGCCCTTTCTGGAATACTCAAACACGTTCTTCATGAAGGCACTCTTGGTGTTGTGCTCCTTCTTGAAGAGGATGACGTAGCACTTGGGGAAGAAATGGATGTTGGAGATGAGGATGACCACCATCTCCACTGCTGGCAGGTACTTCCCAGAGGTGGTAACATAGACGGGCACAAATATCAGCCAGGACATCAGATAGAGGAGCATGCTGAAGGTGATGAACCTGGCCTCGTTGTACCTCTGTGGCAGCTTTCGGCCTTTAAACGTGTAGGCAAACATACAAGACAGCGATGTAGCCCAACATTACGCCAAACGCCACGTAGGGGCCCTTGTCACACTCAGACAGCACGGTGGCCTTCTCAGCATGCTGCAGGTGATGAACCTGGCCTCATTGTACTTCTGTGGCAGCTTGCGGCCTTTAAACACGCAGGCAAACATACAAGACAGCGATGTAGCCCAACATTATGCCAAACGCCACCCTTGTCACACTCAGCCAGCACAGTGGCCTTCTCAGCACGGTGGACTTCTCTGCACGGTGGCTCTGCAGGACCAGCCACAGGGTGCAGGTGAGGACCTGTAGGATCAGGCAGAGACAGATGATGGCATAGGGTTGGTAGAGGCGGTAGTAGTTTCAGTCTTGTATCATCGCTGCAACTCCTGTACGGACTTAGGAGAGGCCTAGCCACACTTCTTCTTGACACAATGCAATGCAATGACACCAATGTGTCAGAGGAAACACCGTACACCTGGCGACCTGGTCAGAGTGCACTGCACCTGGCCCAACACAGGAGTTGCTAGTGCGCGATGAGAGAAGGATGTCCCTACCGGCCAAACCCTCCCTAACCCGGACGACGCTGGGCCAATTGTGCGCCGCCCCATGGGCCTCCCAGTTGAGGCCGGTTGCAATAGAGCCTGGGCTCGAACCCAGGATCTCTGGTGACACAGCTAGAACTGCGATGCAGTGCCTTAGACCACTGCACCACCCGGGAGGCCCACAGCTCAATTCTTGTGGAGGCGTAACTGATCTGTGATGATTCAAAGAGAGAATTAATTTCTGGTTGTCCAATGTTGAAGTGATTTTGTCCTTCATCTGTATCATCATTGCTGTCTATTTCATTTATTCAACTTAGATATTTATTTATTATTTTATCAAGCCTTTTGTTACAACAATCGTCACTTTGTGGGTGGGATTGGACTGCTTGCCTAAGGAATGAGCTCCAGGTTAAGTTGCCAGGCAACAGCGATGGAAATCTCAGAGGAAGAGGCCCCAATGACGGCCATGATGGGTGGGGAACAGGTGGAGGTGTTGGCTCCTGTGTTTGGCTCCTGTGTGAAGTAAAGAATGTACAATCTTTATGTGAGGTGCTGGCTAATGGAAGATAAACTATACAAATAGTTTATTCTTGCTGTGGATTGATCTGACTAACGTTTCGGCTAAAGAGACTTTACCTGTGTGAAGTCAGCTGAGGCCCTCAGAGCGGTAGTGACATCAGAGCAGGAGTCATGGATACGGTACCCCAGAGAGATCCCTAGTGTAGTCAGGACAGGGGATCTGTTGGCCGACTACAGAGTGGATCATAGCCAATGCCTGGGTGTGTGTGTGTGTGTGTGTGTGTGTGTGTGTGTGTGTGTGTGTGTGTGTGTGTGTGTGTGTGTGTGTGTGTGTGTGTGTGTGTGTGTGTGTGTGTGTGTGTGTGTGTGTGTGTGTGTGTGTGTGTGTGTGTGTGTGTGTGTGTGTGTGTGTGTGTGTGTGTGTGTGTGTGTGTACATAAAGCATAGTTGGATCATGACACTGTCTGTGGTTAACCTGTCAGAGTAAATAAACTCTCTCTCACGAACATTTATTCATACACGTGGACAGAATCTCACACGCACACACACAGAGAGAGGGAGAGAGATCTTATCAGCCCTCCAATGATGCTGTGGCTCCTGCTGCTTTGAAGTCTTCTACTTTGGCATTGCCCTTCTCCAACAAGGACAGGATGACTATCAGGTGGAGAACATCACCAATGGGTTCCATCACCTCTCTGTTGGTACTGTCCAATTCTCAATTTTGGTGGCTCTCGTTGCAGTTTCTCTCACACTCCCTCTAACCCTCCCTGACTATAAACACCATGGGACCACGCATTCGTCATAGCGCTCAGGAAGGAGACGCGTTCTGTCTCCTAGAGATGAACGTAATTTGGTGCGAAAAGTGAATATCAATCCCAGAACAACAGCAAAGGACCTTGTGGAGATGCTGGAGGAAACAGGTACAAAAGTCTCTATATCCACAGTAAAACGAGTCCTATATCGACATATCGACATAACCTGAAAGGCCGCTCAGCAAGGAAGAAGCCACTGCTCCAAAACGTCCATGAAAAAGCCAGTCTACGGCTTGCAACTGCACATGGGGACAAAGATCGTACTTTTTGTAGAAATGTTCTCTGGTCTGATGAAATAAATATAGAACTGTTTGGCCATAATGACCATTGGTATGTTTGGAGGAAAAAGGGGGATGCTTGCAAGCCGAAGAACACCATCCCAACCGTGAAGCATGGGGGTGGCAGCATCATGTTGTGGGGGTGCTTTGCTGCTGCAGGGACTGGTGCACTTCACAAAATAGATGGCTTCATGAGGGAGGAAACTTATGTGGATATATTGAAGCAACATCTCAAGACATCAGTCAGGCAGTTTGATCGCAAATGGGTCTTCCAAATGCACAATGACCCCAAGCATACTTCCAAAGTTTGGCAAAATGGCTTAAGGACAACAAAGTCAGGGTATTGGAGTGGCCATCACAAAGCCCTGACCACAATCGTACAGAAAATTTGTGGGCAGAACTGATAAAGCGTGTGTGAGCAAGGAGGCCTACAAACCTGACTCAATTACACCAGCTCTGTCAGGAGGAATGGGCCAAAATTCATCCAACTCTTTGTGGGAAGCTTGTGGAAGGCTACCCAAAACGTTTGATTGAAGTTAAACAATTTAAAGGCAATGCGACCAAATACTAATTGAGTGTATGTAAACTTTTGACCCACTGGGAATGTGATGAAAGAAATAAAAGCTGAAATAAATCATTCTCTCTACTATTTTCTGACATTTCACATTCTTAAAATATGTAATAAGTGCTGATCCTAACTGGTCTATGACATGGGATTTTTGCTAGGATTAAATATCAGGAATTGTGAAAAAACATATTTTAAATGTATTTGGCTAAGGTATACGTAAACTTCCGACTTCAACTGTACATACTAATTGGAAGGTGTGAATTATTAAATGCAGTATAATGTGTTTTCTGACTTAGATATGTAGTGTTTCTGACTTAGATATGTAGTGTTTCTGACTTAGATATGTAGTGTTTCTGACTTAGATATGTAGTGCACACGTACCTGTTGCTGCTTTTTTCTGATCTTCTGTTGTTCATGTATTTGTGTCCTCTGGTTCCCCTCATTTTTAGAGCTGCTTCTAGAATGTTATGTTTAGAACTGCTTCTAGAACATGTATTGTTTAGAACGGATTCTAGAATTGTTTTTGTTTAGAACTGCTTCTAGAACATGTTTTGTTTAGAATGGCTTCTGGAAGATGTTTTGTTTAAAACGTCTTCTAGAACATGTTTTGTTTAGAAGTGCTTCTAGAATATGTTTTGTTTAGAACGGCTTCTCGAACATGTATTGTTTAGAAAGTGCTTCTAGCATATGTTTTGTTTAGAAAGTGCTTCTAGAATATGTTTTGTTTAGAATGGCTTCCAGAACATTTTTTGTTTAGAATGGCTTCTAGAACATGTTTTGTTTAGAATAGCTTTTGAACATGTTTTGTTTAGAACAGCTTCTGAACACGTTTTGTTTAGAATGGCTTCTAGAATATGTTTTGTTTAGAACAGCTTCTGAACACGTTTTGTTTAGAATGGCTTCTAGAATATGTTTTGTTTAGAACAGCTTTTGAACATGTTTGGTTTAGAATGGCTTCTAGAACATATTTTATTTAGAAGTTCTTCTAGAATATGTTTTGTTTATGACAACTTATAGAAAATTGTTGTTAAATGTTTTATTTTAAATGATATGAACTCTTGATTGGTGGAGGAAACCCAACCTGGCTACACTGAACTGCTGAGCTTTTATTAGTGTGTGTGATCCCAAGCACAGTATTTCAGCATTCTACTTTTCTTTTAGCTTTAATCTCATCATCAAACCCACTCCTGAAACCTGGCTCCTGGTTAAGATTTTTTAAATTGCAGATGCCTTGTACATTTTGAGCACCATATTAATTAATCCAAGGAGTTGGAAATTATATATATACACTAAGTATAAAAAGGTAGGTGGACACTCCTTCAAATGAGTGGATTTGGCTATTTCAGTCACACCTGTTGCTGACAGGTGTATACGATTGAGCACACAACCATGCAATCTCCATAGATAACATTGGCAGTAGAATGACTTTTAACATGGCACCATCATAGGATTCCACCTTTCCAACAAGTCATTTTGTCAAATTTCTGCCCCTCTAGAGCCTCCCTGTTCAATTGTAAGTGCTGTTATTGTGAAGTGGAAAGGTCTAGGAGCAACAATGTCTCAGCTTCAAAGTGATAGGCCACACAAACTCACAGAACGGCTCTTTACTTTTGACATGTTACATTTTATGAAAATTGAGATAATGTGTACATTTTGAGGACCACTTTAATTGACCCAAGGAGTTGGAAATTATATATATATATATATTCAAGTGAGTTGGAAATTGTTTAATGCTACATTTTGTCAGACACAAAAAAAGGTGTTTTCTAATATTTATCATGTTTGATCAATTGGATGAAATAATTTTTATGTTTTAGGTTGATTTATTTCTCTTCCATTTTGGGAATGTTTTTTTTGTGTTTTCTTTTCGGCTTTGATACAGAGGCCATAATAACTTCTGGGGTATTCTGTCCAGAATCCCCTAGTTTAGGTGATTAGCATTGTCACACCTTGATCTGTTTCACCGGTCTTTGTGCATGTCTCCACCCCCCTCCAGGTGTCTCCTATATCCCCGCAGTATCCCATGTGTATTTATACCTGTGTTCTCTGTTTGTCTGTTGCCAGTTTTGTTCGTCATGCCTACCAGTGGTGTCCCCTTGCACCTGTCTTTTCTATAGTTCGTGTTTTCTAGTTTTCATGGTTTTGACCATTCTGCCTGCCCTAACCCTGAGCCTACCTGCTGTGCTGTACCTTGCCCCACCACACCACACTGGATTATTGAACTCTGCCTGCCTTGACCCTGAGACTGCCTGCTGTTCTGTACCTTTTGGACTCGCCCTTGACCTGTTGTTTTTCCAACACTATCTGCATCTGGGTCTTCCCTAAAACATGATAAGTGTATCATGCCACCATTGTGGTTCTGTTTCCTTTAACCCAATGGACCACAGAGGGCTGTGAGTGAAGCTGGACTTACTCATGGAGCTGTTGTCTGGCTCTTCCATGAGAGGTTAATGTGGACTTGACTGCAAAATAATGAAGAAACAATATATTAACTTCTATCTTAGACATAATGTAAGGTCTCTTGGTGGATGGAATTGAGGGGATTTTGACTTGACCTCTGTAGGGTTATTCTGCACAAAAGCAATAATGGTTTCCACGGAACTTGTCTGTTTAATTCCTATAAAACAGACAGACGCTCCAAGCACAAGCACACGCACACACACACACACACACACACACACACACACACACACACACACACACACACACACACACACACACACACACACACACACACACACACACACACACACACACACACACACACACACACACACACACACACACACACACACACACACTTCGGTATGCATGCATGTCTATGGGTTTCAGATTTTGTTTTTTGAGATAGTGAATAGTTTGTTTCCTCATTCCAATGATTATGCAGTCTTCATCATCACCGGTTGCTTGGTGGAATTTAGGACAGACCAAAATTTCAACATCTCCTCAATGACTCACACCTCAAAAACTTGGTCAAGTCAAAGTGGGCTTTTAACATTGCAGCCAACTTTGAAGGTGAGTCTGGTGACAATGGCAGGGACAGGAGTGGAAGTTCACTGGAGTTACTAATGAGAAGGAGACAACAGAGATGAGATGAAAAATATCTTCAGATGTGCGCACTTAATTCAAACTTATTGTTAATAATGCACTGATGTCAATGGAAGATTTTCGATTCTTTAGTTACTATCATGGATTTGGGCCTATCCGTTTGCACAGAAACATGCTCTCTGGTCTAAAAACAGCCCCTGTACCACAAAGACATAGAGATATAGAGCAGACATGCTGTTCTCAGCAGTGACTAGGGTCGAGTTTCAAAATCTAAAATAGTAGCTAGCAAGATGGGGATAACAGAGGTTATTTTGAATAAGTTCATTTTGCAAGTGGCTAGTTTGGATCAACTACTTTCACCAAAATCACTGCAAAGGATTTTTCTGCAAACTTTGGTTTCAAATCTTGCCGTTCTGGCATGTCTTCCTCGTGATGTTGAGATAGTTGTCTGTCTGAATTTTTTTTCCACCTTATCGATGTTGCCAAAAGAGTTTGTCATTGAAACCAGACCTTAGCCTGTACTGTTGCCTAGGGTCAGGTTTCTGAGACTACTGTTCAGCAGCAGAGCAGAAGCCCAGAGTTCATTCATGGAATGTTCTACTACCGTAGAGCCCGGGATATTTGAGCTTTGAAGGACACAGCTCCAGACTATGGAGGGAAGAGCTCAGTGTAGTACAGTTACTACAAGCACATGTGTTTGGGCACTGGGAAAATGCCAGCATCTCTCTCTCTCTCTCTCTCTCTCTCTCTCTCTCTCTCTCTCTCTCTCTCTCTCTCTCTCTCTCTCTCTCTCTCTCTCTCTCTCTCTCTCTCTCTCTCTCTCTCTCTCTCTCTCTCTCTCTCTCTCTCTCTCTCTCTCTCTCTCTCTCTCTCTCTCTCTCTCTCTCTCTCTCTCTCTCTCTATAGACAGCATAGGTGTGCTCATCAGGTGGGCTCTGAAAACAGAGCAGACAGTGAGAAGAAGCAGATATGATGTCAACATACACAGAGAGAGAAGTTACACCTGCTTAAATGGGTAAGTAATTGAATGGACATGTATTTAGAGCATGGAAACAGCAACTGAAAGTCAACTGCACATTCAAACGTTTAATATACTGTACACAAAGTAATGTTAATATATACGTGAATAATATACATGAATAATGTGGAAATACATGTCAAGGTATTTAGAAATATGTAAGAACTTCAATAACGTCCACTGACAAACCAGGCATGCATTAAGAAACTGACACAAATTCCAACTATTGTGTTCATCGTAGACTTGTTTTCAATATGAAATGTAATATCTAATTTGTATCCTGCTGCATCAGCACCCATAATAGATAGAAATGCTGTTTACTGTATACATTACACATAGAAACGGCCTAATCAGGGATTCAACACACAGCATGATGGTATATCTATAGCAAAAACCAACATCCTCCATGATGCTTAGTTAGAACATTTCACACAGTATAGAAATCATATGCAGTTCAGAAATAAATCAACCCTGTACACCATTGGCGCTTAACCAATACAAATATTGATAGATGAATATAACACTGTATGACAGAGTTTGACAATAACAGTGTCAAATAAAGTGTTGGGTAAAAAACATACCACTAGACTAAGTAAAATGGGAACAGTCAAACCAAAGATAGGATCACAGAGACACACTGTGTGATGTACTGTAAGATGTAAAAGTTCCAGACACTGGTCCACTCCACTCATAGGCTCATGCTTCTCCTCCGACGGTGTGGTCGAGTCAGCTGACCTGTGACAAACACTCCATGATCTACTACGGTGCAATGGGTTGCAGTGTCAATGCTCTGAATGTTCTGGTCAACGGACCAGTAGTTCTGAGGTGCTGTGGGTTCTATTGGTGGAGGAGACATGAAGAAGGAAGGTGAACTGATGGAGTAAGGGGGACTGATGCGATACCCTTGTGTCTGAGAGACTGAAGTCTCAGAGACAGAGCTAGAGTCAGTAATGCCCTTTCTGGAATACTCAAACACGTTCTTCATGAAGGCACTCTTGGTGTTGTGCTCCTTCTTGAAGAGGATGACGTAGCACTTGGGGAAGAAATGACAGCTGAGGATGCCATAGTTGGAGAAGAGGATGACCACCATCTCCACTGCTGGCAGGTACTTCCCAGAGGTGGTCACATAGACAGGCACAAATATCAGCCAGGACATCAGGTAGAGGAGCATGCTGAAGGTGATGAACCTGGCCTCATTGTACTTCTGTGGCAGCTTTCGGCCTTTAAACGCGCAGGCAAAACATACGAGCGCCAGGACAGCGATGTAGCACAGCATCACACCAAACGCCACTTGGGAGCCTTCGTCACACTCGGCCAACACAGTGGTGGTGAAGACCGTGGCCTTCTCCCGGGGGCTCTGAAGGACCAGCCACAGGGTGCAGGTGAGGACCTGTAGGGCCACGCAGAGACAGATGATGGCATACGGTTGGTAGAGGCGGCGGAGAACATCCTTCCGGTCAGGGTTGAGCTGGAAGGCCAGCAGGATCTTCAGGGACTTGACCAAGATGCAGGAAACACACAGGGTGAAGCTGAGGCCAAACAGCACCTGACGCACCTTGACGATGAGATGAGAAGATATGAGACATTGAGACAGAAATGTATTATTTCTTTGTATTTAGATTTTCTTTCAGTTTACAAACTAAATTCCTTACCACAAAGTAACAAAAGGTTCAGAACAATACACACACAATAAACCATGAATTCACAAAATAACACTGATACATTCAGGCAGTACATTATAGCAGTGTTTCCCAAACTGTGTGTACCGTACATACCTTACACTGTAGGCTGCTGGGATGACCTACAAAGAACACAGCACTAACAAAACTTCCCACGAGAGAGAGCAGGATGATCTGGGAGAGAGGCCCCCCGGCAGCCCTCACAACGGGGGTCTGGTGGTGGTGTAGGAAGAGAGCCCCCACCATGAGAACCAGGACGATGCCCAGGGCCGCCAGTGTCAGCAGCGCCACCGCAAAGCCATCCTGCCAGGAGAAGAACTCCAGGGTCTTATGGGTACACCCAGAGCTCCCTTCCAGGGACCACTCTCTCTTTGTATCACAAGAGAGACACTCGTCCATGTCTGGAGAGAAGGGTTGTAAGGTAGGATATTACTTGAACAACTGTCTAGCATATAGAAATGTGTGTCGTTGCCTAGTCCTAAATGTTTTGGATAAGAACAGTGTTGGGAAATCTTAGATAACATGTTGAAAACATGGAGGAAGATTGCGTGAACAACAGGGCAACACCTGTTTACTGAGGAGAGATAGAGTACACTGGTGTGTATAGAGAGACAGGACAGGAGAACTAACCAGTGTTGTTGGAGTAGTGGTTCTCAGTGCAGTTGATGCATTCATAGCAGCAGGTGTGCTGACCCTGAGCAATCTTCTTGAACTTCCCAGGTTCACAGCTAGGCGAGCAAACAGACACCACATCCTGCACCGGGACACAATGCACTAATTTAAATGGCTGACTGTCACACCCTGAGTGGGCATTCTATGTTGTGTGTCTAGTTTGTCTGTTTCTGTGTTTGGCCTGATATGGTTCTCAATCAGAGGCAGGTGTTAGTCATTGTCTCTGATTGGGAACCATATTTAGGTAGCCTGTTTGGTGTTGGGTTTTGTGGGTGATTGTCTCCTGTGTCAGTGTTTGTGCCACACGGGACTGTTTCGGGTTTACACCTTTTGTTGTTTATTCATGTATAGTTTTCTTATTAAAAACAAACATGAATTTCAACCACGCTGTATTTTGGTCCTCCTCTCCTTCGACGGAAGAATCCTGTTACACTGACCCAAGAAAACTGTGACTTAATTCTGTTAATAGTAGTATTCAAACAAGTCTTTACGTGTAAGGCCAGTTTCCTGGGCACAGTTTAAACTATCTCTCGATATAAAACCGTGTTCAATAGGCCAGGTATATTCAAACTATTCAACCAATGATTATATGCTCTGGTAATTATGAGTTTTGCTTTTTAGATCATCACTGAGATCTAACAGGAATGTGTGATAACAGACAGGTGCTCCCAGTATGTGCCAAGGTATGTGGTTTTCACATTCAAACAATGCCCATTGTTTCACTGATTAGGTGTTATTTAATTTCCATCTTTACTTGTTTTACAGTTGAGCTGAGAAGTCTCTCAAACCGGTATGTTTAGTTTTCTTTCGTCACTTTGTGAAAGAAAGTAGATTATTTGACATTCCGGCCTGTTTGTCTCTCTATGTGAAGTGGGATAGGTTAATATGGATGTGTATTTGAACCTTTGTGTGGCAGCCTAGCAAACAGACTAAAAGAGATTGAGACCTAACCTTTATCCTCACCCTAAACCTAACCCTTACCCTCAGGTCAGTGAGATTGTTGGTGTTTCCGCTGGTATAGCTGAAGCTGTTGTTGTTTGGATGGTACTCAGCTGCAACGTCATTGACGTTGATGTCCCCTCTCACAGACCTCCACACGGCTACATCATAGCCCAGGTTGATGTCTCCTTTCTGGTCAAACGTGTAGTTTTTCCCCTCCAGCTCAAAGCAACTGTCCTTCAGGGCTCCAAGCACCTGAAATGAATGCAAATGTATTTTCATATGTAAGTTCACATACCATAGACCCAAGCCATATCCAAAATACACTGTATAGAAAACATCGAACACCTGCTCTTTCCATGATATCGACTGACCAGATGAATCCAGATAAAAGCTGTGATCCCTTATTCTTGTCACATGTTAAATCCACTTCAATCAGTGTAGATGAAAGGGAGGGGACAGGTTAAAGAAGTATTTTTAAGACTTGAGACTATTGAGTCATGGATTGTGTATGTGTGCTATTAAGTGCCTTTTAACGGGATATGGTATTATGTGCCAGGTGTTAAGAACTGCAACGTTGCTGGGTATATCATGCTTAAGAGTTTCCTATGTGAATCAAGAGTGGTCCACCACCCAATGGATATCCAATCAACTTGACAAAACTGTGGGAAGCATTGGAGTCAACATGGGCCAGTATCACTGTAGACCACTTTCGACCCCTTGTAGAGTCCATGCCCCGACAATTTGAGGCTGTTCTGAGGGCAAAAGTGGGGGTGTAGCTACATATTAGGAAAGTGTTCCTCATGTTTGTTATATTCAGTGAATATTAGATGAGATACAGTGTATAAGTAAAGTCTGATGTGCTGTAGACATGAGGAGTTGTGCAGTAGCTACCTCCCAGGGTTGGACCGTGCCTGGTGTCTTGCAGTCCTTTTTGCTGCAGATATCAGCCACTGCATGGGCGATGGCACTGACAGCCATCTCCACATTGAAGACTAAGTTCACATGGCTGTTCTTTAGCAGGATCTCTGCTGGGACTGTGGAGGACAAAACCCCAGAGTTTTCCGACCTGTTTAGCAGTGAGTAGAACTCCTTTAGGAAGGAGTTGTTTCCTATGACATCATTGATGTCACTCAGGTTCATCAGGTAGCGATGGAAAGGAGCCAGGTTGCCTCTTTTGAAGGAGAAGCCCACCACATTGCCAATATCTGGGAGGTCCATTTCTCCCAGGACTTCCTTGGACGAGGACCAGCTGTCACTGGCCACCCATACCCTCTCCCCCGACCCCAGACTCCTCAGCTTCTGGTATAGGTACATCATCTGAGTAGGCTTGGCGAATGACACCACCACCTTGACATTGTGGTTCGATTGGAGGGTGTCGGCGGCTTGGCTGATTGCTGATTCGCTGTCAGGACTGTTTAGTGAATTAGGGAGGATCTCCTTGAAGGCCACACAGATCCCTGAGGTGGTTGCCTGGGAGACGAAGCTGTCCAAAGCAGAGCGGCCGTAGTCTCCATCCGTTGTGACCACGCCCACCCAGGTCCAGTTGCTGTCGCTAAGCAACTGGACCATGGCCTTTGTCTGGTACAGGTCGCTAGGTACGGTCCTCAGGAAAGCAGGGAAACGGATCTTGTCACTCAGGATAATGGCGGTGGAGGCGTAACTGATCTGTGATGATTCGAAGAGAGAATTAATTTCCGTCTACATTGTGTTGGATTGATTTGGCCATCCATCTGTATCATCATTGCTGTCTATTTCATTTATTCAACACAACTCAGTACTTTATTATTATTTATGTTGTTACTGTCCATCAACCGTCACTCTGTGGGTGGGTTTTGGCTGCTTACTTGAGGGATGAGCTTTAGGTTGAGTTGCCGGGCAACGGAGATGGAAATCTCAGAGGAAGTGGCTCCTATGACGGCCATAATTGGCGGGGAAGAGTTAGAGGTGTTGGCCCCTCCCCCACAGTCCGTGGTGGGATCCTTTGAAGTAAAGAATGTACGTCATTTAAATGAGATGCTGGCCAATGGAAAATAAACTATACAAATGAGGAAGAGGTCACACACTTATCTATACTTGCTGTGGATTGATTTGACCAACGTTTCGGCTAAAGAGCCTTTACCTGTGTGAAGTCAGCTGAGGCCCTCAGAGCGGTGGTGACATCAGAGCAGGAGTCGTGGATACGGTACCCCAGAGAGATTCCTAGTGTAGTCAGGACAGGGGATCTGTTGGCCGACTCTACAGCGTGGATCATAGCCAATGCCTGGGTGAACCCGTCCATGCTGAACCTGTTTGTGTGTGTGTGTGTGTGTGTATGCGTGCATTTTTGTGTAAGGTACATAAGGCATAGTTGGATCATCACACTGTCTGTGGTTAACCTGTCAGAATAAATAAACTCTTTCTCACGAACACTTAGGCATGAATGCGGACAGAATCGCATACACCCCACAGAGAAGGAGAGAGAGAATCCTCAGGAATCTCTTTACAACACCCAATCTTATTTTGGCACTTACTGTACCTGGCACACTGTGGTTCATGGGGTGCTGAGATGTTGGGGGATTCCTCTACTCCCTCATGGATGGGAAACAGCCCTCCAATGATGATATCTCCTGGTGCTGTGGCTCCTGCTGCTTTGAAGTCTCCCACTTTGGCATTGCCCTTCTCCAACAAGGACAAGATGACTAACAGGTGGAGAACATCACCCATGGGTGCCATTTTTCTCTGGTGGTACTGTCCAATTCTCAATTTTGGTGTCTCTCGTTGCAGTTTCTCTCACACACTCCCCTCCCCCGACTGTGTCTGTCTGTCAGTCTCTCTCTCGCTCTCTCTTCCACTCCCTGTCCCTCTCTCTCTGTCTCTCACTCTGTAAGCTCATCTAGCAGACTGACACAGTGAACTGACAGTATCTTCAGCAAAAACACACCTGTTGCTTCCTCCCAATCTCATCTAATGTCTGCATAACCCTGCCCCCTCCCAGCCCAGCCCACTCTCTCTGACAGACATCCACACTGACTGACTCACTTGCTCCAGCTAAAGATGACAAGTCACACAAATGTAAGTCACAGCTGATCTCTATCTGAAGTACAATATAAACATTTATTGTTGAAGGGGAAAGACTTAAGTGTGTTGACTGACTCACTGCTTTTCCTGAAATGTTCTCACAATACCCAAGTGTTTTTTTTAACACGTGGATAACACAGTGTATTCGGAATGTATTCAGACCCCTTGACTTTTTCCACATTTTGATACGTTACATCCTTATTCTAAAATAGTTTTTTCCCTCATCAATTTACACACAATACACCATAATGCAATACACCATAAAGCAAAACGTTTTTTTTTTTTGCAAAAGTATAAAAAATACACTGAAATATTACATTTACATAAGTATTCAGACCCTTTAATCAGCACTTTGTTGAAGCACCGTTGGCAGCGATTACAGCCTCAAGTATTCTTGGATATGACGCTACAAACTTGGCACACCTGTATTTGGGGAGTTTCTTCCATTGTTTTCTGCAGATCCTTTCAAGCTGTCAGGTTGGATGGGGTGTGTCGCTGCACACCTATTTTCAGTTCTCTCCAGAGATGCTTGATCGGGTTCAAGTCCGGGCTCTGGCTGGGCCACTCTCAAGGACGTTTAGAGACCACTTTTGCATTGTCTTGCTGTGTGTTTAGGGTCGTTGTCCTGTTGGAAGTTGAACATTCTCCCCAGTCTGACAACCTGCTTCAGTGCGCTCAGGATAGGACTTCATCAAATATCTCGCTGTACTTTTCTCCATTAACCTTTCCCTCGCTCCAATCAAATCAAATCAATTGTTATTTGTCACATGCGCCGAATACAGCAGGTGTAGAGACCTTACAGTGAAATGCTTACTTACAAGCCCTTAACCAACAATGCAGTTAAGAAAACGAAGTGTTCAGAAAAAATAGAAAATAAAAGTAACAAATAATTAAACAATAGTGATGTTATATACAGGGGGTACAGGTTAGTCAAGGTAATTGAGGTAATATGTACCTGTAGGTAGAGTGACTATGCATAGATAATAAATAGAGAGTATCAGCAGTGTAAAATAGGGAATGGGGGGCTTTGGGGTAGAAGCTGTTAAGAAGCCTTTTGGACCAAGACTTGGCACTCCGGTACCACTTGACATGCGGTAGCAGAGAGAACAGTCTATGACTAGGGTGGCTGGAGTCTTTGACAAGTTTTAGGTCCTTCCTCTGACACCACCTGGTATAGCGGTCCTGGATGGCAGGAAGCTTGGCCCCGGTGATGTACTGGGCTGTACGCACTACGCTCTGTAGTGCCTTGCGATCAGGGGCCGAGCAGTTGCCATACCAAGCTGTGGTGCAACCCGTCAGGATGCTCTAAATGGTGCAGCTATAGAACATTTTGAGGATCTGAGGACCCATGCCAAATCTTATCGGTCTCCTGAGGGGAAATAGGCTTTGTCGTGCCATCTTCATGACTGTCTTAGTGTGTTTGGACATTGATAGTTTGTTGGTGATCTGGACACCAAGGAACTTGAAGCTCTCAACCTGCTCCACTATAGCCCCGTCGAAGAGAATGGGTGCGTGCTCGGTCCTCCTTTCCCTGTAGTCCACAATCATCTCCTTTGTCTTGATCACATTGAGGGAGAGGTTGATGTCATGGCACCATAAGGCCAGGTCTCATCATTTTCGGTGATCAGGCCTACCACTGTTGTGTCATTGGAAAACTTGATGATGGTGTTGGAGTCATTTCTAGCCATGCTGTCATGAGTGAACAAGGAGTACAGGAGGGGACTGAGCATGCACCCCTGAGGGACCCCTGTGTTAGGTTCACTGTGGCGGATGTGTTGTTACCTACCCTTACCACCTGGGGGTGGCCCGTCAGGAAGTCCAGGATCCAGTTACAGAGGGAGGTGTTTAGTCCCAGGGTCCTTAGCTTAGTTATGAGCTTTGAGGGAACTATGGTGTTGAACGCTGAGCTGTACTCAATGAATTGCTTTCTCACATAGGTGTTCCTTTTGTCCAGGTGAGAAAGGGTAGTGTTGAGTGCAATAGAGATTGCATCATCTGTGGCGGTATGCAAAATGAAGTGGGTCTAGGGTTTTTGGCATAATGGTTCCGCTCCTGACAGTTTCATTATTTGGGACACATTGAAGGCCTATCTGAAGGGGCCGATCATTTCCTATACTAAAGGGCTGAAGAGAGAACACGGTGCGGAACTGAGTGCCCTTGAATCTGAAATCTCCGAGCTAGAGAGAACCTACCAAAGAGGCCCGACTAAAGATCTATACAGGCTTTTGGTAAATAAAAAACTTAAATATAATATTCAGAACACATATCAAGCTGAGAGGACCATCACTAAATCAAAACAGCGTTATTATGAGCTTTGAGAGAAAGCTCACAAAGTATTGGCATGGCAACTGAAAGCAGAGGAAAGTAAGAGGACAATTAATGCTATAGAAACTCTTACTAATGAGATATTTCGACCCTATTGAAATTAATAATACTTTTAAGAAATACTATGAAGACCTCTACACTTCCCAATCAAGCGATGATCTATCAGAGATGGACTCCTTTCTCTCCTCTTTCAACCTCCCATGACTGTCAGGGGAAGACAGCGAACGCCTGCGTGAACACTTCTCAGTTCCTGAATTGTTGGAGGCCATTAAATCCTTACCTTCTAATAAATCTCCTGGGGAGGATGGCTTCACTCCAGAGTTCTATAAAGAATTTAGGGAGCTGTTGGTCCCCTACCTTATGGAGGTACTTAAAAAAGCCAGGGAAGACAACTGCTTTCCAGAGTCTCTCTCTCAAGCAGTGATTACTGTACTTCACAAGAAAGGGAAAAACCCGCTAAAGTGCGCCTCCTATAGACCAATCTCTCTCCTTTAACACAGATTGTAAACTGGTCACCAAGATGCTATCTAAGAGACTGGAGTCATGTCTCCCCCTGTTGGTCAACCCAGATCAGACTGGCTTCATAATTAATAGATTGTCCTCCAATAATCTCAGGTTCTTTGATATAATTCACCTTGCTAACAAAAACAAAATACCTAGTGTCGCAGTCTCCTTTGACGCTGAAAAGGCCTTTGATAGGGTTGAATGGCCATACCTCTTTCGCGTTTTGGAAAAGTTTGGTTTAGGTACCGTATTTGTAAATATAATAAAATCACTCTACAAATCTCCTAAAGCTAGGATTGCTACCAATGGGATTACTTCCTCCTCTTTCCCTCTTTATAGGGGGAACAGACAAGGTTGCCCAATCAGCCCCCACCTCTTTGCTCTCGCCATCGAAATGTTGGCTGAGGCTATTAGAATGTGCCCTGACATATATGGCTTTGAGGTGGGCCCCCATACCCATAATTTATCACTCTTTGCGGACAACCTTATCTTATTTCTAACAAACCCAGAACACCCCCTCTCTCACTTGCAGATCCTACTACAGTGTTATAGTTCTTTCTCTGGATAGAAGGTCAATTTTGATAAAAGCGAAATCTTACCGTTGTCTGTTTTTGACCATCATACCATCAAGCACAAGTTTCCTTTTAGATGGTCGCCTATGGGCTTCACATATTTGGGCATAATGGTGGATGGTAATCTGAACAACCTCTATAAACTCAATCTGGCCAGTTTGTTGCAAAAGGTGGAGGGTGACCTTTTTAAATGGATACCTCTCACTCTACTGGGTAGAATCAATGTTATTATATGTAATTTCCTCCATCAGCTCTATATCACCCCATCTAGACTGCACAAGTTCAACCCAGATATCTCCTCCCTATGTTTTAGATGTGGCTCAGATGAAGGAACATTCCTCCATTCCACTTGGCAGTGTTCAAAACTACACGGTTTCTGGCAGGGGGTATGCGATACCATATCCTCAATTCACGGGGTTGCATTCCCTTCAGACCCGGAGGTCTGTCTACTGGGTAACTTTACTAACACCAATCTTAGGCAAAGCCATACTATAAAGCTAACAGAAATATTGCTAGTGATTGCCAAGAAATGTATTGCCTTGAAATGGAAATTGGATTCCTCCCTGCCAGTTGCAATGTGGCTTTCGGAAGTTAATAGTTGTATCCCTTTGGAGAAAATCACTTACTGCTTGAGGAATAAGTTAAAGACATTTTACAGAATTTGGCAACCTTTTATTGACTATATGGAGAATCCCCCCCCCCCATCTCATTGATTGAATCTCTATATAATCCTCACATAATGTTTCACACATAATGTATAATATGTACCGTAATTTCTGGACTACTAAGCGCACCTGAATATAAACCGCACCCACTGAATTATTAAAAAATATGTATTTTGTACATAAATAAGCCGCACATGTCTATAAGCCGCAGGTGCCTACCGGTACATTGAAACAAATTAACTTTACACAGCTTTTAAACAAAACACGGCTTGTACAAAAATAAATAGGCTTTAACGAAACACGGTTTGTAACAAATTAAACCAGTGGTCACCAAACTACGGCCCGCGGGCCGGATACGGCCCGTCAGCACATTTGGCCCGGCCCTCTGAACAATACCAGAGACGCTATCGAATTTTTTTCCTATTTGGCCTCCAGAAAAAAAATCCTAGGCCCGGCCCTGTCAAAGAGAGAACGGAATAATGGCGAAAAGGTTAGGTAAGAGAGAAATTGATTCAGAATGCAGGGTATTTAACCTGCAGTGGACAAACGATTATTTTTTTGTTCAATGCAAAGAAAAGGCTGTTTGTCTCATCTGTCAAGAGACGGTGGCGGTATTCAAAGAATAAAATCTTCGCCGACACTATGAATCCCGTCACAAAGACAAGTACGATAGCTTGCAAGGCCAAATACGAGCAGACAAACTCTCAAAGCTAAAAAGTGGACTACTATCTCAGCAGAATACATTTGTACGCCAAGCTCAGCTGAACCAGGCATCCGTTAGGGCCAGCTTTCGGGTTGCTAAACTGATAGCAAGAAGCGGTAAGCCTTTCACTGACGGAGAGTTTGTTAAGAAATGTATGGATGCTATCGCGGAGGAGGTGTGTCCCGAGAAGAAAGATGCATTTAATGCCGTAAGTCTGTCGGCGAAAGAATTTGACTTTTTTTTCATTAGCACTGGATGAGAGCACGGACGTGCAAGACACAGCGCAACTGCTCATTTTTATTCGTGGAGTTAGCGCAAACTTTGAGATATGCGAGGAGCTGGCAGCCCTCCAAAGTCTCAAAGGGACTACAACGGGAGAGGATATTTTTGACAAAGTGTGCCAAACCATGGAGAAGTTGGACCTGGACTGGTCAAAGCTAGCTAGCATCACGACTGACGGGGCTCCTAGCATGGTGGGCGAAACTCGCGGTCTAATAGGACGCATGAACCGGGAGTTGGAAAAAAGGGGTCTCACCGCCCCGCTACGAGTCCACTGCCTAATTCACCAGCAAGCACTGTGCTGCAAAGTGTTGACGTTGGATTCTGTAATGAAGGTTGTGGTGTCGTGCATAAACTTCATCAGAGCAAAGGGACTTAAACACAGGCAATTCCAAGAATTCCTGTCTGAACTGGAGTCTACGCACGGAGATGTGCTGTACTACACAGAGGTCCGATGGCTGAGCCGGGGCAGAGTTTTGAGGCGTTTTTACGAGCTGCTACCCGAAATTAACGCATTTCTTCATTTAAAAGACAAAACGGTCCCAGAGCTGATCGACTCAGAATGGAAATGGCACCTCGCATTTTTAACAGACATGACAGAAATACTTAACAGCCTTAACTTGCAGCTACAAGGCAAGGGGAAACTCATTTGCGACATGTATTCACACATAAAAGCATTTGAGGTGAAATTAGCGCTGCTTTTGGAACAAGTGAAAAAGCGCAACTTCGTCCATCTTCCTGCTACCCAAAACCTGTCGACAGAGAACCCAGCGGTCCCGTTCCCAGCTGAAAAGTGCGTGGAAGCACTGGAAATGCTGAAGGCGGAGTTCGGTGTGCGATTCAGTGAACTACATGTTCATGCAAAAGAAATCCGTCTTTTTCAGAACCCCTTTGTTGCCGACATTGATGAAGCCCAGCCTTCATATCAGTTTGAGTTGGCTGAGTTACAGAACTGTGATGTTCTGAAAGACGCATTCAAGCCCAACAGTCTCATTGACTTCTATACCGCCCTCCCAAACGACACATATCCAAACATCAAAAAACACGCAATGAAAATGTCCACAGTTTTTGGCAGCACGTATATCTGCGAGAAAACCTTTTCTCGCATGAAACTGCTGAAAACCCTGATGAGATCAAGATTGACAGAGATGAACATTTGCATCAGTGCTTGAGACTGGCTGTAACTAGAATGGAACCTGATATTCAACTTCTCACCAGCCAGATGCAGGCCCACAGTTCACACTGATGAACATACATAGGTAAGCTCACTTTTCTGACTTGAATGAGTCATTCTGAGCATAAACAAATATAATCATAATAAAATCTACTGGGATAAAATCCATCTTTACAACCATACTGGTAGTGAAATGTATTGTGCTGTGTAGGTGCTGTATCACTTAGTTCAGTTTCTCAACCTGCTTCTTTTGTGGTTTTCACAGGGAAGTTGATGAGAGAGAGCTGCAAACAGCGGTGTCTACAAGCCTACTGGAACCTACAAAAGGATTATAAGGAAGGAACACAAGAACTTTAAGAGACTGCTCATATGTGTCAGAGAGATTCTGCTCTGACAACTGAGCTGAACTTTTATCTGTTAAGATTGTGCATGGCACGACAGAAAGTTAATGTTCCATGGCTTTTTTTTCTATGAAGAACCCAGAGAGAGTTATTTAGTTATTATTTATTTCCTGTTTTTTTCTGTGAAGAACTCAGAGAGGGTTATTTAGTTATTATTTATTTCATTAATAGTGTTATTATTTGTTTCCTGACTTTTTTTCTGTAAAGAACCTGGAAAGGGTTATTTGGTTATGTGTGGCTTTCTGGAAAACAATAAATTTTTTAAGCTCCGCTACGATCGTCACACTTTTTCTGTTACAAACTGACACCGGCCCCCCATCAGAGAAGGGAAAAGTTATGTGGCCCTCACAGGAAAAAGTTTGGGGACCCCTGAATTAAACAGTAGCCTACCAAGACAGTCATTGGTCACTATTTTCCTCCTCCTGTGCACTGAAGTCATCTCCTTCGGTGTCGGAGTTGAATAGCCTCAGAATTGCTTCATCCGATGTTGGATCGTTTTCATTGTCGCTCTCGGCACTTTCATCCGGCTGAGCTCATGCTGCCCCTTCAACACGCAGCAGTCCAGCCTTTCGAAACCCGTTGATGATAGTGGATTTTTTGACATGCTGTCAGACCCCACTGGCAGACTTGACCATAAGTTGCTCTTCGCATGCGGCCAGTTTTAGTGAAGGATTTCTCCCCACTTGTCATCCAAGCCTCCCACTGAACACGGAGCGCCACCTTAAATGCACGATTTACACTGATGCCGAGTGGCTGCAAATACTTTGGGCCATCTGCTTTTCTTCCCTCTGAAAGCATTTGTTGTCTTCTTGCACTGAGTCAGTTCCTCACGCTGCTGTTTCCAAAGTCTTATCATCGACTCATTAAGGCCAAGCTCCCGTGCAGCAGCTCTATTTCCTTTTCCAACAGCCAGATCGATCGCCTTCAACTTGAAAGCTGCATCATATGCATTTCTTCTTGTCTTTGCCATGATGAGGTTGACAAATTACTACTGTAATCAGAGTGATGGGAAGTTTGAGCGCGCTCGATTTACGATAATGTGACGGTGCTCAGTTTTTTTGAAAGTGGGGAAAAATCCATAAATTAGCAGCGTCATTGTATAAACCGCGAGGTTCAAAGCGTGGGAATAAAGTAGCGGTTTATAGTCCGGAAATTACGGTAGCCTACGGCAGGCGATCCAATATCTCATTATTATTTTTTTCTTATTGTATGTTTGTATAAATAATTATAATTATTTTTTTGTTACGCTCATGTTACTGTCACTTTGTCCTATCGTTGTCTAATATCTTTTCACTTTGGTTTTGAATGTTCTTAATTGGAAAATACAAAAATAAAAGAGATTTAAAAAACATAATTATGAAGTGCCTTAGACTGCTGCTCCCGAGTGCTTGAGGCATCATAAAGTGACTAGTGATACCTTTTATTAAATCAATTTATTCAATTTATGGCAAGAGATTAGAGTCTGTATGTTGGCAGCAGCCACTCTGTTAGTGATGGTTGTTTAACGACCTCAGTTCATGTCTCTTATCCTGTAAATTCATGACTAGTCTCCTTTCCAATGGTGTTTGTTCTTCACGGGTTGCCCTTTTATTGTGGCAACAGGTCACACATTTTGCTGCTGTGATAGCACACTGTGGTATTTCACTCAATAGATATGGGAGTTTATCAAAATTGGGTTTGTTTTCAAATTATTTTAGGTCTGTGTAATCTGAGGGAAATGTGTCTCTATGGTCATACTTTTGGCAGGAGGTTAGGGAGCGCAGCTCAGTTTCCACCTCGTTTTGTGGGCAGTGTGCACATAGCTTATCTTCTCTTGAGAGCCCACACTGACATCCACACTGACTGACTCACTTGACTCCAGCTAAAGGTGACAGACAGACAAGTCACACAAATAAGTAACGGATGATATCTATCTGAAGTGCAATATAAAAATGTTTTTGTTCAAAGTGAAAGACTCAAGTGTGGTGACTCCCCTCTTTTCCGGAAATATTCTCACAAGACCCAAGTTTTTATTTTTTTACATTTGGATAACACTTAAGTGTTTATTGAGTCAGCCAATACATTTATTTCACAAGACATGCCACCGTTTGTCTTTGCTCCCTTTATTAGTTCACCCAGAGTAGAATACATGCATAAAATACAAATCGTAGAAATAGTTATACTAGAGGGTGCTAAAATGTTGTTCCTATGGTAAGTAATAAACCTCATTCAGGCTATGTAATAATACCTGTTCAACGGTCAAATAGGGGTGGTTATATTTGTCCTGTTTCACACATGTACAAGTGTGTAAGCTATTCATTGTGTGGTGAAATGGACATGTGGTTCTTGGATATCCCCCTCCCTCTGAGAAACCCTGGGAGAGTGGAGTCACAGCATGGGATCAGCCATTATTGATGTAAACCCAGGCACTCAACTAGCACAATACTGTCACCTACAGCATAATTATCATGGTCACAGCTTGGATGGAAATATATCCTGTACCTTCTGTAGTAGTGAGATCTCATCAAAATAATCAGCTAACAGCTTCGTCCCCTCAATGTAGTTGTACCTGAGAGAGAAAAACAAGATTCACTATTTTACTGAAGATGACATTTTCCATGATTAATCTGCCATGTAAAAAAAATCAAAAACAAATTTAGGGGAGAAACGTCTGGAATCGTATCTCTTCTTTTCTCATCTCCTCTTACCTGCTGATCTTCTCATTCTGAGAGTGCTCTCCATCATCACACTCTCTTGCCTGTCTCCTCTTGGAAGTTCAGCGCGATAGGGATGATGGAGCCCTCACGGATCAGCTCCGGTTCCATCTCCTCTTGGAAGTTCAGAGCGATAGGGATGGTGGAGCCCTCACGGATCAGCTCCGGTTCCACTCCAAACACTAACACAAGGATAAACCCCAACAGTTGTGGTCACCCTCAGCCTGTTAGGACTTTTTAGAGTGGAGAAGACCTGCTGAAGGTGCTCCTTCACCTGTGAAACATGGTATTGTGACAGAGGAGAGTTGGACATGGAGGCTTGAAGAGGGTGGCTATGTTAGGATTGGTCTCTGGGTTTTAAATATACACATGGACCAAGTGACCAAGATAGAGCGAGCCAACGTCTATACTGTACACTTACTCAGAGACCAATATAATTTACATTTTGGTAATTTAGCAGACGTTGATCCTTAAAGGATTTGTTATGGGTATTCTCCTGTCCCAACCCTGGTACACCTGTCATTCAAACCATGGCAGGTAGATACTCTGTACCTTCCTCTCCACATCTGGAGGGTCCATGTTGGGGACCTGTCGGATGGAGAACTTCCCTGTGACCTGTTTGGGGATGACAGTTTTGGTGCTTGGTTCTGAGAAGGCCCCCTGGATCCCATGGATGGACAAGGATGGGTTACAATTCATCACTAACATTGAATTATCTTCATCTCCTCCAGGTCAAAGCTGATGTTGTCATAGAGCTTCCTCTCATCCTCAGTAAGGGGCGCGACATCATCAGTGACCCCAGGAACCAGGATCTTACCTGTGTATTCTAACAGACTTCCTGTTTGGGAGGAATAAGAAATAATGAAGACATTTTGGGATGAAACATGTTTTAACTGGAACTGAGTTTGGGTAAGCACCTTAGCTCACATACACCTTTATCTTCATTTTTTGCTTGGTGCAGGGACTTCTGACCTGAACTATAACGGAATGAATATATAATTTTGTCTATCAGACAAGAGAGTTGTGCCTCTCTTTTTTTGACGATTGGATAGAGCTGTCAGTCAAACGCCTCTGTATCTCAACCAGTAAGGCTATCAGATCTGACATGGGCTCCTGGATTGAAGCCCCATACACTCCAGGATGGAAGTCCAGTTTAGGGCTATCAACCTGAAACAAGTAACAGGAATATACTGAACAAATGGTACCATGGTAGAGTGTGTCATATTTTTATTTGAGCAATCAAATGAGCTATATCATCACCTCCACAAAGAAATAGCTGCTCCCTCTGGTTCCATAGGTCAGGGCTGGGATTCTGGTCGCGCATACGTTGTCAGAGATCACTATGAAGTCCATATCTGCAAAGAAGCTGTCGCTTATCTTCCTGGTCAACTCCAACAGACCGTATGAGCCCACCTCCTCCAGACCCTCAATGATGAGTTTTATATTCACTGGTATCTCCTGAAATCATTAGATCCAGGCAATCCTACCAGTCAGTGACACGTCTCTAATTCACATACTGTTTGACTCCACTACAATCCCACAAATGGTTTTATATTCAGACTCACAGATTACCCCAAACATTGAGGTTATGATACATGCATTACAGAATCCCTTTAATAACCATTGCTATGTTAAGCTACACTGCATGGGTTAGATAATGTCTGAAAACTAACTAGAGACCGCAAGCAGAACATTAAGATTCAGATTTCAGCTGTGCTGTTTCAGGGCAAATCCTAACCTTCTCTGTGGCCTGGTAGGACTCCACAGCATGAAGCCAGGCCAGGACCGGCCCTTTGTTGTCCGTGGCCCCTCGCCCATACAGGTTACCGAGGGAACCAAAAGCATGAGCCACCTTCATCCTCATATTGTCACATTTGTAATACCAGGGAACATTAGCTTGCTGAATCTGGCCTATGGATAGCAGGCAGGCAACCTGGTTGTGACTATATCATCTAAGGTTTATTAAAAGATCCCGTATGGGAGCAGCAAAACAGTGAGTGGACATTCCTCTTTTCTTTACTATTTTGCTTCGTTTCTCTCTGTTCACCTCGCTACAGCACAAGAACATGTATATTTGTATCATTATACAGTTCAGTAACAGAGTATAGGTATGAGTACCAACTCCAAGTAGAATGTCATAATAGTGCTCATTCCTCACCTGAACAGACTGATTTTGGTGGTCATCTATGTGTTGATACAGTGGTTCCAACATGCCTGCAGCTCCAGGAGAAGAGGAGAAAGAAGAGGAAGCCGATGTGTGGAGTAACAGGAACGCAACAACAATGAACTTTGTCTGTGAGGGAGAGTAAGATGCCACAGGAAGCCAGTGATGATAACAACCAAGTAATAACTTACTCCATACTGTACATTCTAGCAATATTTGCCTCAATCTAGTTCTACTGGCTTCTACTTGTCTCTAGCTACTGACTTATATACTTGTAGAGGGGAATGGGTGGTTTGGTGAGTTTAGATTTCCATGTTACTCCTGACAGTGTGGGGGCATAGAAGTAGAATTCCAAAACAACACACAGCAGTGACTTGAACGGAATTGTCTGTTCTAGTAATTCAAAGTCTATGGTTGTAGGTAGTCTCTGGTATCTGACTGACTTGATTGGACTCTGCCAGGGCTTGAGGATCAAAGATCAGGGTGCAGTATGACAAAAAAACACAACTTAGCACTGTCTCAACTGGGAATACGGTTGAACTTTCTAACAGAACTAATACAGAGGATGAAGGATGCTAACAGAAGTTACAGTTGGTGATGCCATAATGCTGTCTTAACAATATCTAAGCTACAGTACATGACACCAGCAAGCTTAGCTGCTCATGCAAACCCTGTTATGCATGCATACACATGACCCCACTCAGGCCGTCATACAATCATATTGATGTTCAATATCACACACACTTTTCTGTTATGTTTACAAGTAATTTCACCCTTCTTCTTCATCAAACCATCTATAAACATGCAGCCACTTCTTTTTTTCCATGACAACGTCTTTGTAGTGCACTTAATTAAGGAAGTTCATGAAAAAAATGTATACATGTTATGCTAAAATAGTAAAGACTCACCATAATGCTGAAGAAAAGAGTTTCCATGTGCCGAACATAAGGAGAGAACTGCATTTTTTGCTGCTCTTTGTTTTTGTGGCTGCTCTTATGTCTTGGAGTCAGGGATGGTATTGGGAAACACATCTTTATGTCTTGGAGTCAGGGATGGTATTGGGAAACACTTCTTTATGTCTTGGAGTCAGGGATGGTATTGGGAAACACTTGTTCTTTATATATTGACGTGGTGGATATTGGTTAACACTTGACAATGTTCTTTCTAAAGCATCCCAGACAAAAAAGATTCAGAAAACACAGTGCGTCAAACCAGTTTTATTTGCTCTATCAAGTAGACATTTGTATGTGAATGAGAGAGAAATTGAGAGAGAGAGACATTGAGAGAGAGAAAGGAGGAACGTGAGGGGGAAAGAAAGATTCAGAAAGAGAGAGAGAGAGCGAGAGAGAGGGAGGCAGAGTGTTGAGGCTATATCAGATGCCAATAACTCACAGGGTTTCTGGAATGTTTTGCTTAGAGGGAAAGAAACAAGAAAAGTTACCAGTTAATGTCAGGAAAAAGGCTAAACAAAGCCAGACTCCACTGATGGGATCTCACACAAGCTAAACAATATAGAACTGTCTTATAACGGTGGTGATGAAAAGAGGTGCTCTCAGTCCTTCTTGAGATGGGCCACTTCATGGAGGTACGCGATGAACAACTTGGTCCCCTCTATGTAGTTGTACCTGGGAAAGGAATATAAACAGAAATAAGACATTGTTGATACGTCTATGTGTGTGTGTTCATGCATGCATGCGTAAAAATCTATAAATGTCCATCGTCATTTTTTAAATACATACTGTATTAGGAGATTGAAGGGCTAACCTGCTCATCTTCTCGTTCTGGGAGTGGAGGCCATCGTCGAAGCCTCCGATGGGCATCATGATGATGCTCTTCCCGGTCACGTCCTCAAAGGTCTTGGCGATGGGGATGGTTCCCCCTTCACGGATCAGGTCTGGCTCCATGTTAAACACTAGAGGAAAACAGTGACAAGTCTGACTGCGTCATAATGCATTATACCTGCAGTAGAGGAATACCAACTGCAACCAGTGGGATTAGAAGCCAGGTCTCCTGCTCACCAAGTCAATATCTTAACCGTTAGACCAAGAGTTCATCTGCAAGGTCCAAGGGTGTCATTTGGGAATTCAAGCCTCAGACAGGGCTACCTCTTCGCGAGATTGTCATTCCAAGTCCTTTCTGCTACACAAACATTACAATACCGCTGCACTATCATGCCTTAACCACTGATGGGTCTACAGTAGAACCACAGCACACTGGCTTCTTTTAGCGATAAGGATATGTATCTATGTCTGGTAACTCTAAAGACTACAGATAGGCCTATCACTGTGAAGCTACTGTTGTGCAATAAATGTCCACAGTCAGCTACTACACAGTAATAATTACCCCTATGACCACTGTTCATACAAATACACATACAGACAGCATAAGAAATGTCCTTTGGTTTGTCCAGAGCAGAGTTGTCTAACTGTACCTCTCTTCACGGCTGCTTTCCCTGCCTCGTACAGAGGGTGCTTGGTGTCTGCTAACCAGGGCTTAGCCCCGATGATCATGGTCACCTTCAGCTTGTTGGGGCTCTTTCTCTTGGCAAACACAGAGTTCAGGTAGTCTGTGACCTACAACAGAACAAATATGTAACAGGCATACATGCAGTCTTCACGTCTATCTCATTAACTGAAACCAAACTGAAATAGTGAATAACTGAACAGTAAATGAACTGAATGAGCAGAATGAGGTACATTATAATAGTGTAACCTGGATGAATGTTCCCTTTTCTTGGATGTATTGTATAAAGAGAGTCTGAAGGTTATAACAATTCCAGAAATGTGTGTAACTGTGTGTAACTGCATGTACACTGTAATTGTGTTGCCATGCAACTGTATAATGCACTGGGTGAGAGGCGTGTACCACCTACCTGTTTCTTGACCACTGCTGGGTCCATGTTGGGGACCTGTCGAATGGAGAATTTGGCAATGACCTTAGCAGGGATGACCGTCTTGGAGCCAGGGCCAGAGAAGCCCCCTTCGATGCCATGGATGGTAACGGTAGGGTAACGCCAACGATGGGCCAGCAGATCTACCTGAGAAATCCAATGAAACTCTTATTTGTCACATGCACCGAGTACAACAAGTGAATACTTTACTGTGAAATGTTTACTTACGATCCCTTTCCCAACAATGCAGTTAAAAAGTTTGAAAATGTACAAATAGATAAAAGACTAAATAAAATAATAAAAAAACATGATGAAAAAACAAAACAATAACGAGGCTATATACAAACAGGCTAAACACAGAGAAACAGAGATAGGAGGAGTGAAAACCTTAAAAGAACACATTTAAAAACTGTATTGCTTTTTGGAAAAAAATCCACTCCCCTGTGAATCACCTTGTTGCTGTACATGAGTTGACTGACGCCGATTTTGGACTTAAAGCTCTCAATGTCAAACTCAATGTCCTGGTACATCTTCCACTCTTCGTCTGAGAGTGGGGCGACGGCCTCTCTGATGCCTGGAATGAGGATCTTTCCACTGGGGCTGATCAGTGTGTCTGGGGGGAGATATAGGTCAACACACAAGCAGTTCTTATGGACACACATTTGTAGGGACATATAATATTTTATTATTTCTGCCAATAGAGAGCTCACACAGACACAAGGACGATAGCTTTGCATGCAAACATGAGCCAGCGATACCTATAAAGTAGGTGTTAAGATAGTTTGTAATACTGTCACTCAAAGAGGTGAAAAACTCACCCAATATGCCGATCAGATCTGTCATAGGCTCTATAACAGTGCCTCCATACACCCCTGAGTGTAGGTCCTGTTTTGGACCCTCTACCTACCAAACATACAAAGTCACCATGGCTATTCGTTAATGATCTTGAAAAAGTAACGTCCCACAGAATTGGAAATGCCCCCAGCCCGTCCTACCTCAGCAAAGAAGTAGCAGTTCCCCCTGGTCCCGTAGGTGAGGGCGGGGCGTCGGCTCAGCCAACCACAGTCTGAGATGATGATGTAATCGACATCGGAGAAGAATGTGTCTTTCTGTGCCACAATCATGGCGTCCAGGCCATTGGACCCGGTCTCCTCCATCCCCTCGATGATGAACTTCACATTGACTGGCAGGTCCTGCATGGGGAGAGGGCAGGGGTTGGAGAGGAGGAGGGGAAGGGAAAGGAGGAGTGGAAAAAATAAGAATGATTATAACAAAGGAAAGCTCCCTAATAACGGTCAGTTAGACTGCAAACTTGTTTCACCACATCTTGTCTCTACATCTCCTATGAGTTCACTCTGATATCTCTTCTTACTGAACACTCACAATGCTGAGGGCCTGATAGGCCTCCACTGTATGGATCCAGGCTAAGACAGGGGCCTTGTTGTCAGACGCCCCTCTGCCGTAGAGGTTTCCTTAGAGGTAGAATCAAAGTCATTATTTTCAAATAAATGTCCATTATGTTCAGCTCACATTGACATTTAACATGCATGTATCAGTTACATTTCATTGGTTCAAAATATGTATGGTAAAAATCATCCCACACCCAAGTACTTGCTTCATTCCTTCACGTTAGTTACAATATCTAATGGCTGTTAGTTGTAGATAGATGTTTCTATGTGTTGGGTTTAGAATGGATTACTGTAAAGCACTGTAAAAAAATCATTATAATTCATTTGATTGCTGTGACTGTGAATGGCTGGAATCCATAGTTTACAGTTGGAACCCGTAACCTACCCTTGGAACATAGCCTACTGTTGCAACCCATATTCTACTGTTGCAACCCATAGCCTACTATTGCAACCCATAGCCTACTGTTGCAACCCATAGCCTACTGTTGCAACCCATAGCCTACTGTTGCAACCCATAGCCTACTGTTTGAACCCATAGCCTACTGTTGCAACCCATAGCCTACTGTTGCAACCCATAGCCTACTGTTGCAACCTACTAACCCATAGCCTACTAGCCTACTGTTGCAACCCATAGCCTACTGTTGCCCAGCCTACTGTTGCAACCCATAGCCTACTGTTTGAACCCATAGCCTACTGTTGGAACCCATAGCCTACTGTTGCAACCCATAGCCTACTGTTGCAACCCATAGCCCTACTGTTGCAACCCATAGCCTACTGTTTGAACCCATAGCCTACTGTTGGAACCCATAGCCTACTGTTGGAACCCATAGCCTACTGTTGCAACCCATAGCCTACTGTTGCAACCCATAGCCTACTGTTGCAACCCATAGCCTACTGTTTGAACCCATAGCCTACTGTTGGAACCCATAGCCTACTGTTGCAACCCATAGCCTACTGTTGCAACCCATAGCCTACTGTTGCAACCCATAGCCTACTGTTGCAACCCATAGCCCTACTGTTGCAACCCATAGCCTACTGTTGGAACCCATAGCCTACTGTTGGAACCCATAGCCTACTGTTGCAACCCATAGCCTACTGTTGCAACCCATAGCCTACTGTTGGAACCCATAGCCTACTGTTGGAACCCATAGCCTACCCTTGGAACATAGCCTACTGTTGCAACCCATAGCCTACTGTTGGAACCCATAGCCTACCCTTGAACCCATAGCCTACTGTTGGAACCCATAGCCTACCCTTGGAACATAGCCTACTGTTGCAACCCATATCCCTACTGTTGCAACCCATAGCCTACTGTTGCAACCCATAGCCTACTGTTGCAACCCATAGCCTACTGTTGCAACCCATAGCCTACTGTTTGAACCAATAGCCTACTGTTGGAACCCATAGCCTAGCCTACTGTTGCAACCCATAGAAACCCATAGCCTACTGTTTGAACCAATAGCCTACTGTTGGAACCCATAGCCTACTACTGTTGGAACCCATAGCCTACTGTTTGAACCCATAGCCTACTGTTGGAACCCATAGCCTACCCTTGGAACATAGCCTACTGTTGCAACCCATAGCCTACCGTTGGATACCATAGCCTACCATTGGAAGCCATACCCAACCGTTGGAACCCACAGCCTACCGTTGGATACCATAGACTACTGTTGGAAGCCATAGCCTACCGTTGATGTCTGTCAGGTTGTAGGGTTCAGTGGCCCAGCCGTCCTCTAACTTAGCAGGCTGGACATCCACATGTCCGTACACACAGACTGTCTGCTTACTGGGGTCACTGCCAAACTGGGCTGTCACCACCTTGGGTAAGGCCACTGTCTTTCCATCAGGCAGCTAAGCATGGCGATAAAAGACATGGTAGATGCAGAAAATGACCTGAATACAGTTTGCAAGGCAGGGAGCATTTCTGTTAACACCCAACTTTTAGTATTTATTTCTGCAAAACAGTCTGATCTGCTACCAAAGGACTTTAAAGACTACGCTAAAAAGCAAACAAAAAGATCCCATAACATAATCATTAAGTTGACCACATTTCAGAAAACGGACCTCTTGTACGCCGATGTCCACCAGTTCCACCTTCCCTCCCATGGCTTGTAGTTTCTCAGCCGTCATATCCATCATGCGATGGCAGTCTGGCCTCCTCAAGACATCACTGGAGTCGCTCTCTACAGCAACCCAGTCCCTCAGAGTCTAGCACACACACGCACACACACACACACACACACACACACACACACACACACACACACACACACACACACACACACACACACACACACACACACACACACACACACACACACACACACACACACACACACACACACACACACACACACACACACACACACACACACACACACACACACACACACACAGTATTTATTTGTAGTGAATATTGTATTATCAGATAATAAAACAGTCAACATCATTATTCTGTTTAGAAACTTGCCTGTACATATTCCTCCTGATGGCTGTCAACATACTGGCTCAGCTCATCATACTCAAATAAGTGATGAGGATGAGTAGAGACACTTGATATAACAACAAGGAGCATGGAAGGCAGTTGCCAGATCGTCATCTCTAAAAAGAATAGAAGGATTTATTCACTTAAAATTAAGCAATGATGAAAGCAATTTAAGAAGAGACATTAATAAACAAATTATTACATTCTTAAAAAGTGAATTGTTATATTTCATTATGTCTCTCTACTCTTTTGTTCTTCAACTTTTAAACTATAATGACAAATAAAATAAGTCTTACCGTAGCCTTGTAAGTTTGGTACTTCTTTAATGTTGCCCTTGTCTTCAGAACCCACTGGACTGGAGTCTCCGGAGACACACAGAGTTTTTATACCTCCGGTGACTGGCTCACCTCCTGATGGGAAGGGTCGTGAGGTCAAGCCAAACAAGCTGACAAATTATATTTTTCTCGCTGACAAGCACAATTGTGGCACAATTGATCCAACTCCAAGAAAGAATGCATGCTGTGTCTCCTCAACATGAACAACATTAAGTAATGAACAAAATACAGTGAAGGACTTAATAGTCCGGCAATTTGTGGGGCCTTGCCTAAGTAGGCTTTAAAAAACAGATGGCCTAACAGGGGAGTTGTAGAAGAACTACACTTGTTCACCTGCAACACTGGAAGCATAACTTCTGGCAGGGGTTAATAAACACCTGGGTCTTTAACTGGTGAGGAGCCTCCACTGTGCTCTATTTATCAATGGAAACATGCGTAGCCTCTGGTACATCCTAGCATCTCCACGTACGCAGAAGTTAAGTAAAAAATGTATGCATGGTTGATAAATGAGGCCCCAGAGCAGGCCCATTGTATTATGATTTCAATAGGCTGGTGACTATGATGAGGACGCTCTTGGCGGTGGAGTGAGGATCAGAATGGAGTCTACAAATAAAAATAACAAACAGGATGCAAACAAAAACTGAAATGGCCTACTTCAAATCATAATACAATAGCCCTACTCTGGGGCCACATGTAGGTCTACATCCTGCCTAGCTTCTGACCTAGGCCTTATTATATTCAAGAGTAATGGATTCTATTTCCCACACATCTAAAAGCCTTTTCTTTCTAAAGCCTGAGCCTTGGCTGGTGACTATGATGAGGACGCTCTTGGCGGTGGAGTGAGGATCAGAATGGAGTCTACAAATAAAAATAACAAACAGGATGCAAACAAAAACTGAAATGGCCTTATTCAAATGATAACAAAATGGGTCTACTCTGGGGCCTCATCTATCAACCATGCGTACATTTTTTACTTAAATTCTGCGTACGTGGAGATGCTAGGTGGTACCAGAGGCTACGCATGTTTCCATTGATAAACAGAGCACAGTGGAGGCTCCTCAAAGGAGGAAGGGGAGGACCATCCTCCTCAGTGAATTTCATAAAAATAGTGACATTAACATTAACAAATATATCCTTTTTAGATGAAACTCTAAAAACTCTAAAACTACATGCAGTACATTCGGAAAGTATTCAGACCCCTTCCACCTTCCACTTTTCCACATTTTGTTACCTACAGCCTTATTCTAAATTGGATTAAATAAAAAAATGTATCTCAATCTACACACAATACCCCATAATGACAATGCGAAAACAGTTTAGAAATTTCAGCTAAATTATTAAAAACAGAAATACCTTATTTACATAAGTATTCTGTTTCCTTTGCAATGAGACTCGGAATTGAGCTCAGGTGCATCCTGTTTCCATTGATCATACTTGAGATGTTTCTACAACTTGATTGGAGACTACCTGTGGTAAAATAAATTAATTGGATATGATTTGGAAAGGCACACACCTGTTTATATAAGGTCCCACAGTTGACAGTGCATGTCAGAGCCAAAACCAAGCAATGATGTCAAAGGAATTGTCTGTAGAGCACCGAGACAGGATTGTGTCGAGGCATACATCTGAGGACGGGTACTAAAAAAATGTCTGCAGCATTGAAGGTCCCCAAGAACACAGTGACCTCCATCATTCTTAAATGGTATAAGTTTGCAACCACATAGACTCCTCCTAGAGTTGGCCACACTGAGCAATTGGGGTGGAAGGGCCTTGGTCACTCTGACAGAGCTCCAGAGTTCCTCTGTGGAGATGGAAGAACCTTCCAGAAGGACAACCATCTCTGTAGCACTCCACCAATCAGGCCTTTATGGTAGAGTGGCCAGACGGAAGCCACTCCTCAGTAAAAGGCACATGACAGCCCACTTGCAGTTTGTCAAAAGGCACCTAAAGACTCTCAGACCATGAGGAACAAGATTATTTGGTCTTATGAAACCAAGTCTGAACTGTTTGGCCTGAATGCTAAGCGTCACGTCTGGAGGAAACCTGGCACCATCCCTATGTTGAAGCATGGTGGTGGCAGCATCATGCTGTGGGGATGTTTTTCAGCGGGCCGGGACTGGGAGACTTGTCAGGATCGAGGGAAAGATGAACGGGGGGAGAGATCCTTGATGAAAACCTGCTCCAGAGTGCTCAGGACCTCAGACTGGGGCGAAGGTTCACCATCCAATAGGATAACGACCCTAAGCACATAGCCAAGACAACGCAGGAGTGGCTTTGGGACAAGTCTCTGAATGTCCTTGAGTGGCTCAGCCAGAGCCCGGACTTGAACCCGATCGAACATCTCTGGAGAGACCTGGAAATAGCTGTGCCGCAACGGTCATCATCCAACCTGACAGAGTTTGAGAAGATCTGCAGAGAAGAATGGGTGTAACTCCCCAAATACAGGTGTGCCAAGCTTGAAGCGTCATACCCAAGAAGACTCGAGGCTGTAATTGCTGCCAAAGCTGCTTCAACAAAGTACTGAGTAAAGGGTCTGAATACTTATGTAAATGTGATTATTGGGAAACTATTTAATCAATTTTAGAATAAGGCTGTAAAGTAACCAGGGTTGAGTAGGTTACTTTCTAAATGTAATCCGTTACAGTTACAAATTACCTGTCCAAAATTGTAATAAGTACCGTGACTTTTGGATTACCCAAACTCAGAAGCATAATCTGATTACATTCCGTTACTTTTAGATTACTTTACCCTTAAGAGTCATTAGAAGAAGACAAAAATGTTTGTTACCAATTGAACGACGTCTATTGCAGGATAAACCAATGTTAAAGTTTACATAGCTGGTTATTTATGGATGTTAAATGTTACTTTATCGGTTGGTTATGTAGGATTCTTCTAACCCATCGCTTTCTACTACATATGATAATACGATTAAATGGTATCTTTACATTAAAAACCAAAGTCTATCAGAATTACAGTCATTCCAATGAATGTCATATCCCTTGATTTTCAAGATTAGGACTTGGAAATATAGTATAGTATAGATTAGCCAAATGTTTTTACTTGAGCATGACCCCAAAACTAAGGACATATTAGCCAGCCCTATTCTGTTGTTTATGATTTTGTTGTCATGGAGGATTGATTGGGCTCATTGATTCAAGTAGAAAAATAAATGCTGCGCTCATGGAATGGCATGCTTTGCCAAGAGTGTGCAAGGCTTTCATCAAGGCAAAGGGTGGCTACTTTGAAGAATCTAAAATCAAAAATATTTTTTGATTTGATTAACACTTATTTGTTGCTACATAATTCTTTGTGTTAGTTCATAGTTTTGATAGTTTTAGAAAATAGTAAAAATAAAGAAAAACTTTTGAATGAGTAGGTGTCGCCATCACACTGAACACTTCCCTTACCCATTTGGACAAAAATAATACCTATACAAGAATGCTGTTCATTGACTACAGCTCAGCATTCAACACCATAGTATTTGGCTTGTCACCCAAAACCCTGACAAACTTTTACAGATGCACAATTGAGAGCATCCTGTTGGGCTGAATCACAGCCTGGTACGGTAACTGCACTGTCCTCAACGGCAGGGCTCTTCAGAGGGTGATGCGGTGTGCACAATGCACTGTTGGAACTAGAAGCCCAAGCATTTTGCTGCACTCGCATTTACATCTGTTAACCATGTGTATGTGACCAATAACATTTGATTTCATTTGATTTGATGTGAGATGTGTCCAAACATTTGACTGGTACAGTATATATGATGTATACGTCCAAAAATAGATAGCAACTACAGACTGCCCCTTTAAGTCTATCAAAAGTGTGCAGGTTTGAGCAGGTGTACATTAGGCCTATGGATTTTCTTTTATCAGCATGAATTAGGTTGAACAATAAAAGCCCCACTTTTATTCTATAGGCTTGGATCCGCACTATGCAGCTGTTGCAAGAGCACATTTTTCACTGGCTGTCCACTGGTTTCAACAACAATGATGTATAGGCAGCTTAAACTTCTTGAATTCAACCATTAGTTGGTTCAAATACACATTTAGATTTGTGAACAGCCATCGACAACAACCACAATCCGTAAGGCACAAATAGCTAAATGAGAGAGTCGCAGTGCGATTCACATCAATGCGCTTGTAGATATCATGAATAATTGATATCCGTATGTCGTAGACAACACCACTGCTGTCATCCTTACATCCAAGCGTTTAGTCAAATTGGATAATCTTTGGATGCCGACAGCAGTCAAGACATAGCTTGGACTGTAGCCTACAAAAGCCTATTCCTGCTCTTTTCCCAAGATCCATCAAACACATTTGGCGTGTCATCATAGTTGTCTCAGGTGGAACAAACTTAAACTTGCGCCTTTTTTCAATGCTGATTCTATGTAGTTTTTCAAAAGTATCAGTAATCTGATTACAATATTTTTGCTGGTAACGTAACAGATTACAGTTACCATTTTTTGTAATACCTTACATGTAACGGATTACATGTTATGTGTTACTCCCCAGCCCTGAATGTAACAAAATGTGGAAAAAGACAAAGGTTCTGAATACTTTCCGAATGCACTGTACATGTCACCAAATAATTGATGAAAAAACACTGTTTTGCAGTGTAGACCAGTGTTACTCACTATTTTTTGTAAGGGGACCACTTTGGGTTGAGACAATCATTCAGAGGGCCGCACATATCTTTAATTTGTTGTACTTTTCCTTCCAATATTATCAATTATCAATTGAGAGCAAATAGAGTACATGCAATAGAGTACATGCAATTGATTTGATATACAGCACATCACAAATATATACATACACACATCAAATAGGCTACATCACATGAATAAGACCAATATTCAGGATTACCTTAGTAGCTGGATGAGAGAAAATGTCCCTTCTGCTCCTTGACTGAATTCATTCTAAATGTATAGTCTGTTGTTGCTGTCCTTGTGAGGCAATCCAAGTGTGCATTGATTCGTCTGTTTCTCTGTTTGTTTCACAATGCTCATTGTTGAAAATGTTGCTCCACATGAAAAAGTGCTGACAAAAAAATGATGTCACCTTTTGCACACACTGCTTCAGAAGTTGATACTCTGTGTCTGACACAAGGCTCCAGAAATGGGTAACACCAGATCTTAGTAATTTGCCTGCAGCTCCACTATCTTACTCTCTAATCCAGCACCGTCAGGACAGAGGGCTGTGATGACTGGGGTCAGAAATGACACTGGCACATTGAAGGGGTTCTCAGTGATGTGGTGACTGCTCTTAGTTTTGGGAAATAAACAAACTGTCTGTCAAGTATGAACAGTGTGGTGATTTTATTTGAAATGCTGTGACCACACGCAGCATTTTTCCAGTAGTTTTAGCTTTCCCTTGTCCTTCGGCTACACCAGTGGTACCCGCAATGAGTACAGCGCAATCGGTGCAGCCGAAGGACAGCTAGTTTCCGTCCTCCTCTGGGTACATTGACATCAATATAAACCTTGGACGCTCATGGTTCTCACCCCATTCCATAGACATACACAGTAATTATGACAACTTCTGGAGGACGTGCTCCAACCTATCAGAGCTTTTGCAGCATGAACTGACATGTTGTCCACCCAATCAAAGGATCAGAGAACGAATATAGTACTAAAATCATAAGATACAGCTAGCTAGCACTGCAATGCATAAAATGTGGTGAGTAGTTGACTCAAAGAAAGAGAAAGACAATAGATTAACAGTTTTGAATTCATTTAATTAAAAATGAAGGAGAACCATGAGAGAAAGAGATAGCTATATTTCGTTGTATTCGTTGTATTCTTCTCTCACGTTCACTTAGCTAGTGAATGCAGCTAGCTAGTTTAGCCTACTCAAACAACTGGCTCAAACAGAAAGGGAAGCTATGTTAGCTAGCTGGCTATCCAACACTGGAACTCTTTCAAGTCAAGGTAAAATTTTGGTTTTATTAATGTATTGCCATTGGAGCCTGCCAGTGTAACTGCTAAATGGCTGGCAGCCTACTCTGTACTGCATGATTGTAGTGGGTTTACCAACACATTAGTTCTAGTAGCTACGATTATGCAGGTAGGCTGTGTGTAGCGGTTAGCGGATATGATATGTAGGTTTGGCTTGGAAAGTAATTTTTTGCCTGGTCACAGACAGCTGATGTGTTGTACATTGAAGTCCACAAGCAAAGGGAAAAGGTGAGAGGAGCACAGCACCTAGATGCGAGAAGGAATTCTACAACTAGCAAAATGATCATGCTGTTTGTATGTGATTCATTCCATCGATTCTGTTGAAAAATATTTCTTAAACTGAAGCAAATGGAACAAAACAGGGCTGAACATACCTGAATTTGCCCAATAGAAATTGTTTGTAACTTACATTACTCATATCACATGTATATACTGTATTTTTCACCATCTATTGCATCTTGCCTATGCCGCTCGGTCATCGCTCATCCATATATTTATATGTACATATTCTTATTCCATCCCTTTACTTAAATTTGTGTATTAGGTAGTTGTTGTGGAATTGTTAGATTACTTGTTGAATATTACCGCACGGTCGGAATTAAAAGCACAAGCATTTTGCTACATTCGCAATAACATCTGCTAACCATGTATATGTGACCAATCAAATGTGATTTGATTTGACTACACCCTTGATTAGCTAGACGCAGACAAGAGTATGCATGGCGGTATTGAATGTGTCCCTCTGTGAGTACTCAAATGTTTCATTCATAGGCTTGGTTGCAGCAACCTCATGATGGGTATAGGGAAAATTTGAGTATCATGTAGTAGCCTGAACCTATCGATGTTACATTGAGCTGGGTATGATGCTGTAATAGAAATAAGGCCATGCTCATAAGAAATCTATTGTCCTCCCTCATCTTAAATGTCACCGGCACTGTAGAGCCATTTTATAAACTACATTCTTATTTATCATCACTCATCATTAGATTTAGAATTCCTAAAACCAGGTCTGAAGCATGGATTACACTTGAGGCCCATGTGATTTCCACAGAGTTGGGTATGAATGCCTTTTCCTGTTACGCTCCTTGCCTATGGAATAGACTGCAGACTAAACTTAAACTTGAGACTCTTGTCCCCCTGTCGCCCATTTTAAACATTTATTGGAGGATTTATCTTTTTGTATTGCTTGTAACTGTTTGGGTAATACAAGTTCTTGTGCTGTTAGGGGAATAACCTGTGTGTAAATGTAACAATCTGCTGCTCTATTTGTGTGTTATCTATGATTGTTTTGTTTGTCTTGTGTAGTTTCTTAATCATTGTACTTAAACTGTATGTGTAAACATGTATACACAAGGCCCATCTGTAAAAGAGACCTTGGTCTCAGTCTGTGTTCCTTGTTGAAATAAAGGTATAATATTTGTGCATCGGGGACAACACCCTCCATTCACCTTTTATCAAAAAGGTGCCAGAGAGCTAGCTTCTAGCTAGCTAGTGTAGCCAATTTGTCATGGTGACAGCAAAAGCTTGGTTTAGACTCATTGGAGTGATTTTCACCAAAAAAGTACAAGTATGATATTAACATTGCATGACAAAATTAAATTCAACCAATCCACAAAATTATTGTTAACAAACTCTAGTTTTGGCATGACACAAGGAATTTGTCCAACAATTGTTTGCAGACAGATTATTTAACTTATAACTCACTGTATCACAATTCCAGTGGGTCAGAAGATGGGGGGGGGGTACTGTCACATCCTGACCATAGAAAGCCATAGAAAATAAAGACTTTCTATGGTCAAGATGTGACAGTACCCAAAGGTGCGGACTCCGACCGCAAAACCTGAAACAAAAAGGGAGGGTTAGGGGAGGGGTGGCGGTGGCGGCTCTGGTGCGGGACGAAGAGCCCAGCTGAGCTCTCGGATCCACCATCTTTGGTGGTGGCTCTGTTGCGGGCCGAAGCACCCGCTCATCCCACAGATCGAGCCATGGACCCAGGCTGAACACTGTACCTGGACTGGACCTCGGTGCAGAAGAAGACTCCTGCCATGGAGCGGGACTGGATGCCGTTTCTAGACTGGGCATCGGGGCAGTGAAGGGCTCCTGCCATGGAGCTGGACTGGACGCCGTGCTCGGACTGGGCATCAAGTCATGGAGGTTTTGGACCGTTGACCGTCGCAGGAGGTTCCGGACCATGGACCGTCATTGGATGTTCTGGAAGGTGGAACGTCGTTGGAGGTTCCGGACTGGGAATCGTCGCCGGGAAGCTCCGGACTGGAAATCGTCGCAGGGAAGCTCCGGATTGGGAACCGTCGCCTGAAGCTCTGGACTGGGAACCATCTCTTGAAGCTCGGGACAGGGGAGGCGCACAGGAGGCCTGATGCGTGGGGCCGGCACAGGTGGCACCAGACTGGGGACACGCACTTCAGGGAGAGTGCGAAGAGCAGGCACAAGACAAACCGGACTGGGAACACGCACTTCAGGGTGAGTGCGAAGAGCAGGCACAAGACGTATCGGACTGGGAACACGCACTTCAGGGAGAGTGCGAAGAGCAGGCACAAGACGTACTGGACTGGGAACACGCACTTTAGGGTGAGTGCGAGAAGCAGGCACAGGACGTACTGGACTGGGAAGGCGCACTTGAGGGAGAATGCAAGGAGCAAGCACAGGACGTACCGGACTGGGAACACGCACTTCAGGGTGAGTGCGAGAAGCAGGCACAGGACGTACTGTGCGCGAGAGTGCAAAGAGCAAGCACAGGACGTACCGGACTGGGAATACGCACTTCAGGGTGAGTGTGAGAAGCAGGCACAGGACGTACTGGACTGTGTAGGCGCACTGGAGAACTGGTGCATAGAGCTGGCACAGATGGTGCTGGAATGATGACACATTCCGCACGGTGAGTGCGGGGAGCTAGCACAGGACATACTTGGCTATATCCGGCATCAATAGTACCGCACAGGACCTACTGGGCTGTGAAGGCGCACTGGAGACCTGGTGCATATAGCAAGTATCAATAGTACCGGAACTGGCACAGAACGTACCGGGCTGTGAAGGCGCACTGGAGACTTGGTGCATAGAGCTGGCACAAATGGTGCCGGGCTGAGATTTTCAACAAGCCTCCACTGCAGCATACTCCTTTCCACAACCTCTCTCTGGTATCTCTCACCGTCTTCTCCTCCTGGGAACGCTGCTTGATCCTGTTTTGATGGGATATTATGTCAAGGGTGTTTGTAGAGACGGACCAAAACGCAGCGCAATATGAGTTCCACATACTTTATTATTAGTGAAACTTAATAAAACAATAAACAAACAAACCAGTGTTCCAGAGGTGCAATGTGCACTAACTCAAAACATAAACAATATCCCATAACCCACAGGTGGAAAAAATACTACTTAAGTATGATCGCCAATTAGAGACAACGATAGCCAGCTGCCTCTAATCATACCAAAATACCAACATAGAAAAAACAACCTAGAACCAGACATAGAAAATATAAACTAGACTAAACCCCTAGTCACGCCCTGACCTACTCTACCATAGAAAATAAAGGCTTTCTATGGTCAGGACGTGACAATGTATTTCAAGGTCTACCTTCAAACTCAGTGCCTCTTTGCTTGACATGGGAAAATCAAAAGAAATCAGCCAAGAACTCGGAAAAATAATTGTAGACATCCACAAGTCTGGTACATCCTTGGGAGCAATTTCCAAAAGCCTGAAGGTAACACGTTCATCTGTACAAACAATAGTATGCAAGTATAAACACCATGGGACCATGCAGCTCAGGAAGGAGACGCGTTCTGTCTCCTAGAGATGAACGTACTTTGGTGCTAAAAGTGCAAATCAATCCCAGAACAACAGCAAAGGACCTTGTGAAGATGCTGGAGGAAACAGATTCAAAAGTATCTATATCCACAGTAAAACGAGTCCTATATCGACATAACCTGAAAGGCCGCTCAGCAAGGAAGATGCCACTGATCCAAAACCTCCATTAAAAAAACAGACTACGGTTTGCAACTGCACATGAAGAAATGTCCTCTGGTCTGATGAAACAAAAATATAACTGTTTGGCCATAATGACCATCATTATGTTTGGAGGAAAAAAGGGGAGGCTTGCAATCCGAAGAACAACCATGAAGCACAGGGGTGGCAGCATTATGTTGTGGGGGTGCTTTGCTGCAGGAGGGACTGGTGCGCTTCACAAAATAGATGGCGAAATAACAATTATTTGGAAATATTGACGCAACATCTCAAGACATCAGTCAGGAAATGTGTGGGCAGAACTGAAAAAGCGAGCAAGGAGGCCTACAAACCTGACTCAGTTACACCAGCTCTGTCAGGAGAAATGGGCCAAAATTCACCCAACTTATTGTGGGAAGCTTGTGGAAGGCTACCCAAAACGTTTAAACAATTTAATGGCAATGTAACCAAATACTAATTGAGAGTATGTAAACTTCTGACCCAATGGGAATGTGCTGAAAAAAAAGCTGAAATAAATCATTCTCTCTACTATTATTCTGACATTTCACATTCTTAAAATAAAGTGGTGATTTTAGCTGAATTAAGAAAGGGAATTTTTACTCTGGTTAAATGTCAGGAATTGTGAAAACTGAGTTTAAATATTTTTGGCTAAGGTGTATGTAAACTTCCAACTTCAACTGTATGTGAAATAGAATGATACAAGAAAAACTCTACTATTTTATGGCTCAAGTTCAGGTTGGGCACGAACCTACCTTTGGAGATGCGCTGGAAGACATGGCAGCAGTTTTACGGGCACCCAATGACCTCAATCAGCCTGACTAACCGGTGTCTGTATGTAGCCTCACTACTGTATATAGCCTGTCTTTTTACTGTTGTTTTATTTCTTTACTTACCTATTGTTCATCTAACACCTTTTTTGCACTATTGGTTAGAGCCTGTAAGTAAGAATTTCACTGTAAGTTCTACACCTGTTGTATTCGGCGCACGTGACAAATAAACTGATTTGATTTGATTTGAAAAACACCATCTGAGACGCACGCGCATACACTTTGATATTCACAGACTAGGTAGCTTCAGCCAACACCATCTGAGACGCACGCACATGCACTTTGATATTCACAGACTAGGTAGCTTCAGCCAACATCATCTGAGACGCACGTGCATACACTGTGATATTCACAGACTAGGTATCTTCAGCCAACATCATCTGAGACTCACGTGCATACACTGTGATATTCACAGACTAGGTAGCTTCAGCCAACATCATCTGAGACTCACGTGCATACACTGTGATATTCACAGACTAGGTAGCTTCAGCCAACATCATCTGAGACTCACGTGCATACACTGTGATATTCACAGACTAGGTAGCTTCAGCCAACATCATCTGAGACTCACGTGCATACACTGTGATATTCACAGACTAGGTATCTTCAGCCAACATCATCTGCAGTTGGATGCTTCTCAAATATTTTGCTCAAGATTTTAATTGGGCTGCCTGTGTAAATGCAGCCAAACAGTTTAAAATAAGTTAAAGATACATTCCAGGTATTTTTGACCTTCTCCTGATGAAAAACAATACCCAAAGTATAAGTACTGTCATGTACACAATATGTTTTGAGTTAGAATTTTTTATACACAACTGGAAACTTAAAGATTTGGACATTCGAGGACTTGGTCTGATGCATTTACTCGGGTGTCAAAGGCATCCCACTTGCTTGTCGGAACAATAGAAGAGCAATACCTGGACCCCCTGTTGAGATGTGCCTTTTGTTTAGTAAATCAGGTGATAAATGAGGTGAAAAGGAGCCTGGAGTGAGTCTTTAAATAAAAATGCATAACAATATTACACTTGTGACAACACCAACACAGGGTGTACTCGAGTCTCGTTTATCAGTCTTGTGTTTGTGATGTAGAGTGTTTCTATAGAAACAGATTAAGCGCATTCCTTTGAGATTAAACACTAGGAAATAAAGCATGCACCTCATCACTACTTTATTTACAGAGCTGAAAATCAGATTAATTAAATATAGCAAGATCAAGGACCCTTTAAAACTGACATACAAGACATTTATTTATCCTAAAAAGGTTGGAAAATAAGGGTTTACTTTTTTTTTAAGTCTGGATTTTTAACCAGAAAACTGTTTGATTTGGCCTACTTTGTCCTGTATCGTACTTTGTGTTTCTTAGTTCTTTCTCTTTCCCCTTTTCTATTGTTTCTTTATCGCTGATTCAAGGTCAACAAAACACGTAGGCCTACCTAGCCAGAATGGGTCCTACTTGAGGTTCAGTGGTAAATTAAATTTTCTCCTTCAAGTCGAAACGATTCCATGCCAATTTGTTGGCACTGAGGTGACCAATGAAGGATATGGCTTGAAAGCGTACCTTATTCCAGGGTTGGAAGGTGTCGCTGTACTCTTATTTATCCCAGTTGCGAAATCAAGAATATTTAAATAATTCTAGTTTATCCTGTCTAGGACACACATTCCACTAACGGAATGAATAGTCATTGATAAAGTCAATCGAAAATCTATCCGGTTTACTAAAAGTTTGAGCTCCCAAGCTGCACAGCGGTCTAAGGCACTGCATCTCAGTGCTTGAGGTGTCACTACAGACACCCTGGTTTGATTCCAGGCTGTATCACAACCGGCTGTGATTGGGAGTCCCATAGGCCCAGTGACGTGGGTTTGTCCGGTGTAGACTATCATTGTAAATAAGAATTTGTTCTTAAACTAATTGCTTAGTTAAATAAAGGTTCAATAAATACAGTGGCAAGAAAAAGTAGGTTTTGGAATTACCAGGATTTCTGCATAAATTGGTCATCAAATTTGATCTGATCTTCATCTACGTCACAACAATAGGCAAACATAGTTTGCTTAAACTAATAACACACAAACAGTTATATGTTTTCATGTCTTTATTGAACACACAGTGTAAACATTCACAGTGCAGGGTGGGAAAAGTATGTGAACCGTTGGATTGAATAACTGGTTGACCCTCCTTTGGCAGCAATTTTATTATTTCATTTTTTTATTTCACCTTTATTTAACCAGGTAGGCTAGTTGAGAACAAGTTCTCATTTGCAACTGCGACCTGGCTAAGATAAAGCATAGCAGTGTGAGCAGACAACACAGAGTTACACATGGAGTAAACAATTAACAAGTCAATAACACAATAGGAAGAAAAAAAGGGGAGTCTATATACATTGTGTGCAAAAGGCATGAGGTAGGCGAATAATTAAAATTTTGCAGATTAACACTGGAGTGATAAATGATCAGATGGTCATGTACAGGTAGAGATATTGGTGTGCAAAAGAGCAGAAAAGTAAATAAATAAAAACAGTATGGGGATGAGGTAGGTAAAAATGGGTGGGCTATTTGCCGATAGACTATGTGCAGCTGCAGCGATCAGTTAGCTGCTCAGATAGCAGATGTTTGAAGTTGGTGAGGGAGATAAAAGTCTCCAACTTCAGCGATATTTGCAATTCGTTCCAGTCACAGGCAGCAGAGAACTGGAACGAAAGGCGGCCAAATTAGGTGTTGGCTTTAGGGATGATCAATGAGATACACCTGCTGGAGCGCGTGCTACGGATGGGTGTTGCCACCGTGACCAGTGAACTGAGATAAGGCGGAGCTTTACCGAGCATGGACTTGTAGATGACCTGGAGCCAGTGGGTCTGGCGACGAATATGTAGCGAGGGCTAGCCGACTAGAGCGTACAAGTCGCAGTGGTGGGTGGTAAAAGGTGCTTTAGTGACAAAACAGATGGCACTGTGATAAACTGCATCCAGTTTGCTGAGTAGAGTGTTGGAAGCAATTTTGTAGATGATATCGCCGAAGTCGAGGATCGGTAGGATAGTCAATTTTACTAGGGTAAGTTTGGCGGCGTGAGTGAAGGAGGCTTTGTTGCGGAATAGAGAGCCGACTCTTGATTTGATTTTCGATTGGAGATGTTTGATATGAGTCTGGAAGGAGAGTTTACAGTCCAGCCAGACACCTAGGTACTTATAGATGTCTACATATTCAAGGTTGGAACCATCCAGGGTGGTGATGCTGGTCAGGCGTGTGGGTGCAGGCAGCGAACGGTTGAAAAGCATGCATTTGGTTTTACTAGCGTTTAAGAGCAGTTGGAGGCCACGGAACGAGTGTTGTATGGCATTGAAGCTCGTTTGGAGGTTAGATAGCACAGTGTCCAAGGACGGGCCGGAAGTATATAGAATGGTGTCGTTTGCGTAGAGGTGGATCAGGGAATCGCCCGCAGCAAGAGCAACATCATTGATATATACAGAAAAAAAGAGTCGGCCCGAGGATTGAACCCTGTGGCACCCCCATAGAGACTTCCAGAGGACCGGACAGCATGCCCTCCGATTTGACACACTGAACTCTGTCTGCAAAGTAATTGGTGAACCAGGCAAGGCAGTCATCCGAAAAACCGAGGCTACTGAGTCTGCCGATAAGAATATGGTGATTGACCGAGTCGAAAGCCTTAGCAAGGTCGATGAAGACGGCTGCACAGTACTGTCTTTTATCGATGGCGGTTATGATATCGTTTAGTACCTTGAGCGAGGCTGAGGTGCACCCGTGACCGGCTCGGAAACCAGATTGCACAGTGGAGAAGGTACGGTGGGATTCGAGATGGTCAGTGACCTGTTTGTTGACTTGGCTTTTGAAGACCTTAGATAGGCAGGGCAGGATGGATATAGGTCTGTAACAGTTTGGGTCCAGGGTGTCTCCCCCTTTGAAGAGGGGGATGACTGCGGCAGCTTTCCAGTCCTTGGGGATCTCAGACAATATGAGAGGTTGAACAGGCTGGTAATAGGGGTTGCGACAATGGCGGTGAATAGTTTCAGAAATAGAGGGTCCAGATTGTCCAGCCCAGCTGATTTGTACAGGTCCAGGTTTTGCAGCTCTTTCAGAACATCTGCTATCTGGATTTGGGTAAAGGAGAACCTGGAGAGGCTTGGGCGAGTAGCTGTGGGGGGGCTGAGCTGTTGGCCGAGGTTGGAGTAGCCAGGCGGAATGCATGGCCAGCCATTGAGAAATGCTTGTTGAAGTTTTCGATAATCATGGATTTATCGGTGGTGACCGTGTTACCTAGCCTCAGTGCAGTGGGCAGCTGGGAGGAGGTGCTCTTGTTCTCCATGGACTTCACAGTGTCCCAGAACTTTTGGAGTTGGAGCTACAGGATGCAAACTTCTGCCTGAAGAAGCTGGCCTTAGCTTTCCTGACTGACTGCGTGTATTGGTTCTTGACTTCCCTGAACAGTTGCATATCGCGGGGACTGTTCGATGCTATTGCAGTCCGCCACAGGATGTTTTTGTGCTGGTCGAGGGCAGTCAGGTCTGGAGTGAACCAAGGGCTATATCTGTTCTTAGTTCTGCATTTTTTGAACGGAGCATGCTTATCTAAAATGGTGAGGAAGTTACTTTTAAAGAATGACCAGGCATCCTCAACTGACGGGATGAGGACAATGTCCTTCCAGGATACCCGGGCCAGGTCGATTAGAAAGGCCTGCTCACAGAAGTGTTTTAGGGAGCGTTTGACAGTGATGAGGGGTGGTCGTTTGACTGCGGCTCCGTATTGGATACAGGCAATGAGGCAGTGATCGCTGAGATCCTGGTTGAAGACATCGGAGGTGAATTTGGAGGGCCAGTTTGTCAGGATGACGTCTATGAGGGTGCCCTTGTTTACAGATTTAGGGTTGTACCTGGTGGGTTCCTTGATGATTTGTGTGAGATTGAGGGCATCTAGCTTCAACCAAACATTTTCTGTAGTTGTGGATCAGACCTGCACAATGGTCAGGAGGAATTTTGAACCATTCCTCTTTACAAAACTGTTTTAGTTCAGGAATAGTCTTGGGATGTCTGGTGTGAACTGCTCTCTTGAAGACATGCCATAGCATCTCAATCAGGTTGAAGTCAGGACTGACTGGGCCACTCCAGAAGGCATATTTTCTTCTGTTGAAGCCATTCTGTCGTTGATTTACTTCCGTCTTTTAGGTCGTTGTCCTGTTGAATCACCCAACTTCTGTTGAGCTTCAATTGGCGGACAGATGGCCTAACATTCTCCTGCTAAATGTATTGATGATCTTGAGAATTCATTTTTCCGTCGTTGATAGCAAACTGTTCAGGCCTTGAGGCAGCGAAGCAGCCCCAAACCATGATGCTCCCTCCACCGTACTTTACATGAGATGAGGTTTGATGTTGGTGTGCTGTGCCTTTTTTCTCTCCACACAGTGTTGTGTGTTCCTTGCAAACAACTCAACTGTAGTTTCATCTGTCGACAGAATATTTTGCCAGTAGCACTGTGGAACATCCAGGTGCACTTTTGCAAACTTCAGACGTGCAGCAATGTTTTTTCGACAGCAGTGGCTTCCTCCGTGGTGTCCTCCCATAAACACCATTCTTGTTTAGTGTTTTACGTACATAGACTCGTCAACAGAGATGTTAGCATGTTCCAGAGATTTCTGTAAGTCTTTAGCTGATACTCTAGGATTCTTCTTAACCTCATTGAGCATTCTGCACTGTGCTCTTGCAGTCATCTTTGCAGGACGGCCACTCATAGGGATAGTAGCAACAGTGCTTAACTTTCAATTTATAGACAATTTGTCTAACTGTGAACTGATGGACATCAAGGCTTTTAGAGATACTTTTGTAACCCTTTCCGGCTTTATGCAAGTCAACTATTCTTAATCTTGGGTTTTCTGAGATCTATTTTGTTCAAGACATGGTTCACATCAGGCAATGCTTCTTGTGAATAGCCAACTCAAATTTTGTGAATGTGTTCTATAGGGCAAGGCAGCTCTAACCAACATCTCCAATCTCATCTCATTGATTGGACTCCAGGTTAGCTGATTCCTGACTACAATTAGCTTTTAGAGAAGTCATTAGCCTAGGGGTTCACATACTTTTCCAACCTACACTGTAAATGTTTAAATTATGCATTCAATATAGACAAGATACAATACTTTGCGTGTTATTAGTTTAAGCATACTATGTTTGTCTATTGTTGTGACATAGATGAAGATCAGATCAAATTTGATGACCAATTTATGCAGAAATCCAGGTAATTCCAAAGGGTTCCCATACTTGTTCTTGCCACTGTAAATAAACATAAATAAAGTTGCAACAGGGAGACACCATCCAGCACAGAAGCAGAAAATATGTCTACCTGTCTTCTTGGACACAGACCCTTTATCTCCTAATCAGGCAGCACCAAATGTTCTAGAAACACCAGCCTGAAAGCAGCGACTTTGTCAGCAGCTACAGAATCACACAGTGTCCACAGAATGTCATCAATACAATAGTGAATAATCAGTGTGTCCTGGGTTCTTGTATCTCCAGTCTGACGTCAATCACTATCAACAGATAAGAGACAAATCCATAACAATGTTCCAGGTTCGCTTGTCATTATTCCCTTACCAAACACTAGATACACTAGACTACTGCAACACTGTTTCCCCTGCCATGAATGCTCAAGGAACTCAGCAATACTTTTTAGCTAATATTCTATAGGGGGGTGCAGGAACTCATGCAGTAGAACATTTTTGATGCCGGTAGTCAATTACTCCTGCCCAAGTCAAGCACTGCAAATCCAATGGTGGGCAGTGCTTGACTTTAGCAGGAGTAATTGACTACCGGCATCAACATTTGTCTACTGTATGAGTTCCTGCACCTCCTATAGAATATAAGCTAAAAAGTATTGCTGAGTTCCTTCACCTAAATAAACAGTACCAGAACACAAAATTAGTACTAGCATCTATTTCAGTCCAACTTAAGCACTGATCAAATCCAATCCAATTGTATTTGTCACATGCGCCGAATACAACAGGACAACACCTTACAGTGAAATGCTAACGTGCAAGCCCTTAAACAACAATCAGCAAAAAAAATCTAAATAAATAAGAATAAGAAATAAAAGTAACAAATAATTAAAGGGCAGCAGTAAGATAACAATAGCGAGGCTATATACAGGGGGTACCAGTCCAGTGTCAATGTGGTGGGGCACCGGTTAGTCGAGGTAATTTGTACATGTAGGTAGAGTTATTAAAGTGACTATGCAAAGATAATAACAGAGAGTAGCAGCAGCGTAAAATAGGTGGTGGGGGGCAATGCAAATAGTCTGTGGTAGCCATTTGATTAGACGTTCAGGAGTCTTATGACTTGGGGGTAGAAGCTCTTTAGAAGTCTCTTGGACCTAGACTTGGCACACGGTACCGCTTGCCATACGGTAGCAGAGAGAACAGTCTATGACTAGGGGGGCTGGAGTCTTTGACAATTTTTAGCGCCTTCCTCTGACACCGCCTAGTATAGAGTTCTTGGATGGCAGGAAGCTTGGCCCCAGTAATGTACTGGGCCATACGCACTACCCTCTGTAGTGCTTTGCGGTCAGAGGCCGAGCAGTTTCCGTACCAGGCTGTGATGCAACCCGTCAGGATGCTCTCGATGGTGCAGCTGTAGAACCTTTTGAGGTTCTGAGGACCCATAACAAATATTTTCAGTGTCATCAGCGGGAATAGGCTTTGCCGTGCCCTCTTCACGACTGTTTTGGTGTGCTTGGACCATGTTAGTTTGTTGGTGATGTGGACACCAAAGAACTTGAAGCTCTCAACATGCTCCACTACAGCCCCATCAATGAGAATGGGGGGGGGTTGTCCGGCCCTCCTTTTCCTGAAGTCCACAATCATCTCCTTTGTCTTGATCATGTTGAGGGAGATGTTGTTGTCCTTGCACCACACAGCCAGGTCTCTGACCTTCTCCCTATAGGCTGTCTCGTCGTTGTCAGTGATCAGGCCTACCACTGTTGTGTCATCGGCAAACTTGATGTTGGTGTTGGAGTCGTGCCTGGCCTGGCCATGCAGTCATGAGTGAACAGGGAGAACTGGAAGGGACTGAGCATGCACCCCTGAGGGACCCCCATGTTAGATTCAGCGTGGCAGATGTGTTGTTACCTACCCTTACCACCTGGGGGTGGCCCGTCAGGAAGTCCAGGATCCAGTTTCAGAGGGAGGTGTTTAGTCCCAGGGTCCTTAGATTAGTGATGCGCTATGAGGGCACTATAGTGTTGAACGTTGAGCTGTAGTCAATGAATAGCATTCTCACATAGGTGTTCCTTTTGTCGAGGTGAGAAAGTGGAGTGTTGAGTGCAATAGAGATTGCATCATGCATGTTAACATTAGAAGCCTCCTCCCTAAGTTTGTTTTATTCACTGCTTTAGCACACTCTGCCAACCCGGATGTCCTAGCCATGCCCCATTCAAAAAATGTAGAACCGGGAACAAATATAGTCCTTGGTTCTCTCCAAACCTGACTGCCCTTGACCAGCACAAATCATCCTGTGGCGTTCTGCATTAGCAGCGAATAGCACCAGTGATATGCAACTTTTCAGAGAAGTCAGAAACCAATATACACAGGCAGTTAGGAAAGCTTTGCATCCTGTAGCACAAACTCCAAAAAGTTATGGGACACTGTAAAGTCCATTGAAAATAAGAGCACCTCCTCCCAGCTGCCTACTGCACTGAGGCTAGGAAACACTGTCACCACCGATAAATCCAGTATAATTGAGAATTTCAATAAGCATTTTTCTACGGCTGACCATGCCTTCCACCTGGCTACCCCTACCCCGATCAACAGCCCTCCATCCCCCACAGCAACTTGCCCAAGCCTCCGCCATTTCTCCTTCACCCAAATCCAGATAGCTGATGTTCTGAAAGAGCTGCAAAATCTGGACCCCTACAAATCAGCCGGGCTAGACAATCTGGATCCTCTCTTTCTAAAATGATCTGCCGAAATTCTTGCTGCAACCCCTATTACTAGCCTGTTCAACCTCTCTTTCTTATCGTCTGAGTTTCCCATAGATTGGAAAGCTGCCGCGGTCATCCCTCTCTTCAAAGGGGGAGACATTCTAGACCCAAACTGCTACAGACCTAAATCTATCCTACCCTGCCTTTCTAAGGTCTTCAAAAGCCAAGTTAACAAACAGATTACCGACCATTTCGAATCCCACCGTACCTTCTCCGCTATGCAATCTGGTTTCAGATCTGGTCATGGGTGCACCTCAGCCATGCTCAAGGTCCTAAACGATATCATAACCGACATCGATAAGAGACATTACTGTGCAGCCGTATTCATCGACCTGGCCAAGTCTTTTGATTCTGTCAATCACCACGTTCTAATCGGCAGACTTAACAGCCTTGGTTTCTCAAATGATTGCCTCGCCTGGTTCACCAACTACTCCTCTGATAGAGTTCAGTGTGTCAAATCGGAGGGCCTGTTATCCGGACCTCTGGCAGTCTCTATAGGGGTGCCACAGGGTTCAACTCTCGGGCCGGCTCTCTTCTCTGTATACATAAATGATGCCACTCTTGCTGCTGGTGATTCTCTGATCCACCTCTACGCATGCTTTATCTTGGCCAGGTCGCAATTGTAAATGTGAACTTGCTCTCAACTATGTACAAGGAATACCGGTACCGAGTCAATGTGCAGTGGTACGAGGTAGTTGAGGTAATTGAGGTAATATGTACATGTAGGTCAGAGTAAAAGTGACTAGGCAATCAGGATAGATAATTGACAGAATAGTAGCAGATTATGTGAAGAGTGTGTCTATATGTGAGTGTGTATGTGTGGCGTCAATATACATGTGTGTGTGTTTTGTGTGTGTGTGAGCGTATGTGTGTGTGTGTGTGTGTGTGTGTGTGTGTGTGTGTGTGTGTGTGTGTGTGTGTGTGTGTGTGTGTGTGTGTGTGTGTGTGTGTGTGTGTGTGTGTGTGTCTGTGTGTGTGTGTGTGTGTGTGTGTGTGTGTGTGTGTGTGTGTGTGTGTTGAAGTGTCAGTGTAGTATGTGTGAGTGTGTGGGTAGAGTCCAGTGAGTGTGTATAGAGCTGGTGCAAGACAGTCAGTGCAAAAAAAGGGGGTCAATGCAAATAGTCAAGGGTAGACATTTGATGAACTGTTCAGCAGTCATATGACTTGGAGGAAGAAGTTTTTCAGGAGCCTTTTGGTCATTCAGTTACCACCTGCCATACGGTAGCAGAGAAAACAGTCTATCAATCAAATGTATTTATAAAGCCCTTCTTACATCAGCTGATGCCACAATGTGCTGTACAGAAACCCACCCTAAAACCCATAACAGCAAGCAATGCAGGTATAGAAAGCCCAGAGCCTAGGAAGAAACCTAGAGAGGAACCAGGCTATGAGGGGTGGCCAGTCCTCTTCTGGCTGTGCCGGGTGGAGATTCTAACAGAACATGGCCAAGATGTTCAAATGTTCATAGATGACCAGCAGGGTCAAATAATAATAATCACAGTGGTTGTCGAGGGTGCAATTGGTAAGTACCTCAGGAGTAAATGGTAGTTGGCTTTTCATAGCCGATCATTCAGAGTAACTCGACCACTCCTGCTGACTCTGGAGAGTTGAAAACAGCAGGTCTCGGACAGGTAGCACATCCGGTGAACAGGTCAGGGTTCCATAGCCGCAGGCAGAACAGTTGAAACTGGAGCAGCAGCATGGCCAGGTGGATTGGGGACAGCAAGGAATCATCAGGCCAGGTAGCCCGGAGGCATGGTCCTAGGGCTCAGGTCCTCCGAGAGAGAGAAAGAAAGAAAGATAGAAAGAAAGAGAGAAAAGAGAGAAAAAGAAAGAGAGAATTAGAGAGAGCATACTTAAATTCACACAGAACACAGGATAAGACAGGAGAAATAGTCCAGATATAACAGACTGACCCTAGCCCCCCGACACATAAACTACTGCAGCATAAATACTGGAGGCTGAGACAGGAGGGGTCGGGAGACACTGTGGTCCCATCCGACAATACCCCCGGACAGGGCCAAACAGGCAGGATATAACCCCACCCACTTTGCCAAAGCACAGCTCCCACACCACTAAAGGGATATCTTCAACCACCAACTTACCATCCTGAGACAAGGCCGAGTATAGACCACAAAGATCTCCACCACGGCACAATGCAAGGAGGGGTGCCAACCCGGACAGGAAGATCACGTCAGTGACTCAACCCACTCAAGTGATGCACCCCTCCTAGGGACGACATGGATGAGCACCAGTAAGCCAGTGACTCAGCCCCTGTAATAGGGTTAGAGGCAAAGAATCCCAGTGGAGAGAGGGGAACCGGCCAGGCAGAGACAGCAAGGGCGATTCGTTGCTCCAGTGACTTTGCGTTCACCTTCACACTCCTGGGCCAGACTACACTCAATCACAGGACATACTGAAGAGATGAGTATTCAATACAAACATAAAGGTTGAGACAAAGTCTGCGTCTCTCACATGCATAGGCAGACCAGTCCATAAAAAATGAAGCTCTATGCGTCTTGTGACCGTAGCGTACGTGTAGGTATGTACGGCAGGACCATATCGGAAAGATAGGTAGGAGCAGGCCCATGTAATGCTTTGTAGGTTAGCAGTAAAACCTTGAAATCAGCCCTTCCCTGAACAGGAAGCCAGTGTAGAGAGGCTGGCACTGGAGTAATATAATCACATTTTTTGGTTCTAGTCAAATTCTAGCAGCCATGTTTAGCACTAGCTGAAGTTTATTTAGTGCTTTTTCCGGGTAGCCGGAAAGTAGAACATCGCAGCAGTCTAACCTAGAAGTGACAACAGCATGGATACATTTTTATGCATCATTTTTGGACCGAAAATGTCTGATTTTTGCAATGTTACGTAGAAAAAAATGCTGTTCTTGAAACAGTCTTGACATGTTCGTCAAAAGAGAGATCAGGGTGCAGAGTACCGCCGAGGTCGTTCACAGTTTTATTTGAGATGACTGTACAACCATCAAGATGAATTGTTAGATTCAACAGAAGATCTCTTTGTTTCCTGGGACCTAGAACAAGCATCTCTGTTTTGTCTGAGTTTAAAAGTAGAACATTTGCCAACTACTTCCTTATGTCTGAAACACAGGCTTCCAGGGAGGGCAATTTTGGGGCTTCACCATGTTTCATTGAAATGTACAGCTGTGAGTCATCCGCATAGCAGTGAAAGTTAACATTGTGTTTCCAAATGTCATCACCAAGAGGTAAATTATATAGTGAAAACAATAGTGGTCCTAAAATGAGGAACACAGAAATTTACAGTTGATTTGTCAGAGGACAAACCATCCACAGAGACAAACTGATATATTTCTGGCAGATAAGACCTAAACCAGGCCAGAACCAATTTGGGTTTCCAATCTCTCCAAAAGAATGTGGCTATCGATGGTATCAAAAGCACGAGGACAAATGCAGAGCCTCGGTCTGACGCCATTATAAGGTAATTTACCACCTTCACAAGTGCAGTCAGTGCTATGATGGGGTCAAAAACCAGACTGAAGTATTGCGACTGCATCTAGGGTATTGCACAAGGTTAAAACTGGTTAGGGCTAGCGGAAACCCTTGACAACATCCGCTGAAAAGGCAGAGCACAAAATTCAAAAATATTTTTTTGAAATATTTAACTTTCATACATTCACAAGTGCAATACACCAAATTTAAGCTTAACTTCTTGTTAATCTACCCATCGTGTTTCCGCTTTCAAAAAGGCTTGACAGCGAAAGCACACCATATGATTATGTTAGGTCAGAGCCTAGTCACAAAAACAAATACAGCCATTTTCCAGCCAAAGAGAGGAGTCACAAAAAGCAGAAATAGAGCAGAAATCAGAAAGCAGAAATCAAATTAATCATTAACCTTTGATGATCTTCATCAGATGGCACTCATATGACTTCATGTTACACAATACATGTATGTTTTGTTCGATAAAGTTCATATTTATATCCAAAAATCTCAGTTTACTTTGGCGTGTTATGGTCAGTAATGTTCGAAATGCCTCAAAAACAGGTGGTTAACTGATGTTTGTACTCTGATGTTCTTAAGTAGGAGGAGGGAGTCTGGAAGGGCATCTAGGAATCTTTGGGTTGTCTGAGAATTTATATCACAACCTTGTTATGGGATTTTTATGAATAATGACTAAATTATGTATACATTTAATGTAGAATTATAACTAATAGAAGTATATCCTGTCCTATGAAGAATGTTTGTCCTTAAGAAAGAGGGACTGTTAGCACGCAGGGAACTGTGGCAGACAACTTAGGAGCACTGTGAAACTGATAAAAGGGAAGGAAGTCTCCCCACATAGGGAGAGCAGAAACCTTGGGCTTGCAGTAGATTGTGTAACATGTTGCAGGATGTAATAAGCAATGTATCCATAGATGGTAGACTTGTAAACTATATTGTCATTGTCTGAGAGGAGGAGAGACATTTATGATGAAATGAGAGGTATATAAACCAATGTACATGGTATTATGACCAGAGCTCTCGAGAATAAATGCTATTGGCTAATTTTGGTGGCTGGTCTCTGTCCATTTTATGCAAATAAGAACCTTACATATTCTTAGAAACAGACAGAGTGTTTTAATTGAATTGGTTAATGAACACATAAGAACTAAATTAATCTAACAAACCTTTGATGATCCTTGGTTGGGGTCTTAGCAGATTATTTGTTGCGATTGCAAACATAAAGAAATGGTGGTCTGATAGTCCAGGATTATGAGGAAAAACATTACAATCCACAACATTTATTCCAGGGGACAAAACTAGGTCCAGAGTATAACTGTAGCAGTGAGTAGGTCCGGAGACATGTTGAACAAAAAGGCTCCGAATGCCTTTTGGAGTAGGTCTGTGGATCTTTCCATGTGAATATTAAAGTCACCAAAAATGTCAATATTATCTGCCATGACTACTAGGTCCGATAGGAATTCAGGTAACTCGGTGAGGAACGCTGTATATGGCCACAAAGGCCTGTAAACAGTAGCTATAAAAAGTGATTGAGTAGGCTGCATAGATTTCATGACAAAGTCCCATTTGCCAGCTCTGCAAATGTTATGTCAAAATATGTGCGGTGCTCACCAAAATATGGAGTTTCGCAGAGCAACTATAGACATGTCGTTACGCACGGTTTGTACAGTTCTTCCAAAAAGTACTGGTTTAAGTGTTATCAACTATTTTGTAGTGTGAAACACTATTGGCTCCTTCATCTGTTGCTAGAAGTCACTAGATGCCGTTTTGCCATTACCGCAATGGCGCCACAGCACCAATTTGCAATTCTGCGGCACAGTTGCAGTCCCGTTGCTGTTGCAGACAGCGTCTCGAGTGGGAAAAGTCCCTAAATGCTATTAAAACCATTGAAAATCTCTGTGGCAAAACTCCCCATAGGTAACCTGAAAAGTAGCTAGTGTCTTTTCCAAATAAAAGTTGCTGGAGGGGTCTGAAAACAAAGTTGCGAAATTGGCAACACTGGACTAGGTACTGTGGTGGGAAAAGTACTCAACTGTCATACTTCATACCTTAGTAGAAAAAGTAAAAGTGAAAGTCACTCAGTAAAACACTACTTGAGTAGAAGTCTAAAAGTATTTGGTTTTAAATATACTTGAGTAAAAAGTGTAATTGCTGAAATATACTTAATATATACTTGATATACTTGCTCCAGTTTCAACTGTTCTGCCTTACTATTATTCGACCATGCTGGTCATTTATGAACATTTGAACATCTTGGCCATGTTCTGTTATAATTTCCACCCGGCACAGCCAGAAGAGGACTGGCCACCCCACATATGCTCTCTCTAATTCTCTCTTTCTTTCTCTCTCTCAGAGGACCTGAGCCCTAGGGCCGTGCCCCAGGACTACCTGACATGATGACTCCTTGCTGTCCCCAGTCCTGACTGTGCTGCTGCTCCAGTTTCAACTGTTCTGCCTTGTTATTATTCGACCATGCTGGTTATTTATGAACATTTGAACATCTTGGCCATGTTCTGTTATAATCTCCACCCGGCACAGCCAGAAGAGGACTGGCCAACCCTCATAGCCTGGTTCCTCTCTAGGTTTCTTCCTAGGTTTTGGCCTTTCTAGGGAGTTTTTCCTAGCCACCGTGCTTCTACACCTGCATTGCTTGCTGTTTGGGGTTTTAGGCTGGGATTCTGTACAGCACTTTGAGATATCAGCTGATGTACGAAGGGCTATATAAATACATTTGATTTGATTTGATTTGAAGTATCAAAGTAAAAGGATCAATGATTTCAAATTCCTTATATTAAGCAAGCCAGACAGCATAATTAAAATAATATATATATTGACGGATAGCCAGGGCACAATCCAACACTTAGACATAATTTACAAACAAAGAAATTGTTTTTAATGAGTCTGTCAGATCAAAGGCAGTAGGGATGACCAGGGATGTTCTCTTGATAAGTGTGTGAATTGGACAATTTTCCTGTCAAAATGTAATGAGTACTTTTAGGTGTCAGGGAAAATGTATCGAGTAAAAAGTACATTATTTTCTTTAGGAATGAAGTGAAGTAAAAGTAAGAGTTGGGAAAAATATAAATACAGATACCCCAAAAAACATCTTTAGTGCTTTAAAGTATTTTAACGTAAGTACTTTACACCACTGACTAGGTATCTGGCGGTTTCTCTTCTTACTCACAAACTGCTAGCTAGAACATTCTATGCAATTGTTTTATGACATAGCGCCCTCTACAATGTTTTGGGTTAGGGAAAACAAATTATACACTGTTGCTGCTTCCATTTTGTATCACGACTCAGTTTTCAGATAATTTATTATAAACACAGGGCAGGTTGAGGGCAGGCCGAGGTTCGTGATCAGGTCAGAGTCAGGCAGGTACAGGGCAGCAGGCAGGCTCGGGGTCAGGGCAGGCAAAGGTTCGTAATCAGGTCAGAGTCAGGTAGGTACAGGACGGCAGGCAGTCTCAGGGTTAGGGCAGGCAGAATAGTCAGAACCAGGAAAAACTAGGAAACAGAACCTGACAAGACAAGACAAACTGGCAACAGACAAACAGAGAACACAGGTATAAATACACAGGGGATAATGGTGCAGATGGGCGACACCTGGAGAGGGGTGGAGACAAGCACAAAACATGTGAAACAGATCAGGGTGTGACATTTTGTCTTTCAGGAACTGAAAGCATGTTACCTTTAAGACAGTATGTTCCTCGCCAAAGGCAGTTGATAAAATCACAAAAATAACTAAGTGGAAGTTGTGTTGATCTTCTTGAAAATATAGACCTATTGTTTTAAAGCAATACTTATTACATTTATATTAGCTAAAGTTTCAATGCATATTCAATGTATGACTAGTAATTCTATCATTTGTATTTTGCGCTTCATTTTTCTGTGCTTTTGTACTCTAATGTACTCAATTTTTATAGGTGTTTCCCAGCAGTTTCCCATATGTTATAAGGGGTAGCCACCCATGCTCTCAGAGACCCACAGAGTGAGCAGGCTTCATGCTCAAGCCCTGTTCTACCACACCCGATTCTACTAATCAGCTTATTTGTAGAAACATGTAGAACTGTGCTTGAACAAAGGCTTGCACAAAGGCTTGCACACCATGTGGCTGCTTAAAAGAAGGTTGGACCATCCCTGATTAATAAGTACTAGTTCATATGTCTGATGATTGTAAGTTTGGCTGTAAATGGTGTATTTTGTGATAACTCACTGTTTTTAAAGTACTGTACATTTTCATGTAAATATACTGAACTAAAATATAAACACAACATGCAGACATTTCAACAATTTTACTGAGTTACAGTTCATATAAGGAAATCAGTCAATTGAAATAAATTCATTAGGCCCTAATCTATGGATCTCACATGACTGGGCAGGGGCGCAGCCAGGCCAAGCCAATCAGACTGAGTTCTTCCCCACAAAAGGGCTTTATTACACACAGAAATACTCCTCAGTTTCATCAGCTGTCTGGGTGGCTGGTCTCAGACGATCCCGCAGGTGACAAGCCAAATGTGGAGGTCCCGGGGTGACGTGATCCACCTGAGGCTATCAGGACAGGAATCAACCCCCTGATCAGCTTCCACAAGCGCTGCAGAGGCTGCTGTATGGGGGAGGTGCTCCCTTCTTTGAATGTGTGGGGTTACAAGTGCCTTTCCCAGCTGCTCCAGGAACACCCTCCTCTTGTTCCGATTATCAGGCATCCAGGTAGGGTTGACCTTTTTGCATATCACGAAGGCATTGTATGAGGACACATCAATGATGTTATGGAAGATGACCAGGGGCCAGCAGGCAGTCATCCCCCAGCAGCTAGCTGTAAGTTCCAATCACCTTGTCCAGGTTGTCCACGCCTCCTTTGTTGTGGTTGTAGTCCAGGATGAACACAGCCTTAGAGGGCCACAATAGTAGCAGTAACGGCCTTGGGGGTGTAAACGCCATGGATCTGGATACTAGTGGTGCTCCTGAGTGAAAAGGACTCCCTTTTACTGTGACACAATGTACAGGAAATTATGTGTAGTGAAATATGAATGACAGAACCTTGTGTACAGTTCATTATACAACAGGTGTGTCTAACCCTGAATGCTGATTGGTTAAAACCACATTCCAACCAGTGTCTATTCCACAAGTAATCACCGGTTAAATCTAGGACATTAAAATGCCCATTTTCTCTGTTCCATCTGACTGCTTAATCCACTGTCTCATCAGCCCAGCCAGGCAATTTATAAACTTGATCTCCACTATAAAAAAGCATCTAGATATTACAGTGGCTTGCGAAAGTATTCACCCCTCTTGGCATTTTTCCTATTTTGCTGTCTTGCAACCTGGAATTAAAATGTATTTTTAAGGGGTTTGTATCATTTGATTTACTTAACATGCCTACCACTTTGAAGATGCAAAATATTTTTTCTTGTGAAACAAGCAAGAAATAACAATGACAAAAACCAGAACTTGAGCGTGCATAACTATTAACCCCCCCCCCCAAGTCAATACTTTATAGAGCCACCTTTTGCAGCAATTAAAGCTGCAAGTCTCTTGGGGTATGTCTCTATAAGCTTGGCATCTAGCCACTGGGATTTTTGCCCGTTCTTCAAGGCAAAACTGCTCCAGCTCCTTCAAGTTGGATGGGTCCCGCTGGTGTACAGCAATCTTTAAGTCATACCACAGATTTTCAATTGGATTTAGATCTGGGCTTTGACTAGGCCATTCCAAGACATTTAAATGTTTCCCCTTAAACCACTTAAGTGTTGCTTTTGCGGTATAAAAAGGGTCATTGTCCTGCTGGAAGGTGAATCTCCGTCCCAGTCTCAAATCTCTGGAAGACAAACTGTTTTCCCTCAAGATTTCCCTTTATTTTGGTAAAGTGTAGGTGGAAGATAAAGGCTCTAACTTTTGCTTGTCTTTTCCTGTGAATTTGTGAACATTTGCGAACATGTGCATTCAAAGGACCGGAGCATACATAACACCTACCTCTCCTCATCACGCTCTGAGCAAACTGAGGAGTAAGAGCATGGCTCCCGTTGATAATATCACAGCATTAACACAATTTAGAAAATAAATACTATAAAATATTCACTCTTGAAAGTAATCTAATACATCTTAAAATAATACATTAAAATAGATATGAGGGATTTTTGGTGAAATACATAAAGTATATTTTACGCCTGTTACACTGCCACCACCATACTTCACTGTGGGGATGGTGTTCTCGGGGTAATGAGAGGTGTTGGGTTTGCACCAGACATAGCGTTTTCCTTGATGGCCAAAAAGCTAAATTCTAGTCTAATCTGGCCAGAATACCTTCTTCCATATGTTTGGGGAGTCTCCCACATGCCTTTTGGCGAACACCAAGAGTGTTTGCTTATTGACTGTATGTTTGTTTATTCCATGTGTAACTCTGTGTTATTGTTTGTGTCGCACTGCTTTGCTTTTTTTTATAACCAAACCCTGATCTGTACTTCTCCACAACTTTGTCTCCGACCTGTTTGGAGAGCTCCTCGGTCTTCATGGTGCCTCTTGCTTGGTGGTGCCCCTTGCTTAGTGGTGTTGCAGACTCTTGGGCTTTCGGAACAGGTGTATATATATTGAGATCATATGACAGATCATGTGACAGATTGCACACGGGTGGACTTTATTTAACTAATTATGTGACTTCTGAAGGTAATTGGTTGCACCAGATCTTATTTATCTGCATCGTAGCAAAGGATGAATACATATGCAGACACAACTTTTCTGTTAAATTTTTTAAATATTTTTTTTCATTTCACTCCACCAATTTCACTTTCACCAATTTCATGTCCATTACATGAAATCCAAATAAAAATCAATTTAAATTACAGGTTATAATGCAACAAAATAGAAAAAATGCCAAGGGGTATGAATACTTTTGAAAGGCACTGTATCTCACATTTCCTTTACTCATATTTAGTTTTCAACAGGGGAGATTTGTATAAACCTTGCTGTCTATCTCTCCGACATTTACAACATTGTTTCAATATTCAAATTCAATCTCCAGCTGTCCTTTAGTAATCAAAGTGTCGGGATAAAACAGACAGGCATTCAGCTTTTTTCAGACTGTCGAAATTTTGAATCAGCATAATTTTTTATTGATATAAACAAAGACATATCAATAGAAAACCGGTAAAACTAAACAAAGTGCAGCTGGTTTGCTGTCTTTCCAGCTTCAGTTTGAAGGGATTGTGTTAGCTGTGTTGTTGGCTAGCTCCTCAGAACAACAGTGTCCTACGAGAGAGCACATTTTCTATGCCAGGCGAAATCATGTTCTGGATGTATCCAAATAAATGTCACTAGAAAACATTTTAAACAAACGCAAATGCAGCTACTTTCCTGTTCTTCTGGCTTTTTGACGTGACTGTAAATTAGCCGTAGTTGGCTAGCTAGCGATGAAGGGATAAGGACGTTGCCAGCCAGTATGGCAATGGAACGTTTAGAATGAATGACTGGGTCGGTCTCATGGCAACCAAACAGATAGATCGAACGACCAGCCAGCTTGGGTAGCATCCCTAGTTTTGTTCGGGACTATATATTGTTTTCTGGCCCTCGATGAACACCCGTGCTAATATATCCTCCAAACACCCGCTTCTCGGGCATCATCACATAAGTAATAATGGACCAAATAACAATGGGATAAAAATAAGAAAAAAGTTCATTATTATAATATCATTATTATTGTTATTAATACTATTATTAATATAAGCATTATAAATAATGTGTTATTTGTTTAACTGTTGTTACTATAATAACTTTATAGTAATCATTACTCATATTGCTGTTAACAGTATTGTTAACGCTATAATATTATTTGTGCTATTAAGGCTATTCATAATTCTATTGGTTAAGTCTGCTTCCTAATAACATTTTACGATCTTCGACCATTTGTATTTTTTCTTACGATCTTCATTGCGGGTATTATATTTAGAATGGAAACTGCCGAGGTAACGGCTTTATTCTTGCCAGGTCTGGTTTATTCTTGCTGGTATCTCAGTAGACGGGTGTCGTCGTCCGTGGTCTTTCCATTGTTTCATTGTGTTTATTGGTTGTTGAGTCGCCTCGCCTGCTCAGGGGAACACCGCCTCTGTCACGTAGCGTAGCCGTGCAGTTCTGCAGCATCCCAAATGATGGTGAGGTTCACGTACACAGTTTCCAGAAGGCAAGACTGACAGTTTGGGGTGATAAACACATGTTTTCTACTGCCTATTATCACTCAGACACGCACCACTATCGACATGAAAACACACAATAAGAGTTGGAATGATAACCTCTGCGTGAACCAGTGTTAGACAGTTTTTTAAATCAATAGGTTATCATTGATTTCAATTGGGGTTGCGTTGTACAGCGTTTCTTAATTCCCACAGCACTATGCTCTTTTGCCGTAGTTGACAGCATAGACTAGCTAACTAGTTGATTAATCTAGCCTACATTCGCGATTATCAACTGATATAGCCTCCTACCCAGCCCAGGAGAGATTCTAGCAAAGATTTATCCCCATCAAAGGTCTGTGCACGGCCCTCAGCTGAACATTTTATTTCAGTTATCTTCTCCTTTTCAACTCAATGTTTGGTTTCGTCAACTGCGCTCTCAGCTCCTTTCCTACTGAAATGTGTCCCCTAAAAGTTATTTTGTAATCTAGGTTGTGATTGGATTTGTAAACCCCTTAACCCTTCAACAAAGTAAAGCTCTTTATTACTACTTATTCTTTACAGTCATGTTAGGTAATAACAAAAGTAAACTATATGTTTCAACATTTCATATACAGTGGGGTCCGGAATGAATGTGGTTCAAGTGATTGCCATTGCAAAATGTGGATTTAAGGACAATTAACCATTTCTTTGTGGATTTTGATTTGTACTTGGGGTTATTGTCTTGCTGGAAGATTAATGTGGGTGATGAATTCCACATGAAAGTCCCCTTACTCAGATTGCTACTCATTCCACTGTGACAGAAACCTCACCCACTGAGCAGCCACTGAGGAAGGGTTAGATACAGCCTGGTTCCAGTACCACAAGCTATAGTTGTCCCCACACCTTTCTTAGAGTGATGGGTAAAAGTGAAGCAAATAGAAAAACATGTGAAGATTCTGTTTGATAAGTGATGATGGTGTCGCTGGTTAGTTTCCATTGAAGCCTGTTGATGCATTCTGAGTGATCCTGCCTTCTGGTTCCCATTTCTTTGCAATGGATTGAGATGGGGGTGTCTGAGTCTCACTACTCTCTCTCCCTAGAGTTAAATTGGCGGACAGAGCTGTCTACCCTACCTGATCATGGCAGAAACAGCATCCATAGTAATTTCATGCAATTTGGCAATATAAATACATATTTTAAATGTTTTTTAATTTGGTTGTATTGCATGTTTTAGTTTTAATGCTAGAATCCTTATTTGCTACCTACTTTGATTCCCGAATAATGCAGCTTAAAAATGCCTCATGAGCTTAGTTCAACAGTCATACCCCATCAGAACTAAAAAATAAGCTTGTTTTACTCCAGGGTTTGTAAACAGTGTAAATGTAAACAAACACTATATAGTCTCAAAACATGGTAAAACTATATTTTTTTATAATGAATAGTTAGTCCCTGCATCCATAGTTCTGTCTATGAATTTGAAAGTGCTTGAATTTCTCTAGGCTCATCCCTCAGCTTTTTACCAAAACAGAGGAGGGGTGCCCACATGGTTATTGTTTAAATTAAAGTCCCAGCTTTAATTTGACTGACATACAAGTGACAGAAAGTCACTGACTGTGGGTTGGCTGTGGTTCAGATTAATGCCAACCACAGAGCGGTGCAAATTTAAAGGGCAACGTGTTGAACTGAATGGCAGTGGGACACTGACTGCATTAGTGGGAATATCACACGCTGGTTGACCCCCTAACTCAAAATCATTGTTTTACTTTATAACAATGTTACAGGGTTCTTCACACACACTTTGACCCTTTACTTTGACATTTCTGTGGAAAAATGGAAGTTAAGTTTCTTAACCCAGTCAAAAGACCGCTTTGTGTATGAGGGCACTGATATTAATGTGTATGCCCTGAATTTTATGATTGTTTTTATATTAATACAGTTACATAAAACCCTCTTGCTAAGATGTTCGCTCTCAGCATGTCCCCTGCAGATAAGGCTGGCCCTCCTCTTTTTCCCTTAATTCCCACGGCACAATGCTGTATTGCCCCCTTCATGTATCAATGCTGCACTCCATACTATGGGCCGCTGAAACAAAATAAAATGTTGTCTTTATGGCAGAATGACCCATAAAAGACAAAAAAAGGTCTGCAGATGTACTGATATAAAATGTGATAGTTTTGATAGGTGATGGTGGTCTCATGCTGATGCTAAGACATTACGTGGTCCTGTGTGGCTCAGTTGGTATTACAAAAGAAAAAATGAAAATGTATCCACTGACTGCTGTGTCTCCCAAATGACTAAATTGTAAATGAAGAGGCTAACCAGGTCCAAAGGGCAGTAAGGCTGATCTATTCTGGTGGATACTGACGCAAGTCACTACAGTCCACTAAGAAAGAGGATTTTTAGAAGAAGAGTCAACAAACAAAGAGTATACATTTTTTTATATTCGGCCTCCCGAACAACGCAGCGGTCTAAGGCATTGCATCGCAGTGCTAGAGGCGTCACTACAGACCTGGGTTCGATCCCAAGATGTATCACAACCGGCTGTGATCGGCAGTCCCATAGGACGGCACACAATTGGTACAGCGTTGTCCAAGTTAAGGGAGTGTTTGGCTGGGGGGGGTTTACTTGGCTCATTGCGCTCTAGCGACTCCTTGTGGTGGGCTGGGCACCTGCAGGCTGACCTCGGTCGCCAGTTGAACAGTGTTTCCTCCAACACATTTCCACAAATCATATAGATATAGAATTGAATTGACCCCCAAACATTGCCTCAAACATTGGTAAACATGTTGGGGGAAAGTAAATTGCGGTTGCACATTTCAAAATACTGTATGGTTAGTTCTAAATGGGAAAATGACGCATGCATCGGCCTACTTAATTTCTTAGGAAGCCCCTTACCTCTGTGATCCTGAGAAGTGTAGAGTAGCATTTTTACCACAGAGTGACTCTCTGCTGCATGCAAACTAGCAGTATGTAGGTCAGTGGAAGAAGCCTCTGACATCTCAACATCATTCATTAACTCACTTGACTCTGAAGGTTTTAAGTAATATCACTACCATCAAGCATAAAACCTTCTTTTATTCTGCATTACACCAGACAATGCACCACTGAAAGATACTAAAGTTTGTTCTTGCAGTGACATAATATTATTGCTAGATATAGACAGAACTTTTAACAGAGGGAGGAGGGGAAGAGCGAGAGATAACGGGAGAGAGAGATGTGGTATTGATGAATTGCAATCTATTTGAACAGTCTGTAGTGAAGTTGGATTTCTTTCTTGTTCTCATTGCCCTCTCATCTATTAAATTCTATTTCAGATAATGACCATATGATAAACAATAATAGCATGAGGAGAATATGTTGTCCCCATTCTACCCAGGCCTCTTCCCAAAATGTACAAACTTTACTTGCCAACAGTACAATAATAATAATAATACATGGGATTTAATGCACTTTTTGAAAAACCCACAGACACTCACTGTACATGAAAGAGTATAGGACAAAAACAATAATAAGACAATACAATGAATACAAGCTACCTAGACATCCTTTTTCCAGACCAAACTGGTTCAGCGAGCTTTGAGATTTGGCTTGGTCATAAACACATTTATTCATCTTGTGTAATGCTCTGATGCTATGTACCACCCCCCCTCCCTGTACATAGCCATGTTATTTTTACTAGTTTTTGTTATTTACTGTGTATTTTTTCCTCAATTCACTATTTATATATATGAAGCATGTGACAAATACAAGTATATTTGATGCTGACTGCAGCAGACTTGCTTTTCCATGGGAACAGTTTGCTGTGGTTTAGTGTATGAAGGGAAGAAATACAGGTGTCAGATCTTAATTTGACCAGTTTCGTCACAGGAGTAAAATAATCCTGCAGCAGGAGGACTTGATTATTTAAAAATGTGATATTTTTGATTGGGAAATTAGTCTTGGATAGGCTACAGTAGGCTATAGTTTAGGTGTAGCCTACAGCTGCATTTCATATACACTTGTATGGCATAGTGGAGAACAAAATCTATCTTGTGTTATTAAGCTATATAAATATATAAATATATATATATATATATATATAGATATATAAAACAACGGTTGTTGAAGTGCATGTACATTTGAATGTCACAGCAGTAGGACCTACAGTAGTAGGACATTTATTCTGTCTGGTTCTTTAGTGTTTAGCGAGCGATAAAGAAAGAAAGAAAACTGCAGGTTTTCAGTAAATATATGTAAATCAAGAGGCACATTTGAATTTCCTCAGGTGCAGGGAAATTCTCTGTAACCACAGAGTGATCAAATTAAGATAATACATCTGTACTTGCCTGGTTGAACCAGAATGAACACTGCCCACACCATTATTCTACCTCTTTACTTTATTCTACCTCTTTACTTTACTATCAAGTCTGGTTCAACCAGCCAGGCAAAAGGAATACAGTATTGCCAAGTTTATTTGCACAGCCATCTGAATCTACTCTACGTCATGGTCCTTTTGTGTCAACTCTCTTATTCAATAACTGCTGAAAGTGGTTGGATCTCTCATTGAGATATGTAGTGTAGTGTCATTTGAGTGAGTTTAAGGTAACCGGGTCAGGAGGATGTGGCTGCTATTGTTGTCGTTTTACTGCTGCTCTGTGGGGCCTAGGACACTAGCCGTGCAATTCTACGTCACCCAAAATTAACTGGTTCAACTCAACAAGTTCTTCTCTTGTGCCTTATAGCGGGACAGGTGATGGTGACTCCTCTCTATGATGGACCCAGAGTTGACTTGGTAATGAAAAGTGTTCCCACTGCTGCAGCAAAACTATATTTAAGCCGACTGAAGGGCTACTGAAGAAAAAATACAAACTTTATCACTTGGCCCAAATGTTAAACTTTTTGCATACGCTCTAAATGGGTACTGATCCCAAAGCAAAAGGTTACGCATGAAAATCAGAGAGAGAGTTATGCATGTTTAGCTGCTAATAAAATGCATTTGTTACTGCATGTAGTTCGTTTGACTGGACTGGAACCTCTGGTTGGTGAAGGAGCCTAGCGGTTAGTGTTGAGACAGTAACCGATAGGTTGCTTGTTCAAATCCCAGAGCCGGCAATGTGGAAAAATCTGTCATTACGCTCTTGAGCAAGGCAGTTAACCCCAACAACAACTGCTCCCCGGGCACCAATGACATCAATTAGGGCAGGCCCTGCACCTCTCTGATTCAGAGGGGTTGGGTTAAATGAGGAAGACACATTTCAGTTGAATGCCTTCAGTTGTGAATCTGAGAAGATATCCCCTTTCCCTAAGGAAAGTATCAGTTTTCATCTCAAATGAATGTAGTCATTGTTTGTATTTGACAGTTGAATTGCTGTGTGCTTTTAGGTGGATAGTGCTTCTGCATTTCATTCAATCCTCATAAAATGGGTATGTAGGAGGAAGAGACAACTCCGTATCAGAGGATGATAAATATAGTAGGAAAGTTTTGTTTTACAGTAAGGCAGTTCCTCTTTCTCAACATCTGTGAGTGAACAGGTGGACATCAGGCATCTTTAAAGAGGGCTGACACCTGCAGCTTTGCCTTTTACCAGTGAATGCTGTTTACTCTTTCAAAACCTTTTGAACGGTCAATATTCTCCTCACAATTTTGTTTTCACATGGTAGCCTAGTAATCCTATTAGTGCTCTGACATCTCTGTAGAGTCTGTGACCTGTGTGTGAATCCCTACTGTAGCTCTCCCATCCCAAAGCAACTGTTATTCATCACGTACACGGTTTACAGCAGGTAAAACTAACTGACACAAGTTAGGGGTGATAAACAAATGTTTTCTACTGTCTATTACCACTCAGATACGCACCACTATTGACATGAAAACACACAATATGGAATGATACCATCTGTGTGAAACAAGTACGTTTTTTAAATCAATAGGCTTCATAGATTGGGGTTGCGCTATACAACTTTTCAGTGGTTCTTACATGTAATATCCCTAGGTCCAGTCAAAGTCTCTGTGATAATGGTCTGATGAAGTGTAAAACTGTTTGTATTCTGGATGATAATTCCTCATCCTTCTACTCTATTGTTTTTGATAGAGGGCCTGCCACAGGGTCTACAGCAGTCTACCACAGCAAAACAAACTAAAGACATACCATGGGTTTCTTCCCCATCCCCCATCTAAATATACACATTTTCCTTAAATACTTATTGCCTGATTAGCATTTTGTACACACTCCCAAAGCGGCCATTCAATTAGTTGCATTTAATAGTTAAATGCACTAAGGATGCATTTAGCATGTCCAGGTCCATGTGGGATTTTCCCATGACTGATCTGGAACATGCTGAGGCAGAGAGCGGATTTGCAGGAATTGGAGGAGAGTTGAAGCAACTACAAGATGCTTCACTGCCAAGTGAAAGTTGTCTAACAGGTACAGTACAAACTGTAACTATTAAGCAATTATCCTGGAAAGGGCACACACTATACCAGATTGATAGCTCAGTCTAATTTTGTAATTTTTTAATATATAGTAGGTACCAGTAGATTACAGTAGATCTTTAATTGGATGTGATTCATGTTTTTCACTCATGGAAAAGTTGTCCATTTATATTTAACTATACTCTATAAATAACTATATTTAACTAACTTTAAATAAAATATATTTCACATAGTCATATAAATGTGCAACACCATCGATCCTCCATGTGTGTCTATAATCAGCCCCCACACAGTCTGATATGGATTTCTTCCATCCTACGGTTGGCTACTGTTGTGTAACCTCTTGGCCTCCTCTGTGACCCCTGGCTTTATTTAGACAGAGTTTCCAATTTGCTCCTTACCCCTTCCTCTTGACACTAACTCTTGGAGATTTAAAGACTGTACAGGGTCTGGATAGGTATACGCAATGTAGTGGAGGAGCTTCCACCTCACTGATCGGCACACCTTGAAGGGTAAGGACCAAAGTGAAGTGGTAGGGAGTCAATTGGGACTGGCTGTGTTTCACACAATAAAGTGCAGATTGCAATAAAACAAAAGTATCAAGAAAAGAGACTGATCGAAAAAGACAGTGTCTGTCAGCCAGACCTTTATTTGTTTGGAAATTAGCGTCTCTGCGACAGTGAATTGACACTGTCATTTTCTAACCCAGATTCAGCCCAGGGAGGCATACTGTAGCAAGTAAAGATAATGTGTCACAGAGGCTATCTAACGCCATTGTGAAATCCTCCATGTCAGGCGGCCTTGAAGGACCTTAAGGGAGGGTTTTATGGTGAAAGGGGCTTATCTAAGCTGTAACGCTGGAGTATAAGATGCCTGATGGCTGAGATGGGGTAGACATGCTGTTAAAGCACTGAGCCTCCAGACAATCCGCTCTCATTTTCACCATATCATCCTCTTCTTCACCTCCTTTTCCATCTCCTGCACCTCCTTTCTACCCCAGCTACTATTCAGCATGGGAGTCAATTACAGCTTTGAAGAGTAAGTGACAATACTTACTATGGATACCAAACCTGGACACTTGATTTGGAGAAATAAGGGGTTTGTAAAGACAAATCTTGCCCTTTCTTTGCTAGGTTAAACATGTAATTTAACAAGGGCAGTTTCTTGATCGGGGAAATAGCTAGGCCTATGTCAGCTTCAGCTCTAGCCTCTTCAGGTCTTGTGTGTGCTTTAGTCATTATTCATGCAGAACAGAGGCTATGTATGATCTGATAGTGGCATTCCAATGGGCTGTAGTCATGCATTTGGACCCTAAATTAGCTTTTTCCTGTAAGAGCTATTTCTGAAAAGTAGCTGAAAGACTTGTTTTTCCATGCAGATATTTGGTTCACTTTAGCCTTGTTTAAAGATTTCTGGCTTATGGTTGCTAGATTAGATTGTGTTTCAATCATATTGCAGAGGAGTGTGTGGGTTTTTGGTGAAACGTATTACATAATTTAAAGTACATAAACATTATATTGATGTATGAGATTGCCTCCTCAGGGTTGAACTGATCCAAACCAACACGAGACACCACAAGCATCCCTGCTGTCTGGTAGTGGAGAAATACGAGCTAGCTGTGCTGTGCTGCTGTGCTGCAATAAACTGGGGGGTGAGTTCTGATTCAAGGATCTAAAGATGTGGCATTGCATTCAACGACCTCTATCTCTAAAACAACGAGAGCAGTTTCTCATTATAAAGAATGGATTAGAAAAATTAAACAAGTATGAAATAATAGATTTAAGCAAGTTTGAAACTATTTTTACTTGACATTTATACATCTAGGTTAGGTTTGTTGTGATGAAATATCTATGAAATATTGTAGCTTTAAGGCACATATTTGTTAGCCTGGGTACCAGTCTTCTTCTCCTAACATTCCACTCCTTGCCACTTCTTCTCATATGCTAAACATGTTTGCAATAGCACGGAGTACAAGGAGTGGAAGGTTAGGCGTGGAAGGTTAGGAGACACCGACTAGTACCCAGGCTACAGAATTGTTGGCTCATTGCCATGAGTGCAACAATGAGATATTTTGACAGTTAGCTCAAACCTGCCGGACACCCCATATATGGACATATGCCCCATAATTCAGTTTACTACAAGTGCCATCCTGTTTTTCAAGAAATGAATCTGAAACACAAAACTGAGGTGGCCAATACGGTTTCCACAAGCAGGTCTACTATCAGCCAATAAGATTTAGGGGGATGGAAGTTGAATGAAGTAAGAGAGAGCATTTGATGGCTGGGTATAGGTTATCAGTTCACACTCTTGCCTGTGGTACATACAGTATCATATACTGAGGCAACTGTGTTACATTATTAGTATACATGAGTTGTGTTTGGGAGGAATATTAGTAGACATGAGACCAATGCAGGAGAACATCAAGGTGCTTTACTTTGCAAACAAATGTCTGGAGCCATATGTAATGGTGGGTTGCTAACTATACTCTTATTTTTGTGAATTGTAATGTTTAGTGTGAGATAATGTACTAGTATGCATGCCATTTGTATTTGTATTTTTTGAAATACCTTTAGTATGACCCAAATATGTGAAGAGTAGTTTTACGGTGGTGTGCAATAATGTTAATTTATTGGTGAAGGGTTGAATAAATTATTGTATTTTGTCTTTTATCAACCACCCTCACTCACTAGTACTGATTGTGGGTGTAATTTCATGTTTTATTGTGTTTGTTCTTGAGTCAGTTAATTACTCAGCCTTGTTTTACAATATCAGTGTGGTTAAGAAACTCACAGCAGAGAGAAAAGGAGAGTGTTTTAACAGAGTTGTGATTTCATGTCCAAATCATCCCAAAGTGTCTGAAATGGATTTTGTACCTTAATAAAGTTACTTTAAGATCATTTGAAAATGAAAGCGAAAAATTATAATACCTGGGACATATAAGTAATTTTGTAATTTTGGTGAACTTTCCCCTTAACAGAGTTTGTGGTTATTTCCTTGCAGATCATCACAGGGAATGATTCAGTAAAGCCTCGATGGAGCATGTGCAGCTCAGAGGAGGGTAACCGCTCTGAGGGCGAGGAGCCTAAGGACATACTTCCTGTTCTCCGAAACCACAGCCAGCTCCTCAACGACCAACACATCGAGAGTGTGAGTTACTGTTAAACTACACTACAACAAAACACTGTGGCTAATACAGTCACTTCTGGCATGTTTACAGAAATGTTGATGAAGGTGCTTTGTACTTATCAAATAAACCTAACGAAGTAAAGGAAAAGTAAAGCAATCATCTCACAGCAGTATATAGGCTACACAGCCAGCTCATGGGAAGAACATTGTGCTTTGGTTTATTTGATATGTACAAAGCTAAATATGGGACTTTTTTTTGGTTCCGGGAAAATAAAGTGCACATACTCATCTCAGCATTACACAGCTTTGACATGTGAATTTAAATGGGACATTTTCTCATCATCCATCTCATCCTCTGTTTCTGAAACCCACAGCTAGCCAATCACATACCAGCACGGACACAGGGGTATCCATGGAACCTGGTCTACAGCACAGCCATTCATGGCACCAGCCTGAAGACTCTGTACAGGCAAATGGCCCACATCGACAGTCCTGTGCTTCTGGTCATCAAAGACATGGAAAAAAAGGTAGACATCTCAACAGCGCACTGTTCTATATGACTGACATCTAACGTACTGTTACATCCATGTACTGCTATTACATTGTTATTACATTATGAATGGGTCATACGATCCCAGTAAAATGCTAATAGGTTTGTTTTCCCCTCTCTCAGGTGTTTGGTGCCTTCTCCTCCCATCCCTTTAGAGTGAGTGACTGTTGCTACGGAACAGGAGAGACTTTTGTCTACAGCTTCGACCCTGCATTTAAGGTAACATTGCATACTGTTGTGTGCACTGCTTGTCCATAATGGCATCCTATTCACTATATACATTTGACCCGCATTTACCTTTGTACTATAAGGAATAGGGTGTCATTTCAGATACAGCCCCTGTCGTTGTAGTTAATAGGCTGTCTCTTGACTGTCGTGATGGGTGGAGTTAATCTGACACCTCTCTCTTCACACAGGCCTACAGGTGGAGTGGTGAGAACTCTTACTTCATCAGGGGCCATATGGACTCTCTACAGATTGGTGGAGGAGGGTAAGTGTTCTGAATTTTCTTTATCAGAAATACCGAAGCCTTTATCATCTAAAAGTAAATCTAGTTAGCTTCCACAAACTCATTGATGTCTACAGATCTTATTGGCTAAACCGCATCCTTTGGCTCTGGTCTGATATACACAGTGGGGCAAAAAAGTATTTAGTCAGCCACCAATTGTGCAAGTTCTCCCACTGAAAAAGATGAGAGTGGCCTGTAATTTTCATCATAGGTACACCTCAACTATGACAGACAAAATGAGAAGAAAAAAAATCCAGAAAATCACATTGTAGGATATTTAATGAATTTATTTGCAAATTATGGTGGAAAATAAGTATTTGGTCAATAACAAAAGTTTATCTCAATACTTTGTTATATACCCTTTGTTGGCAATGACAGAGGTCAAACGTTTTCTGTCAGTCTTCACAAGGTTTTCACACACTGTTGCTGGTATTTTGGCCCATTCCTCCATGCAGATCTCCTCTAGAGCAGTGATGTTTTGGGGCTGTTGCTGGGCAACACGGATTTCAACTTCCTCCAAAGATTTTCTATGGGGTTGAGATCTCGAGACTGGCTAGGCCACTCCAGGACCTTGAAATGCTTCTTACGAAGCCACTCCTTCGTTGCCCGGGCGGTGTGTTTGGGATCATTGTCATGCTGAAAGACCCAGCCACGTTTCAAATTCAATGCCCTTGCTGATGGAAGGAGGTTTTCACTCAAAATCTCACGATACATGGCCCCATTCATTCTTTCCTTTACACGGATCAGTCGTCCTGGTCCCTTTGCAGAAAAACAGCCCCAAAGCATGATGTTTCCACCCCCATGCTTCACAGTAGGTATGGTGTTCTATGGATGCAACTCAGCATTCTTTGTCTAACAAAACACGATGAGTTGAGTTTTTACCAAAAAGTTACATTTTTGTTTCGTCTGACCATATGACATTCTCCCAATCTTCTTCTGGATCATCCAAATGCTCTCTAGCAAACTTCAGACGGGCCTTGACATGTACTGGCTTAAGCAGGGGGACACATCTGGCACTGCAGGATTTGAGTCCCTGGCGGCGTAGTGTGTTACTGATGGTAGGCTTTGTTACTTTGGTCCCAGCTCTCTGCAGGTCATTCACTAGGTCCCTCCGTGTGGTTCTGGGATTTTTGCTCATTGTTCTTGTGATCATTTTGACCCCACGGGGTGAGATCTTGCGTGGAGCCCTAGATTGAGGGAGATTATCAGTGGTCTTGTATGTCTTCCATTTCCTAATAATTGCTCCCACAGTTGATTTCCTCAAACCAAGCTGCTTACCTATTGCAGATTCAGTCTTCCCAGCCTGGTGCAGGTCTACAATTTTGTTTCTGGTGTCCTTTGACAGCTCTTTGGTCTTGGCCATAGTGGAGTTTGGAGTGTGACTGTTTGAGGTTGTGGACAGGTGTCTTTTATACTGATAACAAGTTCAAACAGGTGCCATTAATACAGATAATGAGTGGAGGACAGAGGAGCCTCTTAAAGAACAAGTTACAGGTCTGTGAGAGCCAGAAATCGTGCTTGTTTGTAGCTGACCAAATACTTATTTTCCACCATAATTTGCAAACAATTTAATTAAAAATCCTACAATGTGATTTTCTGGATTTTCTTTTCACATTTTGTCTGTCATAGTTGAAGTGTACCTATGATGAAAATTACAGGCCTCTCTCATCTTTTTAAGTGGGAGAACTTGCACAATTGGTGGCTGACTAAATACTTTTTTGCCCCACTGTATCTTTCTCTTGTTGACCTCTAGGGGGCTTTTTGGCCTGTGGCTGGATTCTGATCTGTACTACGGTGCCAGCTTCCCATGTCACACCTTCAACAACCAGCCCCTGTCCACCCAGCAAGACTTCACAGTGCAGGACCTGGAGGTCTGGACTGTCCAGTAAACAGAGCGAGACGCTGAGAGACTCAGAAGCGGAAAAGAGAGAGAGAAAAAAGCTAGAGCCATGTCTATCTATGGTTAACAACATGGCTTTACTTGTGTTCAGTGAGGTTTAGCCTGTGTTCAAGCTGTTAAAGTACAGTAAGCTTAATATAGTAAGCTTGGTTTGTCCAATGACCTTATATATGAATGGACAACGCCATTGATCACGTGACACCAGTCATTCCTATGTGAAAACTCAATAGTGCATTTGAAGCCAAGGAAGTCCATTAAAATGGCGTCTCATGTGGGAGATTTACATAGGCATTACATGCTAGTTTGAGCTACTCCAGGATGTGACGTTGCAGGCTAGCTCAGTGCTGCCCCCTCTCATTGAGTATTTCATGTTAAAGGCAGAATGGGGCATGCTGCCATTAGCTACTAAATTATGACAGTAACTTCTTCTGTGTGCAATTTTAAAATAATTGGTTCAAGCACATACATCTGGGGTATAAGACATTTTTGTTTTTATTTGTTATTATATTTATACGAAGATTGCCATCTTCCCATTCACTGTACTGGGGATCCTGTGTTTGGCAAATAATGCCTGCAGTACTGTGGTTGGCCTTGAATGAGAGGGGGCAGTCATTCACCCCTGGGTTTGTCACGTGTAAAACCTGTGTTTTACCAGTGCGTAACCTATTATACCAGCATTAACTCAGGTTGTATCTGTGTTTTGCCTGGTTAACTGAGGCCTGTATGGTGAGAGATAGACAGGCTGTTTTACAGTGTCCTACTGTTTGCTGCTCAATACCTGCTACTGAACAAGCTCTGTCCAATACGAGCATTAGAACTAGTTCTAGACATCTAAGCTGTAAACCCTCCATCAATCCTTTGTTATGGACAGCATTTACAAACCAAAGCCCATTTTAGAGTAATATCCTATTTTCATTACAATTTCCTCATAAGCTTTAAACTTTATAGAGGCTAGGATGAACACACTACTGTACTTCCCAACTTTTTTGTATTTATTTCTGTGTCTGTGTTACAAGGGTACAACATCAGATGCCCCGTAGGGATTCCTCACACACACAACACTCAGGTCTAGAAACAGCCACGGCAGAGTACTGTCTCTTAGAGCTACTAAAAGTGGCCTCTAATGGTTTGTACTAAAGGTATGGGTTTAAATCCATGTTAAATGTTTTCTTACATTTCTAAAAGAGAATAATGAAATTTGTTTAAAAGAAAGAAACAGGATATAAGATGGACCAATTGTTTTAGTTTGGCGTCTTTTTCACATTCCTTTGATGTTTTTTATATTTGCTATAAAAAAATATATATATATATTTTAAAGAAATGTTATCCAGGGAAGTATTTTGTTTTGTTTTTCTGTATGTGTGCTGTACAGTGCTGGCACTGTTAATGGCTTATTAAAATTCTGCATTTCCAGGTGACAAAAAATGTGCTTTAAACTTGTGTGATTATGTGACTGATTGTTTTCAGATCAATAAGCATCATTGCCTGGAATAGTAATACTGATATTAATCTCATCAACAACAATATAAAAGCAAGATTCATGATAACAAAAGGACATATGACATGTTTTAGATTTACCCAGTATTTTGAATTATCATGCTCGATGCCCAGACATTTCTGTATGTTGAAATTAAGCTAGCAATAGGTAGCCTAAGGCCACATCAGTAATCACTCATTGTATGATTGCTTTTGAAAGAAATTATAAAATGTCACAGCATTAATTTACATGTTGCTGTACTGTCAAAGAAAGTATGTTTACTTAATGAAAATGACACCTGCAATCTCAAAAGCAAGGCCTACATAGGATGCAGCCTAATGTACTTTCACAATAGCTAATGGGGATCCTAATAAAATACAAAATACCTAAGTTGAGCCCATCTTTATTACTGTAAACAGTAAGGATGAGTTACATTTTTTTTAAGTTATAGGCTATGACCAGTAAAAAAAAATCCAGAAGTTAATCTTTATCGTTCTTTTCCTAGGTCACGAAAATGGCTTAAAAATCCCATCTTTAAAATCATTTGGGCAAATTCAACAATGCAATATAACCGTAGCATTGACTTATACATGTTGAAGAAGTGGCAGAAAATAGAAAAGCATACCTGTTAAATGACTCAAATGTAAATATTTTATCTAGACGATTCAGTGAGAGAGGTGTTTCACTGCCACCTTCAGGTGGACATTCGTGCACACTACCAAGTTGGGTAATTGTTTGCTTTACCTTTCGACTCACCAACGATAACCGTTTGATCCACTTGTGTTCCTTCGTTGATAGGTATGATTTCCACTAATTACCACAGCCACAAAGTTGAAATTGGCTAGGCATAAGGTTAGCAGGGTGGTTAAGGTTAGAGATAAGGTTAGGTTTAAAATAGCATCTTAAATACATTGTAGAAATAGGCGGGGTTTATACCTTTGTGGCTGTGGTAACTAGGGACGACCATTAAATATGGCAACCAACGAAGGTTCTGAACCTGCAAATGTATATATTTCTAAAATAAACGTAGGTCAAGGCGAAGGATACGACAAAAAATGCATATTCTGCAAGGTTGTCAACAATGAGATGGGCACGGAGATTCTTCATGTTGTAAGTATGAGTGAATTATTGACACAAACTAGCTAGCTAGGCTAACATTACGTTAACGTCGTTAGCTGGCTAGGTTAGCTGTCAGAAAACAGCGACGTTGATTACCACTACGACAGGTCATTTGAGCTAATCCATTATCATATTTCCATAGCTATGTGGAAACAATATACATTAATGATCCCAAAAATAGTTTTTAGGCAGGTTAGCTTCCAAACTGAAAACAATGCTGATTGTGATGGACGTTCTAGCTGAACCAACTAGTGACCACCCCATGTTTTTGACTTCGTTTGCATGACAGGACGAGGAGGTCTCTTGCTTCAGGGACATCAAGCCTGGAGCTCCCCATCATTACCTGGTTGTGCCCACGAGACATGTTGGAAACTGTAAATCACTCAGTAAAGAGCATGTGTCATTAGGTATGCAACTTTAAAGTTGTGTGTGTGTGTGTGTGTGTGTGTGTGTGTGTGTGTGTGTGTGTGTGTGTGTGTGTGTGTGTGTGTGTGTGTGTGTGTGTGTGTGTGTGTGTGTGTGTGTGTGTTAATTGATTATCCTGCTGTGTCTGTGATCAGTAGAGAAGATGGTGGAGATAGGGATGGAGATCCTTCAGAAGAACAATGTCTTAGACCTCAGCGATGTTAGGTATGACCACAACATTCTCTCCAGTCAATGTCACATGATTCAAATGAAGTGTTTTTCAATCTTCAGATGTTATTAGGGCTGTGACAATACCAGTATTGAGATGTTTTCCATGGGGGGAATAATTAAATAGAAAGCAGACAACTCTTTGGTTCTTTAAAAACCTGCTGTATGCAAACTATTGTATGATATATAGCCTGAAAAATGAACAAATGTGACTAGATGATGACATAATGTCTGTTTCCAACATTAGGGCTGTTTTCCAAAGTAAGTTAAAGCCGTTTAGTGTGTTTGTTTCTTTGCCACGATACTGACAAGAGTTGCTATACTGGTATCGTCCCGGCCCTTTTATTAACAAGTGGCTCCAATTGTAAAGGCCAATATATTTATTTTTGCTATACATGCATAGTTGATTGGTTTGACTTTATGAAATGACATACAATGGCAAATCACATTCAGCAGTCTGTAGAATTTAGCATTTTGAACATGTTGCTGTTGTCACAGAAGATCATGCAGAGACAAAGAAGCATACAATTATTATTATTATTTTTCTACAGGTTTGGCTTCCACTGGCCCCCATTCTGTTCTGTCTCTCACCTGCACCTACATGTGTTGGCACCTGCCAGTCAGATGGGCTTCATGTCCCGCCTCTTCTACAGACCCAACTCCTATTGGTTTGTCACTGTAAGTCTCTTTCAAATGGCCATTGTAGTACGGTAGCTGTCAGAATTTGTGTGATAAATGTTTCACAATTCCCCCCACATTGTTAAATAAAAGTAAAATAAAAAGTCTGTTCTGTGATAATATTATCCACCTATTGAGTTCAGTGTTCGTACAGTACCAAAGTCGGGATAGAACAATAATTTCCCTTGCCTTGCTGCCTTGACATCACCTGGACACAAACATCAATTCCACTCATTTAGACTTGTCAGAGTAGCTTGTTAGCATTGTGTTTGGGAAAGAGGGCTCTTCTTTTTTTTTTTTACATAAAGTTGGACAGTCTAGATTGGCAGCTGATGAACAGCTCCATTGTTCCTCACTGTTCCAGCAGCTCTTTTCTGCCACTCTGGCTGTTGTGTTGTCATCTGTTAAGAGCCAGTCAGCCAACACTAATCTCTCACTGCATTATCACTGCCAGCTTTCATGGTCAATTAACTCCCTGTGGAGACTACTGGGCTGGGGAAATCTGTTGGGATGAAGTAAGGTGACTAAAGCCCCAAATACACTGGACTAGGAAACCTTTTTTTCCTCTCCTGTGTCTGCCTTCAGTGTGTATATGGGTCTTCCCGGGTTAAAGGATGGCCATCTATACAGTATGTCAGGGACACTCACCTCTATCAGTCTATTCTCATCAGGTTGGTTTGCAGGCATGCACCTCATGCAAGAGCCTTTGTTTTTCTACCTTTAGATACAATACATGAGCGTGACAATGGACTGGCAATTCAGACATCAAAAGACATGAAGAAGCCATGACGTGTCATTTTATTTATTATTATACTATTTGTGTTTGTCTCCTGCAGGCTGACCAGTTGATTCAGCAGCTGAACTCTAAGGGAGAGACCAACTGAGGAGTGGGTTGCAGTCTGGGCTGGTCCAGTGAGAAACGGGGTTACCTTACTAGTAGTGAAGTGAGCAAGTCAGGTCTGGTCTCCCTCTGTGGTTCTCTGTGTGAGTGTACTGTACTCCCCAGCAGGTTACAGTGAGACTAGTGATGATGGTTCAACTCAACTGAGGTTTTTAATTCTAGTATCAAGCTGAACAGCCAAATCAGAAATGAAGCCAAATGTGTTTTCCTTACTTGCTATTTTGAATACTTTTTTGAAAATGACCAATAGTTACTCTTTATTCTTTACCACAGAATATGAAATAGTAATGACTGGAATGATTTTGGGGTCAATTTCTGTTGGTATAGAAAGATATCAAAAGTGATATGTTGTGTTTAGGCTCTAGTATTAATATAAAGAACGATTAGTAACGTAAAGGCATTCCTAAGTGATCATAACCAGGAGACCTGAGAATGGGATGTATTGGGACTTGGAAACCTACAGTAAGTCTCATTGCAGGACACCTTTGATAAAGATGTCTAATGCATGTGCATTGTGCCACTGGCTGGCATCCCAAATGTCACCTTTTCCTATAGGGCTCAAAAGTAGTGTAATGAATAGGGCACAATTTGCGATGCAGTCACTGTCAACAGTATCCCGTATTATGAGGTATAATAACTGAAAGCGGAGAAATATAATGAGAAGTATGAGCTCTTTTAGGCCTCAGTCAAGTGATCAGAAAAGCAACTGTTTTGCATGAATGGTATTCAATCATATATGATCAAAGAGTAAAATGGGAGTGTACACTGGGGTGTGGAGGTTTAATATATTCACTGAATAATACCTACATTACTAATTCATCAAGATGCATAATAGGAGCTCAGTCATCCATAAACAATTGTTTCTTGAGTCACATTCTGTTAACACAATACTCTTCATTAATTGTGTTATTTTATTATGAATGTTGAAGAGTGATTCTTAATTTTGTTATGCACTACAGCCCAATGGAACACTCAACAAAGTAATGTATGTTTAGTGTATGCTGCTGTATGAAATTAAGAGCGTCATGTGTTTGTATTTATTGGTTGACGTGTCGCTGTAAAATAATAATGGTGATTCATGGTTAAATAAATGATGCATTGCTGCCTCCACAAGTGTATCAGATTTCCTTCCTGGTCTCTTATTAATGGGAAACATCATTCAGTAACACTTACTGTAAAGTATGCAGTATGACTTAGGCAGTATGACTTAATATGACTCTTTCTAATGCCTTATTAAAAAGTATTATGTTATGCAGGCTTTAAATAAAGTGTTACCTGTCATTCTAATGCAATTGTATCATGAATTAGTCTGTTTTGGTGATTTGTTTTTTTTTAAAGACTTTATTGATAAAAATCAGTGCTTTCCTTTCTAAACAAACATGTTTGGAATACAGTAATTATTTTTCAAAATTAGTAAAGTGTTACAGTATATTTCATGAGTGCAAGTAGCTGAAAAAGCATTCCTCAAACAACCCTTGTTAGGTTGAACAATGTGCATATAGTACAGTGTGAATTCCACAAATGCCAGTGGATCAAAAAGTGATGTGCTATTTCTCCTGAATGTAAATATAATTGTGATGCATTTTGCTACATTGTCAACCATGTATACAGTTTCATAGCCTCCCAGGATTTCTAACATAAGCCTACAGTGTCAGTGTGTTGTATTTGTGCCATAGAAAGTACACATTTCCTCTGTCTAATTACAAAGATTGCTAAGGAACATTGTAAACGCTGTGTAGATTACAGTGTACTGGTGTAACTGGGAATGCAACGCAAAGTCCATTCAGGCCAATAAGCTCAGGTTCATCCTACAGCACCATATTGCATGTCACTGCTGCCACAGGTTGGTTCTCTTGGGCCCTGCCCAGAAACAACTACCCTTGCTAGGTGCAGGTGTAAACCTGAAAGAATTGGGTAGGTGTTGCTGCACCTTGCTACCTAATGTAATTTTCACCATATTGCTTAGACCTAGCCAATCCTTTCACAACTACACAAATGCCTAAAGAGCTAGGGGATGTTTCTGGACAGGGCCTTGGTTACTGTCTTGTCCGTCGGCTGCATAAACCTGGTCACTGAAGCAGCATAATGGCGACCTTGTCATTTCATCCTGGTCACTGTAGCAGTGTGATGAGGACCCGGTCATCCTGCCCCTGCCACAACATCTCCCCTTCAAAGCTGACCAGGCCTTGTTTTCTGGCCCTCAGCAGGATCCCCACCACCTTGTTGGAGATGTTCACATAGTGCTCAAACAGCTTCCCAAACTCCACCGTCACCACAGGTCTCTCCTCGCTGCCTCCGTCCCCACTGCCACGGCTTTCCCCGATGTCCCTGATCATCTGGCAGAGCTCCTCCACCTCCCGGGTGATGTGGACGTGGGCGTCCCTGCCCCTCTGCTCTGTCAAGGAGCCCTCAAGGGGCCTCCCGTAGCCATCCTGGTCCCTTTGGAGCCTCTGCTGCTGGGCAGTCACATTCACCATAGCCCCCTGGTTGTTACTGAAGGGGTTGTGTTTCTGGTACTCCTGGTGCTTGTTGGACCATCTCTGCCAGTTCTCCTTTAACCCTTTCACTGATGTCACACACACTGTCCTGTCATCGTTAAACTCGACAGGTGCATCGTTGTTCTCCATGGTGGTGTTTCAGATGTCTTGTACGTATTAAGTGGTTTGTCCACTTTTAGGCATAGTTCATTTTCTGTGGGTGTAATAAAAGTTTCAATGACCAACTGTTGAGAGCACAATTACATGTCTGTATGGTAGCCTAGGCCTATTTCTAATTTATGAAGACACAAATTAATCCTCAGAAATAACCTATTTAAACCATTAATTACACCCTGAATAAAGTTATGGTAAACTATATTAGTTATAATAACAGGTCATCATCCTACTAATGCTCTGATGAAGGTGAGAGTTCTTCCAGATCAGAGGTATCATGCCCATAGGACACACAGAGGCACATGCCCCCTCAAATTTGTCATGTAATTTAAAAAAATATATATATATATACAGTACCAGTCAAGAGTTTGGACACACCTACTAATTTCACATTTTTTATTTATTTTTAAATGTTCTACATTGTAGAAAAATAGTGAAGACATCAACACTATGAAATAACACATGGAATTATGTAGTAACCAAAAAACAAATCAAAATATATGTTATATTTGAGATTCTTCAAAGTAGCCACCCTTTGCCTTGATGACAGCTTTAAACACTCTTGACATTCTCTCAACCAGCTTCATGAGGTAGTCACCTGGAATGCATTTCAATTAACAGGTGTACGTTGTTAAAAGGTCATTTGTGGAATTTCTTTCCTTCTTAATGTGTTGAGCCAATCAGTTGTGTTGTGATAAGGTAGGGGTGGTATACAGAAGATAGCCCTATTTGGTAAAAGACCAAGTCCATATTATGGCAAGAACAGCTCAAATAAGCAGAGAAACAACAGTCCATCATTATTTTAAGACAAGAAGGTCAGTCAGTGCGGCTGCAAAATCCATCAAGTGCTATGATGAAACTGGCTCTCATGAGGACTGCCACAGGAAAGGAAGACCCAGAGCTACCTCTGAAGCAGAGGATACGTTCATTAGAGTTTACCAGCCTCAGAAATTGCAGCCCAAATACAGTGGGGCAAAAAAGTATTTAGTCAGCCACCAATTGTGCAAGTTCTCCCACTTAAAAATATGAGAGAGGCCTGTAATTTTCATCATAGGTATACTTCAACTATGACAGACAAAATTGGAAAAAAATCTAGAAAATCACATTGTAGGATTTTTAATTTATTTATTTAAAAAATGATGGTGGAAAATAAGTATTTGGTCACCTACAAACAAGCAAGATTTCTGGCTCTCAGAGACCTGTAACTTCTTCTTTAAGAGGCTCCTCTGTTCTCCACTCGTTACCTGTATTAATGTCACCTGTTTGAACTTGTTATCAGTATAAAAGACACCTGTCCAAAACCTCAAACAGTCACACTCCAAACTCCACTATAGCCAAGACCAAAGAGCTGTCAAAGGACACCAGAAACAAAATTGTAGACCTGCACCAGGCTGGGAAAACTGAATCTGCAATAGGTAAGCAGCTTGGTTTGAAGAAATCAACTGTGGGAGCAATTATTAGGAAATGGAAGACATATAAGACCACTGATAATCTCCCTTGATCTGGGGCTCCACGCAAGATCTCACCCTGTGGGGTCAAAATGATTACAAGAACGGTGAGTAAAAATCCCAGAACACGGGGGGACCTAGTGAATGACCTGCAGAGAGCTGGCACCAAAGTAACAAAGCCTACCATCAGTAACCCACTATGCCGCCAGGGACTCAAATCCTGCAGTGCCAGACGTGTCCCCCTGCTTAAGCCAGTACATGTCCAGGCCCGTCTGAAGTTTGCTAGAGAGCATTTGAATGATCCAGAAGAAGATTGGGAGAATGTCATATGGTCAGATGACACCAAAATATAACTTTTTGGTAAAAACTCAACTCGTTGTGTTTGGAGGACAAAGAATTCCATACCTACTGTGAAGCATGGGGGTGGAAAGATCATGCTTTGGGGCTGTTTTTCTGCAAAGGGACCAGGACGACTGATCCGTGTAAAGGTAAGAATGAATGGGGCCATGTATCGTGAGATTTTGAGTGAAAACCTCCTTCCATCAGCAAGGGCATTGAAGATGAAACATGGCTGGGTCTTTCAGCATGACAATGATCCCAAACGCACCGCCCGGGCAACGAAGGAGTGGCTTCGTAAGAAGCATTTCAAGATCCTGGAGTGGCCTAGCCAGTCTCCAGATCTCAACCCCATAGAAAATCTTTGGAGGGAGTTGAAAGTCTGTGTTGCCCAGCAACAGCCCCAAAACATCACTGCTCTAGATGAGATCTGCATGGAGGAATGGGCCAAAATACCAGCTCAGTGTGTGAAAACCTTGTGAAGACTTACAGAAAACGTTTGACCTCTGTCATTGCCAACAAAGGGTATATAACAAAGTATTGAGATAAACTCTTGGTATTGACCAAATACTTATTTTCCACCATAATTTGCAAATAAATTGGATTTTTTTCTTCTCATTTTGTCTGTCATAGTTGAAGTGTAACTATGATGAAAATGACGTGGGAGAACTTGCACAATTGGTGGCTGACTAAATACTTTTTTGCCCCACTATAAATGCTTCACAGAGTTCAACAGACACATCTCAACATCAACTGTTTAGAGGAGACTGTGTGAATCAGGCCTTCATGGTCAAATTGCTGAAAAGAAACCACAACTCAAGGTTACCAAGAAGAAGAAGATACTTGCTTGGGTCAAGAAACACAAGCAAGGGACATTAGACTGGTGGAAATCTGTCCTTTGGTCTGATTAGTCCAAATTAGAGATTTTTGGTTCCAACTGCCGTGTCTTTGTGAGACGCATAGTAGGTGAACGGATGATCTCAGCATGTGTAGTTCCCACAGTGAAGCATGGAGGAGATTTATTTAAGTGATTTATTTAGAATTCAAGGCACCAGCATGGCTATCACAGCATTCTGCAGCGATACACCATTCCATCTGGTTTAGTGGGACTGTCATTTGCTTTTCAACAGGACAATGACCCAACACATACTCCAGGCTGTGTAAGGGCTATTTGACCAAGAAGCAGAGTGATGGAGTGCTGCATCAGATGACCTAGCCTACACAATCACCTGACCTCAACCCAATTGATATGGTTTGGGATGAGTTGGAACGCAGAGTGAAGGAAAAGCAGCCCGCAAGTGCTCAACATGTGTGGGAACTCCTTCAAGATTGTTGGAAAAGCATTCCAGGTGAAGCTGGTTGAGAGAATGTTAAGAGTTTGCAAAGCTGTCATCAAGGCAAAGGGTGGCTACTTTGAAGAATCTCAAATATAAAATATATTTGGATTTGTTTAACATTTTTCTGGTTACCACATGATTCCATATGTGTTATTTCATAGTTCTGATGTCTTCACTATTATTATACAATGTCGAAAATAGTTCAATTAAAGAAAAACCCTTGAATGACTAGGTGTGTCCAAACTTTTGTACCTTAGTGAAAATTTATCCTTTCTCCATTTCATAGCATACGCTATGGACACCTAACACAATTGCATTTTTTTCGGTGGCAATTTGAATGCACAGTGATACCGTGACGAAATCCTGAGGCCCATTGTGTCATTCATCCGTCGCCATCACCTCATGTTTCAGCATGATAATGCACGGCCCCATGACGCAAAGATCTGTACACAATTTCTGGAAGCTGAAAATGTCCCAGTTCTTCCATGGCCTGCATACTCACCAGATATGTCACCCACTGAGCATGTTTGGGATGCTCTGGATTGATGTGTATGACAGTGTGTTTCAGTTCCCACCAATATCCATCAACTTCACACAGACATTGAAGAGGAGTGGGACAGCATTTCACAGGCCACAATCTGCCTGATCAACTCTTTAAGAAGGAGATGTGTTGCGCTGCTTGAGGCAAATGGTGGTCACACCAGATAATGATTGGTTTTCTGACCCACGCCCCTACTTTTATTTTTAAGGTATCTATGACTAGTAACTCAGTATAATCTTTGTAATAGTTGCACGTTGTGTTTATATTTGTATTCAGTGTATATATATTATTTACATTTTTTGTTAAATCTTTTGTTGTTTCTCTATAATAATACTAGCCACCTATTGTAGCAATCCTATGAAGTTGGCTTTCGCTAGTCCAGATAGGTTCCCAATCTCCCAACCTCATAACTAGCTACCAAGAAGCTATTTCAGGCTATTTATCAGGCTAGAGTTGCTAGCTTGTCTAACTATCTTAGTTGGCAAGCCTGCAGGCAAGGTTGGTAGTCTTTTGAAAAGCTAGCAATTACTAAATGTACTGAATAAGACCCACATTCCTTTGAATATTTTACCTAGACTTTAGTAGAGATGCAGAGAAGCATATTTAGTTTCTTTGAAAAAAATAAGCACCAGTCAGGAGAATAGAGAGCTCAAGAGGTATGCTTAGATATGCAGAAAAATATACATATTTTAAAAATAGAATTAAGCATAGTGACTCTAGATTGCAGGAAAAAAGCTACTTCAGATGTTTGAAAAATGCTAAATTTGCCCATTTCATGAATGGGACCACCCCTCTGCCATCCTCACTTACTTTGTGCCCTCTCAGATTGTTAGGCTCCTGTTCCAGATTGATTTAAACATGAAAAACATTTAATTTATCTCACACAAATAAATGTTACATTACAAGAAATCTAGGAATGCAAGGTGAGCACACATCTGTAAACTGAAAGTGACATACATACGGTAAGGTGACAAGTGTCACTGCTACAATGTCAAAATCGATGTATTGCTTATTCCGAGATTTTCTTCTTCTGTCCGTGTCGAATTTGAGGTACCTTACACTTCTTGTCACGAACACTGACATAGCCTGAGGAACATGTGTCTGTTAGCAACATTGTATCCATGCTATGGAACTTTACATTAGAACAGTGTTGAATCGGATTATTTTTCTACCCGCAGTGAAAGACACTGATCGGCATCCAAAGTAGCCAATGACAATGTGGTGGTGACGCAAGTAGCTAAATGTTGGTGTCACGTGCCCTGTCAGTGAGCAATGTTCTGAAGTAAAGCTGCTTAACTTTGGGATATGTTTAGTTGGTGGATCATTAGCTCTCTCTACAGTAAAATGATTCACCCTAATTTATGAAGCAGTTATGTAGCAGCCATACAGAATTATAAGCACTCAATTATTTGGACGTTGATGACAAAACTGAAACATACTCTTTAATTTTGCGTTGCCAAAATACATGCAATGCACATTCATTGCTGGTAAAGTGGTATTTGTTTTTCGAACTGACAGGAACTAATATTCCCGGGGACGCGGTTTCTAGCCGGATATATTTTGCGTGGGAACGCGAACATGGCGATCCACTGTAGCAGAACATGCCTACAATATTTGATACATTTGGCCCACGACAATGTTGACTTCAGGCTACCGGTATATGCATATCAATGTCGTACCTCTCTGTCAAACTGTACATGTTGTGTTATTTCTCTCCATCTCTAAAGATGGTGGTGTCTCATTACGGCATTTCTCCCGATACATTAGCTTGCTAAGCTAGTAACGTTACAAGCTGCAAGCTGTCATGTTTGAATTCTTCAGAAATGTTCTGATTTTATTTCTTGTACATCGTAACATTACAGGAGATTAGGGCGCTGCTGTCCCTCAGGGGCAAACCGTTTGATCCAGGTGAAAACTTCAAAGAAAAGGTAAAATAAGTTAGTGTCCATATGTATTATTTGCCTGATAGCCATACCAATTTTTTAAAATTGTATTTGACCTTTATTTAACTTATTTAAGCAAGTCAGTTAAGAACAAATTCTTATTTACAATGACGGCCTACCAAAAGGCAAAAGGCCTCCTGCAGGGACGGGAGTCCTGGGATTAAAAATAAATACAATATAAATATAGGCCAAAACACACATCACAACAAGAGAGACACTACATAAAGAGAGACCTAAGACAACAACAACATAGCAAGGCAACAACACATGACAACACAACATGGTAGCAGCACGAAACATGGTACAAACATTATTGGGCACAGACAACAGCACAGAGGGCAAGAAGGTAGAGACAACAATTCATCACACAAAGCAGACACCCCTGTCAGTAAGAGTGTCCATGATTGAGTCTTTGAATGAAGAGATTGAGAAAAAACTGTCCAGTTTGAGTGTTTGTTGCAGCTCATTCCAGTTGTTAGCTGCAGCAAACTGAAAAGAGGAGCGACCCAGGGGATGTGTGCGATTTGGGAACTTTTAATTAACAGAATGTGACTGGCAGAACAGGTGTTGTATGTGGAGGATGAGGGCTGCAGTAGATGGGGGGGGGAGTGAGGCCTAAGAGGGTTTTATAAATAAGCACCCACCAGTGGGTCTTGCGGCAGGTATACAGAGATGACCAATTTACAGATGAGTGTTCTATAAGGAGCATTGGTGGAAAATATGATGGCTGAATAGTAAACAACATCTAGCCGCTCGAGAGCACCCTTACCTGCCGATCTATAAATTATGTTTCCGTAATCTAGCATGGGTAGGATGGTCATCTGAATCAGGGTTAGTTTGGCAGCTGGGGTGAAATAGGAGCGAGTACGATAGAGGAAACCATGTCTAGATTTAACCTTAGCCTGCAGCATGGATATGTGCTGAGAGATGGACAGTGTCCCGTCTAGCCATACTCCCAAGTACTTGTATGAGGTGACTACCTCAAGCTCTAAACACTTAGAGGTAGTATTAACATCTGTGGGAAGAGGTGAATTCTTCTTACCAAACCTCATGACCTTTGTTTTGGAGGTGTTTAGCACAAGGTTAAGAGTAGGGAAAGCTTGTTGGACATTGAGAAAGCTTTGTTGTAGAGCGTTTAACACATTAATCTGCATATAAATGGATAAGAGGGCATCCTACTGCCTGAGCTAAGTTGTTGATGTAAATTGGGAAGAGGATTGAGCCTTGGGGTGCTCCCTTGGTGACAGGCAGTGGCTGAGACAGCAGATTTTCTGACTTTATACACTGCACTCTATGAGAGAGGTAGTTAGCAAACCAGGCCAAAGACCCCTCAGAGACACCAATAATCCTTTGCCGGCCCATAATGAAGGGAGAAGTTGGCCATGTGTCCATGCATAGGCTACTCAAATCCTAAAATCTGCTATTCTTCTCCCCAGTCTCCATTCTGGCGCCTGAATGGCTTGTCAGAGGAAGATGTCAACAGCATCATGGCCAGAACTGTTTGTGCAAAGTAAGTGGGACAGATCAACAATGGAGTTGCAATGAAAAGAGTTAGATGGGTACTGCAGCATTGCTCATCAGCCCTTCTCTTCTGAGGTGATTCTCAACTTGAATGTCACAGTAATTGTAATGATCTTTTTGTGGTTATTTGTTTATCACCTAGGTCTGCATTTGAGCTATGGGGTCATGGCAGAACACACATTGAACTCAGGACCTCGCTCTTGAAATATCCAACAGAGAACATGGTTTGTGAGAAATAACTTTACTATCTAAATAGAGGGCAAACTACTCCACTAATGTGGAGTATCTAATGTGTGTAAATTTACCTCTCCCAACAGTCACCCTTCCTACAAAAAGACTCCACATACAAAATCAATGTCTACACTTTCAACAAGACTCTAGAGTTCGAAGATAGAATTAAGAAGATAGATGTGAGTATGATACACTTGACTTGAAATTTGTATTTAAGATTGAGCCCAGAAAAGTCCATTTACGCTACCTTTTGTACTGCACTATTGTGTTAAAGGGAGGCACTGATATGCAGTATGCACCATGACACCTGGACAAGTTACCCTGTGGTCTTCCTCCCCCAAGGCAATGGAATATCTCTCCTTCGAGGGAAGGGTCAATCTACGGAACCCTAAACACATCTTCTGTCTGTTGGAGGACTATGGAACTGACCCTAACAACATCCCAGACGAGCCACTCTACATCTACTTTGGGAGATGGGTGAGTCCGTATGCTGTGTGCTCCTTCATTTCTGTGTCATTATACAAATGATTAATTACTGTAACTCATTCATGTTATTTACCGCAGTGGTTGTTAACCTTCTTTGGTTGCCAATCACATTTTGGTCTGCCTGAAGTATTCCCTCTTGTGAAACTTATTATGAGGCCTATGTCCTTATGAGTCTTCCCAAGTCCCCCGTGTATAAGCCAGGTACCAGGTTGAGAAGCACTGTTTCATTTAGTGATAAAGGTAAGCCTATATTTGGTCTTGTCTTATCAACTGTATGTTCCTTAGATTGCAGATGGCCAGCGCGAGTTGATTCGCTCTCACAGTGTGAAGAACAGGCACTTCATAGGTAACACCAGTATGGATGCTGGGTTGTCTTTTATCATGGCCAACCATGCTAGGGTCAAAGCTTACGACCTGGTCTACGACCCCTTCGTTGGGACTGGTAAGAGAAAAGTTACTTTTGGTCTTTGAACTGACACTTGCAGAAATACACTGCATCTTCGCTGAACCCAAGGATAGTGCTTATTGGATATTTTTTCTCTCTCTCAGGTAGCCTCCTGGTTGCATGCTCTCATTTTGGTGCATATGTCTGTGGAACAGATATTGATTACAACACCATCCATGGGATAGGTAATATACTAGAAATGGCCTTGTTTACTTCCTCTTACTTTGGAACCCAGAGCTAAACATCTTGTGCTTTGGCAAGCAAGTTAATCCATTTATATGATGAACATTGTTGGTTATGCTCTTTCTATTATCTTTTTAAACACTTCAATTTTTCCTGTGCTCATTTCAGCTCAAATCCAATTGTATTGTCCTATAGGCCTAACACTTGATATGTGATATGATTACAACTAGGACCGGGACGATAACCACAATCTCAATTTTTTACATGGCAAAGAAATCAAGAAGTAGATCAAACTCTACTGGTCCTTTTACACCTGTGTGCATGTAAAATATTATGTGCTATAGCTTGGAAAATAAATAAATATGAATCTGGATGACAATATAATGGTTCCAACATTAGGGCTGTTTTCCTAAAGAAGTTAAATCCACTTTGTGTTTTGTTTCCTTGCCACGATACTAAGGAGTATCGCGATACTGGTATCGTCCCGGCCCTAATTACAACCCAGTGCATTGCTGTATAATAGTATTTTGGTTTATTTTTCAGGCAAAGCGAGTCGTAAGAACCAGAAGTGGAGGGGTCCAGATGAGAACATCAGAGCCAACCTGCGTCAGTACGGCTCAGAGAAGCTGTATGTGGACGTCCTTGTGTCTGACGCCTCCAAGCCTATCTGGAGGGACGGAGTGCTCTTTGATACCATCATCACTGACCGTACGTTCTTATCCTAGAGCTCTGTGTGTTCTCTTCCCATGTCGGGTCCTCCATCCAGTAATGTCTCTTGTACAGTCATACATGAGTAAAACGTCTTAGTCTGTTGAAGTCCACATTCTTTGTAATTTGTTCGGATTTAAGTCTGTTCAAATTTCTTGTCTTTCATTTTTGTGTTTGTTTAATTCTCAGCCCCCTATGGGATTCGGGAGTCAACCAGGAGAACAGGCTCTCAGAAGGACAGTGTAAACAGTGTGAAGCCATCTGAAGACTAGTACGTCTTCATCTTCCTCTGGAGTCTGTGTTGTTTATAGTGCTTTGTATATTTGCTTAGTTTTGAAAAAGATGGCCTATAAAACTTGCAAGCAAGCAATAGATACACTAGAGATATATAAAGTCCTCTCGGATGATGTTAAATCTGTGTAAAGGCATCTTCACTGCAGTAACTGACTCTTTATCTTTCATCCAGTGTTGGAGACAGCCATGTCCCCGTTTCCATGGCCTACCACCTGAGTGACATCTTCACTGACCTGTTAAACTTCTCAGCTCACCACCTGGTCATCGGGGGGACGGCTAGTCTACTGGCTACCAATCTACAGGCCAGAGTGTATTGACGTGTTTATTTGTCAGGGACCATTCACAACATCCCCAGTATTGCACCAGAGTTATCTACATAGAGGTACATGGTTAATATCCATCTGTGGTCCCTGGATACAGCACTTCCTGTTAAAGCTCTTTAGTTTGAATTTGTCAAATATTACATCTGGTGTTGTTCAGTCTAATGTATCGTCACGGTTTTTACATGGGTTTGAGCTCACAGATGTATCGTCTACACAGTCTCCCTCTTCTCTATGTGTAAACCAAATAGCACTGTCATCAACTGTTGTGATGTCGAATAGATACAAACATCATTTGATAAGACCTTATTGCACACAGGGTCAACCTCACCAGTCAGCTGTTTTTCCTGCTGATAAATGCTGTTATTTTTTCCCTTTACCCTGTTAGACCTTATCCTACTCCTCTACATCACCAGAGGAACAGAATATGTTAACCCAGGGCCTGCAGCACCTAGTCTCTCCCATTCCCCAGGCGCTCTCATTTCTTGACTTCTGTAACCGTAAAAGCCGTGGTTTCATGCATGTTAACATTAGAAGCCTCCTCCCTAAGTTTGTTTCATGCACTGCTTTAGCACACTCCGCCAACCCGGATGTCCTAGCCGTGTCTGAATCCTGGCTTAGGAAGGCCACCAAAAATCCTGAAATTTCCATCCCTAACTATAACATTTTCCGACAAGATAGAACTGCAAAGGGGGTGGAGTTGCAATCTTCTGTAGAGATAGAACTCTTCAGGATGTTATACTATCCAGGTCTGTGCCCAAACAATTCAAGCTTCTACTTTTAAAAATCCACCTCTCCAGAAACAAGTATCTCACTGTTGCCGCTTGTTATAGACCCCCTTCAGCCCCCAGCTGTGCCCTTAACACCCCAGCCGTCCTACAATCTAAGCTAGATGCCCTCAATCTCATACAAATAATCAAGGAACCTACCAGGTACAACCCTAAATCCGTAACCATGGGCACCCTCTTAGATATCATCCTGTCCAACTTGTCCTCTAAATACACCTCTGCTGTCTTCAACCAGGATTTAAGAGATCATTGCCTCATTGCCTGCGTGCGTAATGGGTCCTCGGTCAAACGACCACGCCTCATCACTGTGAAACGCTCCCTAAAACACTTCAGCGAGCAGGCCTTTCTAATTGACCTGGCCCGGGTATCCTGGAAGGACATTAACTTCATCCCGTCAGTAGAGGATGCCTGGTTGCTCTTTAAAAGTGCTTTCCTCTATCCTTAGTGCTTTCCTTAAATAAGCATGCCCCGTTCAAAAAATGTAGAACTAAGAACAGATATAGCCCTTGGTTCACCCCAGACTTGACTGCCCTTGACCAGCACAAAAACATCCTGTGGCGTTATGCATTGGCATCGAATAGCCCCTGCAATATGCAACTTTTCAGGGAAGTCAGGAACCAACATACTCATTCAGTTAGGAAAGCTAAGGCTAGCTTTTTCAAACAGAAATTTGCATCCTGTAGCACTAATTCCCAAAAGTTTTGGGACACTGTAAAGTCCATGGAAAATAAGAGCACCTCCTACCAGCTGCCCACTGCTCTGAGGATAGGAAATATTGTCACCACCAATAAATCTACGATAATCGATCATTTCAATAAATAAAAAAATACTGCTGGCCATTCAATTTCCACCTGGCTGTCCCCCCCTGCTTCTCCTTCACCCAAATCCAGACAGCTGATGTTCTGAAAGAGCTGCAAAATCTGGATCCCTACAAATCAGATGGACTAGACAATCTAGACCCTCTATTTCTAAAATTATCCGCAGAAATTGTTGCAACCCCTATTACTTATTACTAGCCTATTCAACCTCTCTTTCGTATCGTCTGAGATCCCTAAAGATTAGAAAGCTGCCGCGTTGATCCCCCTCATCAAAGTGGGAGACACTCTAGAAACAAACGGTTAGACCTATATCCATCCTGCCCTGCCTTTCTAAAATCTTTGATAGCCAAGTTAACAAAAAGATCACCGACCATTTCGAATCCCACCGTGCCTTCCGTGCCATCTCCACTATGCAATCTGGTTTCCGAGCTGGACATGGGTGCACCTCAGCCATGCTCAAGGTCCTAAACCTTCATAACCGCCATAGATATCATAACCGCCATATATAAAAGACAGTTCTGTGCAGCCGTCTTCATCGACCTGGCCAAGGCTTTCGACTCTGTCAATCACTGCATTCTTATCGGTAGACTCAATAGCCTTGGCTTCTCAAATGACTGCCTCGCCTGGTTCACCAACTACTTCGCAGACAGAGTTCAGTGTGTCAAAATGGAGGGGCAGTTGTCCGGACTTCTGGCATTCTCTGTGGGGGTGCCACAGGGTTCAATTCTCGGGCCGACTCTTTTCTCAGTATATATCAATGATGTCACTCTTGCTGCTGGTGATTCTCTGATCCACCTCTACGCAGACGACACCATTCTGTATACATCCGTCCCTCCCTTGGACACTTCTAACAAACCTCCAAATGAGCTTCAATGCCATAACACTCCTTCCGAGGCCTCCAACTGCTTTTAAATGCATGTAATCCTAAATGCATGCTCTTCAACCGATTGCTGCCCGCCCGCCTAGCATCCCTACTCGGTTCTGACTTAGAATATGTGGACAACTACAAATATCATGGTGTCTGGTTAGACTGTAAACTCTCCATCCAGACTCAAATTAAGCATCTCCAATCCAAAATCAAATCTAGAATCTGCTTCCTATTTCGCAGCAAAGCCTCCTTCACTCATGCTGCCAAACAGACCCTCGTAAAACTGACTATCCTACCGATCCTTGACTTCGGTAAAGTCATTTACAAAGTAGCCACCAACACTCTACTCTGCAAACTGGATGTAGTTTATCACAATTCCATCCCTTTTGTCACCAAAGCCCCATATACTACCTTCCACTGCGACCTGTATGATCTCTTTGGCTGGCCCTCACTACATTTTCGTTACCAAACCCACTGGCTCCAGGTCATCTTTAAGTCTATGCTTGGTAATAATAATAATATAATAATATATGCCATTTAGCAGACGCTTTTATCCAAAGCGACTTACAGTCATGTGTGCATACATTCTCCGTATGTAAAGCCCGGCTTATTTCAGCTCACTGGTCACCATAGAAAATTCCACCCGTAACACGCGCTCCAGCAGGTATATTTACTGGTCACCCCCAAAGCCAACACTTACTTTGGCCGCCTTTCCTCCCAGTTCTCTGCTGCAAATGACTGGAAAGAATTGTAAAAAAAAAATCACTGAAGCTGGAGTCTCATCTCCTTCTCTAACTTGAAGCATTAGCTGTCAGTGCTGCTTACCAATCACAGTACCTGTACATAGCCAATCTGTAAATGGCACACCCAACTACCTCATCCCCATATTGTTACTTATCCTCTTGCTCTTTTGCACCCCAGTATCTCTACTTGTACATAGTCTGCACTAGAGGTCGACCGATTAATCGGAATGGCCGATTAATTAGGGACGATTTCAAGTTGTCATAACAATTTTTACACCTTTATTTAATCTTTATTTAACTAGGCAAGTCAGTTAAGAACACATTCTTATTTTCAATTACGGCCCAGGAACAGTTTAAATAATGCAAAAACAAAGTGTTGAAGAAGAATGCGTTCAGGGGCAGAAAGACAGATTTTCACCTTTCAGCTCGTTGGATGCAATCTTGCAACCTTACAGTTAACAATCATAATCACCAGTTAACTACACGTGGTTGATGGTATTACTAGATATTATCTAGCGTGTCCTGTGTTGCATATAATCTGACTGTGCATACAAGTATCTAAGTATCTGACTGAGCGGTGGTAGGCAGAAGCAGGTGCTAAACATGAATTCTAACAGCCCTTTCGTGCGTTTTGCCAGCAGCTCTTCTTTGTGCGTCAAGCATTGTGCTGTTTATGACTTCAAACCTATCAACTCCCGAGATGAGGCTGGTGTGACCGAAGTGAAATGGCTGTCCAGTTAGTGCGCGCTAATAGCGTTTCAAACTCTCTCTGAGCCTTGGGGTGGTTGTTTCCCTTGCTCTGCATGGGCAACGCTGCTTCGATGTGGTGGCTGTACGGAGGGTATACTGTTACACTGTCAATACTAAAGTGCCTATAAAAACATCTAATAGTCAAAGGTTAATAAAATACAAATGGTATAGAGGGAAATAGTTATATAATAACTACAACCTAAAACGTATTACCTGGGAATATTGAATACTCATGTTAAAAGGAACCACCAGCTTTCATATGTTCTCATGTTCTGAGCAAGGAACTGAAACATTAGCTTTCTTACATAGCACATATTGCACTTTTACGTTCTTCTCCAACACTTTGTTTTTTCATTATTTAAACCAAATTGAACATGTTTCATTATCTACTTGAGGGTAAATTTTGTCCAGGTCACAGTTGTAAATGAGATCTTGTTCTCACCTGGCCTAACTGGTTAAATAAAGGTGACATTAAAATAATTTAAAAATACACTCGAGGGCAACAGTCACACTGGTGATTTAGCCTTCACCCTGATGAAGTGTTGCTACTGTACTAGATTTGCTTAACGAATCATTCTAGTTTAGATACAGGCTTTTCTCACTGCACCTCTTCCCATAAGCATCATATTCTCTGTAAGGACCAGGGGTTTATTCCCATCAGTACATCTCATTCTCTGTCCCATAAAGTATTCAGGCCTGGGGTTAGTGGTGTTCTGGTCAGTGTGCAGGTGTCCTGAGGTATATTGGGTGTATTGTTCCATACAGGATACAGGTCCCTGGGCCCTGGGACTCCTGGCCACTGATTACAGGGCAGGGTTTGAGCATCAGGAAGATGAGACCAGACCATGCACCACAGCCCTGTGGTGTTTCTATAACACCTCACGCTCACCTCCAGCAGTTCCCCTTGACTGTCTGTGACACACACACTGGAGTTCCCCACACTGACTGAATAAGACAAGGAAAGGGAGAGAGGGCTACAGCCCTTAGAAGTGGTGGTTGAGAGAGAGAGTGTGTGTGTTTGTGTCTATGTGCCTCTGTCTGACTGACTGTGTGCCTCTGTGTGTGCCTGTGCTCTGCTCTGCTCCTCACTCTGGGTGTGTAGCCCCTAGCAGTTCCTGATCCTGTATCATTCAGGGCAGAGTGCCAAAATAAACCCATGAGGCCAGACATGCTGATTGGCTGACACTGACCAAACACAGCCTGTCTCCAGGTCCTGATCTGTTCAACACTGTTGAAACATTAATAGTAGATGTCTAAGCTGGTTAGATTTAGGTGGTCCGAAGTCTGTCCTGAGAGAGCGAGATATACTACACCACTAGATGTCGCCATTCACCAATTACTGTTACTGCAGTGGACCTTTGACATAGAACAGGGTGACTAAATGGTCCAAGGGGACAGGACTGTGTAGCAACATGCTTGTTTGTAAACACTGGTGTCACAGGGGTGTTGCAGTGCAGCTGCTGTAGGAAAAAAATATTTGTTGTGTTACTGTTGTGTTGGGCCGAGGTCGGACGAGACGCAGGCCAATACGGGGTCCCTAACACTGGTCACAGGCCTGAGTGATGAGGTCCCCCAAGCCTGCCAATTAAAACATTTCCGCCGTCGTCATGATGAGCACTGCCTTGCCCCATGCCTCAGCTGCCTTTCAGTGTTTCAATTAACTCTGTGGCTTTTCAAGCTCATTAGTCACTCTCTTTCTCCCCCCTCTGATGCTGTGTTTAAGTTTGAACTAGCTCAACTTTTCCAGTCGCGGTGGTGTCTGTTACCATTTCCTCTGCCGCAGCGCCTTGGCAGGGACCAGACCCATTATCTCTGAGGCTTAAGCATAGAGAGAGATAGAGGACTCATCTTTATATCTGTGCTATTATGGCATCTGTGACCGCATGGGCAGCGCCATGGAGGCTACAACCCATAGGAATCGCCACCGAGTTGACTACTTTAAAATGGCCGAAGCATGGTGGAAGCCCTCAATGGCGCTGTCCATGCTAAAATAGCCTTTTGGTCACTAGAGGTTTCTATCATTCTCTATGGATAAAAGTCATAAGCCAGACAGCGCTAATGAAGCAGAGTGCAAAGCTAACAGGAAGCTGATGGGGTTTGAATCCCCATGGTTGGTTTAAGGGGTTATCGACTTCCTTTTGTCTACAACACTCCTGCTGCTGCCTTACTGAGAGACAGATCCTTGTGCTTAATGCCCGTGTCTCTGACCTTCAGTATACCATTAGGGCTGTACAGTGTAACCATTTTACTTGCATATGTGCCTAAATATTTTGCTGTGAGACCTGACATATTTATTTGGAGCACCAGAGTGACAATAAAATAAAAAAACGTGTGCGGCAGCCCCTGAGTGCCATGGAGAATACACAGAGTAGATTCATGACCGTCACCCTTGCGCCATTGCTACAAAGAAAATGGCTTGTTACGTCAAATATATTTCATTGCTCCTAAATTTCTTTGTGTGCTCCTACATTTTTTAACTTGGGCGCACACGTGCCCCTTGACCAAAAAAAATAAAAATCAGTATAGAGCCCTGACCTGGAAATAAAGGCAGAAGATATGGGCTAGTCTACTGCACCTCAGCCTACTGGGCTTAAATGGCCTCTAACCTGACCCCTAGTCTGCCTGCCTATCACATGAGGTTGGTGGCACCTTAATTGGGGAGGACAGGCTCGTAGTAATGGCTGGAGTGGAATTTTTTAAATCGTATCAAATGCATGGTTTCCATTGATTCTGTGCCGGTGCCCCCTGTGTATAACCTCGCTATTGTTATTTTACTGCTGCTCTTTAATTATTTGTTACTTTTATTTCTTGTTCTTATTTTTTTTGGGGGGGGGGGTTATTAAAAAAATTTAAAAAATTATATACTGCATTGTTGTCTAAGGTCTTGTAAGTAAACACTTCACTGTAAGGTCTACCTATACCTGTTGTATTTGGTGCATGTGACATGCATTTTTATTTGATGCCATTCCATTCACTGCATTCCGGGCATTATTATGAGCCGTTCTCCCCTCGGCAGTCTCCTGTGCTGCTTATAAGCATCTGCACAGAGGTTTCAACTCTCTTTGTCTGATGATGGAAAAAGCTGTATTGAAAGTGAAAGGCCCAGCCCCACCCATCTTTAAATGAAACGGCCAATGTGGCAGATCCAGCTACCCAGTAAGAAGAGGTGATTGGCAGGAAGAATTAACGCCCACTTTGTTCAGGGTGCTCACCGAAGCTCGCGCGCCCATGCACACACACACACCATCCACAATACATTAAAGGCCTGTATTCCACAGTGGCCATGGCAACCCAGGAGACAAACAGTAGGGTGAAAATCTGGCCCAGTGTGGTGCTGGTAGGAGAAAGTGCTACATATGCAAACAAACACTCTCTCGTAATCTACCTGTACTCATAATAACGGCTATACTGCAGTCATCCATTTAGTTAGTTGCTTACTGTTACAACTGCAGCTCCTGATCCTAATCTCTCAGAACCAGTTGTTCTGTAAACACTAGCGAGAATCTCACAAAATTAGGAACCACCCGTGTCCTTGTTTCTCCAGTTTGACGTCAATACTATTCATAGTAACTTACGTCCTTCGCCCTGTCTAGTGCATAGAAATGAACTAAACCAAACAATTGCTGTGTTACATTCTACTGCACATAAACTGTTAACTAAGGTATAGTGCAGTGTGTTACATTCTACCGCCAATAAACTGTTAACTAAGGTATAGTGCAGTGTGTTACATTCTACCGCCCATAAACTGTTAACTAAGGTATAGTGCAGTGTGTTACATTCTACCGCCCAAAAAGTGTTCACTAAGGTATAGTGCAGTGTGTTACATTCTACCGCCCAAAAAGTGTTCACTAAGGTATAGTGCAGTGTGTTACATTCTACCGCCCATAAACTGTTAACTAAGGTATAGTGCAGTGTGTTACATTTCTTCCGCCCATAAACTGTTAACTAAGGTATAGTGCAGTGTGTTACATTCTACTACCCAAAAAGTGTTCACTAAGGTATAGTGCAGTGTGTTACATTCTACCGCCCATAAACTTAACTAAGGTATAGTGCAGTGTGTTACATTCTACCGCCCAACAAGTGTTCACTAAGGTATAGTGCAGTGTGTTACATTCTACTGCCCAACAAGTGTTCACTAAGGTATAGTGCAGTGTGTTACATTCTTCCGCCCAACAAGTGTTCACTAAGGTATAGTGCAGTGTGTTAGTCTATCATCCAAACGGCCCATGTGGAAGGTTCAGTCAGCTACCCAGTAATAAGATGTGATTGGCAGGTAGAAGGAATTCCTTGCTTTGATCACAGTGCTGACAAACACACACACACTAGAGGCCTGTATTCTACAGGCACTTGCAATCAATAGCATCTATTAATCACATTATAATTATTATTATGAATAGTATTGACGTCAAACGGGAGAACCAAGGACACAGGTGGTTCCACATTTTGTGAGATTATATCTAGTGTTTAGGATCTGTGGTTAGGATCAGAATGTGGCACTTGCATTCAATAGCATTAAAATGCAAATCAATTTATAACATTTTTGCCATGCGTTTTTATGGATTTTTTGTTGTTGTTATTCTGTCTCTCACTGTTCAAATAAACCTACCATTTAAAATTATAGACTGATCATTTCTTTGTCAGTGGGCAAACATACAAAATCAGCAGGGGATTAAATACTTTTTTCCCTCACTGTAGTTCTGTCCTTCATCTGTAATGGTCTATTAATGTCAAGTTTCATGGACCCCATGAAGAGTAGCTTCAGCTTTGACCGTAGCTAATGGGGATTCTAATAAATACAGTACCTTGCCCTGGACAGCTTTAGTTGTGGTTCTTGGCCGACATGCGCACGAAAACACACACACACACACACACACACACACACACACACACACACACACACACACACACACACACACACACACACACACACACACACACACACACACACACACACACACACACACACACACACACACACACACACACACACACACACACACACACACAGCACTCCTGACAAGACTACGTTTTTCCCGATATCTTAAATCTAATCTAGTTCACCTTTTTCACAGTGGCTTTTGTCCACTTCAGTCAGATCATGACATGGTCAGTAAAGGCCTGGAGCTGAGAGAGAAATGGTCTAGAGTTGGGAGCAGGAAAGAGGGTTGAGAGAGAGAGAGTAAGCGAGAGGGAGGGAGGAGAGAGCTGATCTGGGTTGAGTTTAATGGAGAGAGAGCTGACCTGGCCTGGATGTAGTGTCATTTTGAGGGGATTACATGGAGGCTAAGGCCGGTCTACTCTGCAGGTGAGTGTATGGTGAGATGCAGATATTGTTGTTTGGAGGATAATTTGGACCCATCAACCCTTTACACTTGTTGGTTCATGCTACAGTACAGGACCAGTTGTTTAAAAATGTACTCAACCATAATGATTCACCAGTAGAGTGTGTGTGTGTTTGTAGGTACTGTGAAGAGATGGTGCCCCTGAATGCCTGTCTCAGACTGGTCAGTAACTGTGAACAGACCCTTTCCAGCCACACCTCCAGACGTCTCATCACCATGGAGAAGATCAAGGAACCAGAGGTGGGTGTCTGTCTGTGCTTCCATCTGTATGTGTCTGTCTCTCCGCCCACCCATGTGTGTGATTTTCCTTTTGTGCATCTGACTGTGCTGTTACGAGCGTGTGTATGCATTTGAGTGGAACGTCACCCATTTCGAAAAGGTAGGTGGATCCCTTTGTGAATATGATTGCAACACCATATAATTGTAGGTTTTCGTGTTGCGCTTACTATGAATTACATGTATCTAAAGAGTAAAGTACCCGTGCCACTGAATATGTTTGTGCCGTGTTTGTATGTACGAGCATGCACATAAACTCAGCAAAAAAAGAAACTTCCCTTTTTCAGGACCCCATCTTAAAAATATCATTTGTAGGGTTTAAACACCGTTTCCCATGCTTGTTCAATGAACCATAAACCACTTTTACTTTATTTATTTCACCTTTTATTTAACCAGGTAGGCCAGTTGAGAACAAGTTCTCATTTACAACTGCGACCTGGCCAAGATTAAGCAAAGCAGTGTGACAAAAACAGCAACACAGGGTTACACATGGGATAAACAAACGTACAGACAATAACACAATAGAAAAATCTATGTACAGTGTCTGCAAATGTAGTAAGGTTAGGGAGGTAAGGCAATAAATAGGCCATAGTGGGAAAATAATTACAATTTAACATTAACGCTGGAGTGATAGATGTGCAGATGATGATGTGCAAGTAGAGATACTGGGCTGCAACAGAGCAACAACAAATAACAGTATGGGGATGAGGTAGTTGGGTGTGCTATTCACAGATGGGCTGTGTACAGTGATTGATAAGCTGCTCTGACAGCTGATGTTTAAATTAGTGAGGGAGATATAAGTCTCCAGTTTCAGTAATTATTGCAATTCGTTCCAGTCATTGGCAGCAGAGAACTGTAAGTCGCTCTGGATAAGAGTGTCTGCTAAATGACTTAAATGTAAATGTAAATGTAAGGAAAGGCGGCCAAAGGAAGTGTTGGCTTTGGGGATGACCAGTGAGATATACCTGCTGGAGTGCGTGCTATGGGTGGGTGTTAATATGGTGATCAGTGAGCTGAGATAAGGCGGGGCTTTACCTAGCAAAGACTTACAGATGACCTGGAGCCAGTAGGTTTGGCGATGAATATGTAGCGAGGGCCAGCCAACGAGAGCATACAGGTCGCAGTGGTGGGTAGTATATGGGGCTTTGGTGACAAAACGGATGGCACTGTGATGATAAACTACATCTAGTTTGCTGAGTAGAGTGTTGGAGGCTATTTTATAAATGACTTCGCTGAAGTCAAGGATCGGTAGGATAGTCAGTTTTACAAGCATCTGTTTGGCAGCATGAGTGAAGGTGGCTTTGTTGCAAAATAGGAAGCAGATTCTAGATTTAATTTTGGATTGGAGATGCTTAAGGTGAGTTTGGATGGAGTGTTTACAGTCTAACCAGACACCTAGGTATTTGTAGTTGTCCACATATTCTAAGTTAGAACCGTCCAGAGTAGTGATGCTGGGCAGGCAGGCAGGTGCGGGCAACAATTGGTTGAAGAGCATGCATTTAGGATTACTAGCATTTAAGAGCAGTTGGAGGCCACGGAAGGAGTGTTGTATGGCATTGAAGCTTGTTTGGAGGTTTGTTAACACAGTGTCCAAGAAAGGGCCAGATGTATACAGAATGGTGTCGTCTACGTAGGGGTGGATCAGAGAATCACCACTAGCAAGAGCCCGAGAATTGAGCCCTGCGGCACCCCCATAGAGACTGCCAGAGGTCCGGACAACAGGCCCTCCGATTTGACACACTGAACTCTGTCTGAGAAGTAGTTAGTGAACCAGGCGAGGCAGTCATTTGAGAAACCAAGGCTATTGAGTCTGCTGATAAGAATGAGGTGATTGACAGAGTCGAAAGCCTCGGCCAGGTCGATGAGGACGGCTGCACAGTACTCTTTTATCTATGGCTGTTATGATATAATTTGGGAACTTGAGCGTGGCTGAGGTGCACCCTTGACCAGCTCGGAAACCAGATTGCATAGTGGAGAAGGTACGGTGGGATTCGAAATGGTCGGTGATCTGTTTGTTAACTTGGCTTTCAAAGACTTTAGAAAGGCAGGGCAGGATGGATATAGGTCTGTAACAGTTTGGGTCTAGATTATCTCCCCCTTTAAAGAGGGGGATGACTGGGGCAGCTTTCCAATCTTTAGGGATCTCAGACGATACGAAAGAGGTTTAATAGGCTAGTAATAGGGGTTGCAACAATTTCGGCGGATACTTTTAGGAAGAGAGGGTCCAGATTGTCTAGCCCAGCCGATTTACAGGGATCCAGATTTTGCAGCTCTTTCAGAACATCAGCTATCTTGATTTGAGTGAAGGAGAGGGGGGGGGTGCTTTGTCAAGTTGTTGGCCGGGGTAGGGGTAGCCAGGTGGAAAGCATGGCCAGCCATAGAAAAATGCTTATTGAAATTCTCGATTATCGTAGATTTATCGGTGGTGACAGTGCTTCCTAGCCTGTGGGCAGCTGGGAGGAGGTGCTCTTTTTCTCCAAGGACTTTACAGTGTCCCAAAACATTTTGAAATTGGTGCTATACAGGATGCAAATTTCTGTTTGAAAAAGCTAGCCTTAGCTTTCCTAACTGACTGAGTATATTGGTTCCTGACTTCCCTGAAAAGTTGGATATGGCGGGGGATATTCGATGCTAGTGCAGAACGCCACAGGATGTTTTTCTGCTGGTCAAGGGCAGTCAAGTCTGGAGTGAACCAAGGGCTACATCTGTTCTTAGTTATACATTTTTTGGATGGGGAATGCTTATTTAAGATGGTGAGGAAGGCACTTAGAAAGAATAGCCAGGCATCATCTACTGACGGGATGAGGTCAATGTCCTTCCAGGATACTTGGGCCAGATCGATTAGAAAGGCCTGCTCGCTGATGTGTTTTAGGGAGCGTTTGACAGTGGTGAGTGGTGGTTGTTTGATCGCTGGCCCATCAAGGATGCATGCAATGAGGTAGTGATCGCTGAGATCCTGGTTGAAGACAGCAGAGTTGTATTTAGAGGGAAAGTTGGTCGGGATGCGAGCTATGAGGGTGCTCATGTTTACGGATTTAGGGTTGTACCTGGTAGGTTCCTTGATAATTTGTGTGAGATTGAGGGCATCTAGCTTAGATTGTAGGACGGCCGGGGGGCTAAACATATCCCAGTTTAGGTCACCTAGCAGTATGAACTCTGAAGATTGATGGGCAATCAATTCAAATATGGTGTCCAGGGCACAGCTGAGGGGGGTCTATAACAAGCGGCAACAGTGAGAGACTTATTTCTGGAAAGGTGGATTTTTAAAAGTAGAAGCTTTAACTGTTTGGGCACAGACCTAGATTGAACTCTGCAGGCTGTCATACTATCTCTGCAGCAGATTGCAACTCCGCCCCCTTTGGCAGTTCTATCTTGGCGGAAAATGTTATAGTTAGCGATGGAGATTTCAGGGTTTTTGGTTGTTTTCCTAAGCCAGGATTCAGACACGGCTAAGACGATTGGGTTGGCAAAGTGTGCTAAAGCAGTGAGTAACACAAACTTAGGGAGAAGGCTTTTTATGTTAACATGCATGAAACCAAGGCTTTTACGGTTACAGAAGTCAACAAATGAGAGCACCTGGGGAGTGGGAGTGGAGCTAGGCACTGCAGGACCTGGATTAACCTCTACATCACCAGAGGAACAGAGGAGAAGTAGGATAAGGGTACTGCTAAATGCTATACGAACTGTTTCCGTCTAGCACGTTTGGAACAGAGAGTTAAAGCAGCAGGTTTATGGGCACGATAGCATAGTTTCAAGGCATAGTGTACAGACAAAGGTAAGGTAGGATGTGAGTACATTGGAGGTAAACCTAGGCATTGCGTAATGATGAGAGAGATATAGTCTCTAGAGACGTTTTAAACCAGGTGATGTCATCGCATATGTAGGAGGTGGAACAACATGGTTGGTTAAGGCATATTGAGCAGGGCTAGAGGCTCTACAGTGAAATAAGACAGTAATCACTAACCAGGACAGTAATGGACGAGGCATATTGATATTAGAGAGAGGCATGCGTCTCGTGGGTCCAGTGAGTGGTTGGGCTGACTGGGGACACTGTGATTCAGACAGTTTGCAGGCCGATGCTAACAGTTAGTAGGCCGCGGCTAAACGAGCTAGCAGTTAGCAGACCGGGTTAGCAAGCAAGCAGTTAGCAGGGGCTGGCAGTTAGCTAATAAACGGTTAATAAACATTGATGAAAGAGACAAGTGTTATGAATGGAAATATAGATAAACTTTGCCTTAAAACCTGTTAGGGCTCATGCGAATTTTCAGAGCTTTTTGTTAAATATTGCGCAACATTTCAGTGCCCTGCTACTCATGCCAGGAATATAGTATATGCATATGATTAGTATGTGTGGATAGAAAACACTCAGACGTTTATAAAACTGGTTAAATCACGGCTGTGACTATAACAGAACGTGCGTTTCATCATTTACATTTACATTTAAGTCATTTAGCAGACGCTCTTATCCAGAGCGACTTACAAATTGGTGCATTCACCTTATGACATCCAGTGGAACAGCCACTTTACAATAGTGCATCTAAATCTTAAAGGGGGGGGGGTGAGAAGGATTACTTTATCCTATCCTATCCTAGGTATTCCTTAAAGAGGTGGGGTTTCAGGTGTCTCCGGAAGGTGGTGATTGACTCCGCTGTCCTGGCGTCGTGAGGGAGTTTGTTCCACCATTGGGGGGCCAGAGCAGCGAACAGTTTTGACTGGACTGAGCGGGAACTGTACTTCCTCAGTGGTTGGGAGGCGAGCAGGCCAGAGGTGGATGAACGCAGTGCCCTTGTTTGGGTGTAGGGCCTGATCAGAGCCTGGAGGTACTGAGGTGCCGTTCCCCTCACAGCTCCGTAGGCAAGCACCATGGTCTTGTAGCGGATGCGAGCTTCAACTGGAAGCCAGTGGAGAGAGCGGAGGAGCGGGGTGACGTGAGAGAACTTGGGAAGGTTGAACACCAGACGGGCTGCGGCGTTCTGGATTAGTTGTAGGGGTTTAATGGCACAGGCAGGGAGCCCAGCCAACAGCGAGTTGCAGTAATCCAGACGGGAGATGACAAGTGCCTGGATTAGGACCTGCGCCGCTTCCTGTGTGAGGCAGGGTCGTACTCTGCGGATGTTGTAGAGCATGAACCTACAGGAACGGGCCACCGCCTTGATGTTAGTTGAGAACGACAGGGTGTTGTCCAGGATCACGCCAAGGTTCTTAGCGCTCTGGGAGGAGGACACAATGGAGTTGTCAACCGTGATGGCGAGATCATGGAACGGGCAGTCCTTCCCCGGGAGGAAGAGCAGCTCCATCTTGCCGAGGTTCAGCTTGAGGTGGTGATCCGTCATCCACACTGATATGTCTGCCAGACATGCAGAGATGCGATTCGCCACCTGGTCATCAGAAGGGGGAAAGGAGAAGATTAATTGTGTGTCGTCTGCATAGCAATGATAGGAGAGACCATGTGAGGTTATGACAGAGCCAAGTGACTTGGTGTATAACGAGAATAGGAGAGGGCCTAGAACAGAGCCCTGGGGGACACCAGTGGTGAGAGCGCGTGGTGAGGAGACAGATTCTCGCCACGCCACCTGGTAGGAGCGACCTGTCAGGTAGGACGCAATCCAAGCGTGGGCCGCGCCGGAGATGCCCAACTCGGAGAGGGTGGAGAGGAGGATCTGATGGTTCACAGTATCGAAGGCAGCCGATAGGTCTAGAAGGATGAGAGCAGAGGAGAGAGAGTTAGCTTTAGCAGTGCGGAGCGCCTCCGTGATACAGAGAAGAGCAGTCTCAGTTGAATGACTAGTCTTGAAACCTGACTGATTTGGATCAAGAAGGTCATTCTGAGAGAGATAGCGGGAGAGCTGGCCAAGGACGGCACGTTCAAGAGTTTTGGAGAGAAAAGAAAGAAGGGATACTGGTCTGTAGTTGTTGACATCGGAGGGATCGAGTGTAGGTTTTTTCAGAAGGGGTGCAACTCTCACTCTCTTGAAGACGGAAGGGACGTAGCCAGCGGTCAGGGATGAGTTGATGAGCGAGGTGAGGTAAGGGAGAAGGTCTCCGGAAATGGTCTGGAGAAGAGAGGGGATAGGGTCAAGCGGGCAGGTTGTTGGGCGGCCGGCCGTCACAAGACGCGAGATTTCATCTTTGAGAGAGAGGGGAGAAAGAGGTCAGAGCACAGGGTAGGGCAGTGTGAGCAGAACCAGCGGTGTCGTTTGACTTAGCAAACGAGGATCGGATGTCGTCGACCTTCTTTTCAAAATGGTTGACGAAGTCATCTGCAGAGAGGGAGGAGGGGGGGGAGGGGGAGGAGAAGGTGGCAAAGAGCTTCCTAGGGTTAGAGGCAGATGCTTGGAATTTAGAGTGGTAGAAAGTGGCTTTAGCAGCAGAGACAGAGGAGGAAAATGTAGAGAGGAGGGAGTGAAAGGATGCCAGGTCCGCAGGGAGGCGAGTTTTCCTCCATTTCCGCTCGGCTGCCCGGAGCCCTGACGAAAAGTGCAGGAAAATCTGATCACTGAAAATGGAAAAATATATCCATGCGCCACTTCAACCGATTGATAAAGGCGAACCACATTAAATGGGGCCGAGGTTGCAATACCTACAGCTTCCACACGATGTCAACAGTCTTGTCATTTGCCTAGGCTTTGTTTCTTGGTCAAACGAACAAGAGACAGCCCATTTCTTCACGTCTCCGACCGGATATTTTGGTTGAGATTTACCCGGACATTATTTCCAGACGTACAGCTATAGAATATACATCGCCTCGTGATCAATTTGATCGCTTATTAACGTTTACTAATACCTAAAGTTGCATTACAAAAGTATTTCGAAGTGTTTTGTGAAAGTTTATCGTTAACTTTTTTAATTTAAAAAAATGACGTTACGTTATAAAACGCTATTTTTTTAGTTGATCACACAGTCTTCATAGATTGATATCTAGGCTATATATGGACCGATTCAATCGAAAAAAAGACCCAAAAGTGATGTTTATGGGACATCTAGGAAGGCCAAGAAAGAAGCTCGTCAAAGGTAATGAATTTTTTATATTTTATTTCTGCGTTATGGGTAGCGCCGGCTACCGCAAAATCTGTCGTTTTAGATGAAGTTCCAGTACTTTGGGGTGCATGCTATCAGATAATAGCTTCTCATGCTTTCGCCGAAAAGCATTTTACAAATCTGACTTGGTAGCTAGATTCACAACGAGTGTAGCTTTAATTCAGTACCTTGTATGTGTATTTTAATGAAAGTTTGAGTTTTATCAAAAACTATACGTGGCGCACTTGAAATTTCCGCTGATTTGATCCCCACAGCGGGACCTAGTTCCTAACAACTGCTGTGTCAGATTTCAAAAAAGCTTTACGGCGAAAGCACACCTTGCGATTATGTTAGGTCAGCGCTAGTCACAGAAAAACATCCAGCCATGTTCCGAAGAAGGAGAGGTGTCAGAAATAGCGTTATAAATATTCACTTACCTTTGATGATCTTGATCGGAATGCACTCCAAGGAATCCCAGTTCCACAATAAACGTTTGTTTTGTTCGATAAAGTCCATCATTTATGTCCAAATACCTCCTTTTTGTTTGCGCTTTTAGTCAAGTAATCCAAATGCATAATGCGCGATCACTTGTTCAGATGAAACGTCCAAAACAATCTATTACATTTCATAGAAACATGTCAAACGATGTATAAAATAAATCTTTAGAATGTCTTTATCATAAATCTTCAATAATGTTCCAACCTGGAGAATTCCTTTGTCTTTGGAAATGCAATGGAACGCAGCTACCTCTCACGGGCGCGCACGTGTGATCAGCTCATGGCACTCTGCCAGACCTCTGGCTCAAACAGCTCTAATTCTCTCCTCCACAGTAGAAGCCTGAAACAAGGTTCTAAACACTGCATCTTTGATAGGCAATGACTTGGAAAAACTACAAACCTCAGATCTCCCACTTCCTGGTTGGAATTTTTTTCTCCGATTTTTGCCTGCCATATGAGTTCTGTTATACTCACAGACATCATTCAAACAGTTTTAGAAACTTCAGAGTGTTTCCAAATCTAATATTATATGCATATTCTAGCTTTTGCGCCTGAGTAGCAGGCAGTTTACTCTGGGTACCTTTTTATCCAAGCTACTCAATACTGCCGCCCAGTCCCAAAGAAGTTATTGAACATTCACCTGTGAAACGGTCGTTAAGACACTAACAGCTTACAGATGGTAGGCAATTAAGGTCACAGTTATGAAAACTTAGGACACTAAAGAGGCCTTTATACTGACTCTGGAAAAACTAAAAGAAAGATGCCCAGGGTCCATGCTCACCTGCGTGAAAGTGCCTTAGGCATGCTGCAAGGAGGCATGAGGACTGCAGATGTAGCCAGGGCAATAAATTACAATGTCCGTACTGTGAGACACCTAAGACATCGCTACAGGGAGACAGTATGGACGGCTGATCATCCTCGAAGTGGCAGACCACGTGTAACAACACCTACACAGGATCGATAAATCCGAACATCACACCTGCGGGACAGGAAAAGGATGCAACAACTGCCCGAGTTACACCAGGTGCGCACAATCCCTCCATCAGTGCTCAGACTGTCCGCAGTAGGCTGAGAGAGGCTAGACTGTGGGCTTGTAAGCCTGTTGTAAGGCAGGTCCTCACCAGACATCACCGGCAACATTGTCGCCTATGGGCACAAACACACCGTTGCTGGACCAGACAGGACTGGCAAAAAGTGCTCTTCACTGACGAGTCGTAGTTTTGTCTTACCAGGGGTGATGGTCAGATTTGCGTTTATCGTTGAAGGAATGGGCGTTACACCGATGCTAGTACTCTGAAGCGGGATCAATTTGGAGGTGTAGGGTCCGACGTGGTCTGTGGCGGTGTGTCACAGCATCATCGGACTGAGCTTGTTGTCATTGCAGGCAATCTCAACACTGTGCGTTACAGGGAAGACATCCTCCTCCCTCATGTGGTACGCTTCCTGCAGGCTCATCCTGACATGACCCTCCAGCATGACGACTGCCATACTGCTCGTTCTGTGCGTGATTTCCTGCAAGACAGGAATGTCAGTGTTCTGCAATGGCCAGCAAAGAGCCCTGATCTCAATCCCATTGAGCACGTCGGGGACCTGTTGGATCGGAGGGTGAGGGCTAGGGCCATTCCCCCCAGAAATGTCAGGGAACTTGCAGGTGCCTTGAGGAGGACATGCACTGAAGTACTTAATGCAGCTGGTGGCCACACCAGATACTGACTGTTACTTTTAATTTTGATCCCCCCCTTTGTTCAGGGACGCATTATTCAATTTCTGTTAGTCACATGTCTGTAGAACTTGTTCATTTTATGTCTCAGTTGTTGAATCTTATGTTCATACAAATATTTACACATGTTAAGTTTGCTGAAAATAAATGCAGTTGACATGTGAGAGGACGTTTCTTTTTTAAATGTTTACTATGAGTTGTCTGTGTGTGTTCTTTAAATGTTCACGTGCAATACAACACAGTTACAGTTAAGGGGGATGTCGATGGTGCTTCTCTCGAGGTCTGCAGTAAACCTCAGCATCTGGCAATGATTGGCTTTTTTTATATACAGCACTTAAATGACTTAATCACACATTTTATGGAAAATAATCCATCTTTGGATTTGACAACCTCTTCACTTCAAAACACCAAATTGTTCCCATAAAGGAAAGCCCTGCGCGAATCACCGCATACACACACACATACACACACACACACTCTGGAATCTGTCTCTGACTCCCAGTGCCCCAAACCTGGAACATATCTCATAGCATGCTACTATATATAGATACAGTTCCGTTAAAGTATTCATACCCCTTGACTTATTCCATATTTTGTTGTTACAGCCTGAATTCAAAATGGATTACATCGGGTTTTTTTCTCTCAATTGTCTACAGAAATATCTCATTTACATACATACAGTACCAGTATAAAGTTTGGACACACCTACTCATTCAAGGGTTTTTCTTTATTTTACTATTTTCTACATTGTAGAATAATAGTGAAGACATCAAAACTCTGAAATGACACATGGAATCATGTAGTAACCAAAAAAGTGTTTAAAATATATATATATATGAGCTATTCTATTCTTCAAAGTAGCCACACTTTGACTTGATGACAGCTTTGCACACTCTTGGCATTCTCTCAACAAGCATGAGGTAAGTCACCTGGAATGCATTTGAATTAAGTGAATTAACAGCTCAAATAAGCAAAGAGAAACGAGTGTCCATCATTACGAGAGTCCATCATTACTAAGGCATGAAGGTCAGTCAATCCATAACATTTGAAGAACTTTGAAAGTTTGCAAAATTTTGCAAAAACAACTGGCTCTCATGAGGACCGCCACAGGAAAGGAAGACCCAGAGTTACTCTGCTGTGGAGGATCTGTTCCTTAGAGTTACCAGCCTCAGAAATTGCAGCCCAAATAAATGCTTCACAGCGTTCAAGTAACAGACACATCTCAACATCAACTGTTCAGAGGAGTCTGTGTGAATTGAATTGCTGTGAATAAACCACTATTAAAGGACACTAACAAGAAGAAGATACTTGCTTGGGCCAAGAAACACAAGCAATGGACTTTAGACCGGTGAACATCTGTACTTTTGGTCTGATGAGTCCAAATTTCAGATTTTTGGTTCTAACCGCTGTGTGAGATGAGATGCTGAGTAGGTGAACTGAGTATGATCTCCGCATGGGGCGGCAGGGTAGCCTAGTGGTTAGAGCGTTTGACTAGTAATCGAAAGGTTGCAAGTTCATATCCCCTAGCTGACAAGGTACAAATCTGTCGTTCTGCCCCTGAACAGGCACTGTTCCTAGGCCGCCATTGAAAATAAGAATTTGTTCTTAACTGACTTGCCTAGTTAAATAAAGGTAAAATAAAAATAAATAAATAAATGTGTGATTTCCACCGTGAAGGTGTGATGGTATGGGTGTGCTCTGCTAGTGACACTGTCAGTGATTTATTTAGAATTCATGGCACACTTAACCAGCATGGCTACCACAGCATTCTGCAGTGATATACCATCCCATCTGGTTTGTGCTTCGTCGGACTATCATTTGTTTTTCAACAGGACAATGACCAAACACACCTCCAGGCTGTGTAAGGGCTATTTGACCAAGAAGCAGAGTGATGGAGAGCTGCATCACCCGACCTGGTTTGGGATGAGTTGGACTGCAAAGTGAAGGAAAAGCAGGCAACAAGTGCTCAACATATGTGGGAACTCAAGATTGTTGGAAAAGCATTCTAGGTGAAGCTGGTTGAGAGAATGCCAAGATTGTGCAAAGCTATCAAGGCAAAGGGTAGCTACTTTGAAGAATTTCAATATAAATATATTTTTATTTATTTAACACTTCTTTTTTTTGGTTACTCTATGATTCCATGTGTTATTTCCTAGTTTTGATGTCTTTACTATTATTCTACAATGTAGAAATAATTTTGCTAAGACACTCCAAATTGAGCCCAGGTGCATCCAATTGACTTTGATCATCGTTGATGTCACTACAACTTGAGTCCACCTGTGGTCAATTCTATTATGTATACATGATTTAGAAAGAAAAACCTGTTCATAAAATGACGCGCAGTTGACGGTGTATGCCAGGGCAGAAAATATACCATAAAGTCCAAGGAACTGTCCGTAGAGCTATATACAGTGGGGCAAAAAGTATTTAGTCAGCCACCAATTGTGCAAGTTCTCCCACTTAAAAAGATGAGAGGGGCCTGTAATTTTCATCATAGGTACACTTCAACTATGACAGACAAAATGAGAGAAAAAAAATCCAGAAAATCACATTGTAGGATTTTTAGGTAAACATTCGCTCCAGTCTGAGGTCCTGAGCGCTCTGGAGCAGGTTTTCATCAAGGATCTGTCTGTACTTTGCTCCGTTCATCTTTGTCTCAATCCTGATTAGTCTCCCAGTCCCTGCTGCTGAGAAACATCCCCACAGCATGACGCTGCCATCACCATACTTCACCGTAGGGATGGTGCCAGATGTGACGCTTGGCATTCAGGCCAGAGAGTTCAATCTTGGTTTCATCAGACCAGTGAATCTTGTTTCTCAGGGTCTGAGAGTCCTTTGTGTCTTTTGGCAAACTCCAAGCGGGCTGTTATGTGCCTTTTACTGAGAAGTTTTTTCCGTCTGGCCACTCTACCATAAAGGCCTGATTGGTGGAGTGCAGCATAGATGCTTGTCCTTCTGGAAGGTTCTTCCATCTCCACAGAGGAACTCTGGAGCTCTGTCAGAGTGACCATCGGGTTCTTGGTCACCTCTTTGACCAAGCCCTGCTCAGTTTGGCCGGGCAACCAGCTCAAGAAGAGTCTTGGTGGTTCCATTTAAGAATGATGGAGGCCACTGTGTTCTTGGGGACCTTCAAAGCTGCAGAAATGTTTTGGTACCCTTCCCCAGATATGTACCTCGACACAATCCTGTCTCGGAGCTTTACAGACATTTCCTTTGACCACATGGCTTGGTTTATGCTCTGACATGCACTGTCAACTGTGGGACCTTATATATAGACTTGTGTGCCTTTCCAAATAATTTCCCATCAATTCAATATAGCATAGGTGGACTCCAATCAAGTTGTAGCAACATCTCAAGGATGATCAATGGAAACAGGATGCACCTGAGCTCAATTTCAAGTCTCATCGCAAAGGGTCTGAATACGTAAATAAAGTATTTCTGTAAATTTGCACAAAACACAGCAGTGTTGGTTGTGTGTGTGTGTTTGAGAGAGTTTGCAGTGTCAGTTTGTGTGAATTTAACTGCTTCCATTCAGAAGTGATGTTTGTGTTTTTAACTCCTACCACGGAGCACTTTGAAGTTAGTTGCTGAGCTTTTATATTCTGTGTTGAATGGTTTGGTGTATGGTTGTGTTGGGAAATGTTCAGATTTGGGACAGGTGTGTGAACTCTAGGCCTATCAATGACTACCAGGTAGAAAATATAACCTGGAAAACTTTGACCTCTGTGGTTATTGAATACCCTGCTCTAAGGAAGTATTAGGAGCTTCATATCTGGGATTTCTCTTTAAGCTCTTGGATGTGGTGGAGACTGAAGGAAACTATCTCTAGGTCCATGACAGGTTGCCTGGCAGTGGTAACCAGGGCCGACAGAGAGGTTGTGTTGACGAATGGCAGGCCAGCTGTGGAGTCTTCCCTTCTAGCACTCTGCATCCCCGACACCTCATTACTCCTCATCCCTCTCACCATCCCTCCCGTTCTATCCAACTTTCTGTCCACCCCGGCACATTCTTGTCTGCTGGCCTGCCAAACACTGCCTAACGACCTGGCCAAAGCCCTAACCAGGACAATATGAGGAACTTAACACTCTACTAACATTTTATTATTGTTACACTGAGCTTGTGACGGCAAGGTGGAAAACAAGGTGATAATTTTATCCTGTGGTTGTTTGGTTAGTTTAATGGGATACCTGGCAGAGGTTTGATATCATCGGATTTCTTTCTTCCTTCGCCTGTGTTCAAAGGCATTTTTATGACGCTAAATTTGTTTACTTAACCGATGTTGTAGGTGAATTGGTTCCGCTTTGTGAAGGCAAACCCTCACACTTTTTTCGCAAATTTAAGAGGTATAATTGTACTAAGAACATTCTGTTGGTATATGGGGCTAAATTGTATTTTCTCTCTATAGGAGACGGATGCGCTGGCCCACCTGTCAGACCCTCACTTTAGCCCGTACCAAGGCCACAACGCCTTCAGGGAAAAGTACTTCAGCGGCATCAGCAAGAGGACATTGACAGGAAAGGACGAGACCAACAAGATGGCCACCAACGGTGGGGAGTAATGTAAGGATCACAGGATGGCCCAATTCCAAATGGACCCCTAAGCCAGTATGCAATTGTGGAGAGGATTTCACCGGTGCAATCGATATGGTAATAACTCCACCTTGCTGTTTGAAAGTTTCACCATATTGCATATACAAATCGAATCCTCACAGATCTGCACAAGAGCATTAGGTGAAGGTTCTAGGGGTCCATTTAGGATTGGGCCGACACCTGCCTATGGTTTACAATGGACTCCATGGGGACATAGGGCTCCCTGTTTTAAATGTCTCATTTTCTATTCAAATATGTTTTTTATTGTTTGATGTTTATTGCCCTTTGTGTAATAAGTGTGAATTGTGAACGAATAAACACCATTTTAAAATATGTATTTATTTATTTATTGGAGGCAGGAGATTTAAGGGCTCTCAATGTTGTACATCTTTCTGTGTTATTTTTTTGTCTTATCCCAGCAAGCACATTATCAGACTTGATTCAAGAGGGCCCTAAGTGTCTAGAGTACTGTTAAAGGGCTTTACTTTCAGGTAGCTGTATCCATGTACCAGAGGGCATTTAGATAACAGTTTGACAGTATCCCTGCATGATTCCAGATGAGACAAGGGACAAACTTGTTTCACACAAGTCGTTTCTCAAGCTTTTATATCCGAACATTATAAGAAACGAACGGCTCCTTATTGTAAAGACACAGAATACGTTTCTGAAGTGCCAGCCATGGTTTGTTTGTTTTGCCATCATTGGCAGAATCTGGGAAATGCTCAACTGTGTGTTCTTTTAGTGAAGGTGTTGTTTATCTAACGTTGGCTCTTGAGAAGTGATGCCATCATCTTGGCCACCCTGCATGGTCCAAGCCTTGGGGGTGTTGTGTGAAGTGATGTTTGTGTGACTGAAGGAAATACTTTTGTGGAGGGGGCCTGGTGTTTGTGGGGGGGCAGTGCTTTTGAGGACAGTGGGTATGTCTTAAATGGCACACACTTATACTGTACTGTATAGTGCTCTACATTTGACCAGAGCCCTATGGGTGTTTATATAGGAAATAGGATGCCATTTGTGATGCAGCCTGAATCATACCAGTCTACCTTTGACAATTTGGAAAGATGAGAAGCAACCTAACTGTCTGTAGTTTCTGTCAGAAATCTAGACTCTTGTCACCGCTGAATCAGTGAGGAATAACCTTAGATGAGGTTCATTGTACCTAGCCACAGCGATCAGGCTGGTTCCAACTGGCTACATGTTACCTGCTAATTTATCAAATCTGATTGACTACAACCATAATAACATAATACAAAGTTATTACAGGGTTTTTATGGTCATTAAAAGTAATGGATTTTATAATGGTGTTTCCTAAGCCTGGAAAAGTCATGGAAATGTATTTAATCATTTGATAATAAAATGTATTTAGGCACAGTTTTTACATATTTTATCAATCCCCCCAAAAATCTGCTTATCACCAAGATTGGAATGACGCATTAGTGCGTCTGTGTTTGTAAATTCGAACCGAATGTGAATCAAAATAATTTTGTGAATCGCAAACAGTAATTTTAGGAAAAAAAGATTAGATGTAGCCTTTCTTTTGGATTATTTGGCTTCAAAACGAGTTTTGTAGATACTTCCAGTTGATTTGGGCATCCACTGTATAGGACATTGTAACTCAATAGATGCTAGTCAGCAGGGGTGGACTGGGACCAGAAATCGTCCCTGGCATTTGTAACACATCATCAATTTTTTTCCCATGAGGCCCCCAAACCGGCCCGTTTTCTTCCCTTGAGGCCCCCATAATTAGTCCAGATTATTATTATTTTTCGCAAAAAAACAACTAGTTAGGCAGGCCAACAGGCTAAAAGTGGACCAGCCCATCTAGCAGATAACCAGTTAGCCTGCAAAGTAAACACTTCCAAGGCAGCTAAGATAAATGTGACTACAAAAGGAACGTTCCTGAAGAAAAGTTGTGGAGTTGCATCTGCTGAATAAAAAACTTTGTAGCCTACCATAGTCATTTGCTCTTTGATATATTAAATCAGTGAATTATTTCCAAAGACATAAAACGTATTTTATATGTTAAACATCAAGGGTGGTCAACCATCCTCCAGGAGAGCTAGTGGGTGTGCAGGATTTTATTACAGTCCCCATTTAACAAACCACGTTTTGGAAATGATCTGCTCAGCCGAGCCTTGATAAACTGGCTCTGATGTGTTTGAACAGGGCTTGATCAAATGCCTGCACACCCAGTATCTCTACAAACTAAGGGTTGACCATGTGTTTTTTGTAATTGCCTATCTGGTATTTTACTTTGGGGGGGTTAAGTGCTTGCACAACTACAGGAGATTGTAAATGGGATCAGAGAGCAGCCTGCCAGTGTCAATACTACATTACACTTACTTTTTTTAAATAGATTATGTACGTAGAGACACCGCTAATGGGTGGTAATGGAAGTTTGGTTTAAAAGTCATGGGAAAGTCATGAAATTCCATTAATGACTGGAACGGAGCAAATGGAAAGGCATCAAACATGTAAACAATGTATTTGATGCCATTCCACAGATTCCGCTCCAGCCATTACCACGAGCCTGTCACCCCACTTGAGGTTCCTCCTGGGTAGGAACCCTGTTATTACTATACCATTGATCAATCAGGGATCTTGTTTTTAGCAGGGGCTGGGTTGGCACCTTCCTGTAATAAAGATGGAATACTACTACCCTGTCTGTTGGTGAACTGTGACCTTTGAACTGAGACAGATGAATAAACCCATGACCTGAGAGGGTGAGCTCTCTCAGTGCTGGTGGTAAGGTGGAGGCCAAGTGTCTAGGGCTTGTTAGGAGGGTAGGGGATAGGTTTTGTTTCTGGACAGGGCCTGTCAGCGTGTTGGACTGAAATAACATTACTCTGGAGCCCTGAGAGTGGCATTTTGAGGGCAGCACCAGTCCACTTACCAGCTTCTAGTCTAGTAGGAAACCTGTTGTAAATCTGTTTCCAAGGTAATATGGTTATGCTTGTTTATTTTCTTTTTTTTAATGATGTGTTGATTTGCACTAATGGTTGTAGAATTTGCACTAATGGTTGTAGAATGGTTCTGAGTATGATGCCTGTCAACCCAGTAAAAGACGCACACATTTACTAGAGCTATGAACCCAATGAGATATGATTTCTAGTCCCTGAGCAGATTAAATGGCATCTGTATTGAGGTCACTTGAAGAATTAGGAAAACTCCTCAGATTTAAGTGTTTCTTTATCCTCTGTAAGAAAAGTAAGTAATAATAAACTACAGTTAGTGAACTAATTTCCTGTGTTTTTAAATGAGGTGTGTTGTTTAAATGGGGTGCCCAAGAACAGGCCTTTAAACTAATAAAGGGCTAAAACAATAACAGCAACAGGTCTCTATTTCGCAGCAGGGCTATTTTGGATGGGAGGAGGAAGGTGATGAGCACTTATTTATGTGATACAGATGGTGGCAAAAAATACAGCCCTGTTTGGTGGGTTGGTTGGGTGGTTGGTATACCCAGACTAAAGAGGACATGTTTAGATGAGTGAGGCACTCTCAGTCAGGCAGCCCAAGCCCAGACCAAATAACAGGGTGCCCCCACCTTTTACCCCACTGCAGTTAGTCAGCAGCTTTTTGTGTTTTCCGACCACAGTTTACATGTGGCTGGGTCATTTTTCATCTCCAAAGCCTGCGTAGCGACCATTTATATACTTTACTCCTCAGCCTGTTTATCAACGGGGTTCAGCTGCGCCCATAATTCCCCCCAATTTCCCCAGAGAAAAAGGGCAAAAACATGATCACACGATCGCCAGTTGCATCGTTTGTGGTGCATATCGTTTAGATTTCCCAACATGCCTTGGCCCATCAGGGGAAACTCTACCCTACCACACGACACACAGACCTCCCATCTTCCCTCTATCCCCCCAAACTCCTCCCCACCCCTTCATCACGTGTAAACAAACAATTCCTCTGAAGAAACAGAAGAGCTTTTCAGGCTTGTTATTTTTACTGGTTTCTCTATGGAGTGTTGCCACCACGTAGTGAGAAAAAGTTTACTCAGAAACTTCCAGTGTGTGGCTGGAGACTATAATTAGGAGGGGGTTCCTTCTTTCTTTGGACGTGTGGTGTACATGCACACTCACTCTCGCTTTCACTCTCACTCTCTCTGATGCTGTCCAGACACAAGTAGATACAGGGTTGTTCCACCTCAAAAAGCACAAGAAAGGGGATTTTGACACCCACCATCTCAGGTTGTTCTGAAATCGTTTCTGTTGTTAGAAAGATTAGCATTCCTGAAACATTATTTTGTTGAAATGTAATTTTTAATTAAGCTAATTGATTGCACCCAAATTGGCCATTGTAATATATAGGGGTCATATAATATTCAATACATACAGTACCTAACATCTGATTTGGACCAGACTTTTTTTCTAACAATGAGTTATACACGAGGAATCCAAAGGAATGGTCAAAAATCACCCACGGACCTCCCAGAACCCACGCTAAAGTAGTATGGTACTGCGGAATGGAGTTTTTTTTTTCTTCATCCTATGTAATGTATTTTTGTATTTTGTATTTATTGAGGATCCCCATTTTCAGTGAATTTGGTGATGTTTTGTTCCTCTGTTCAGAGAAATCAGTCATTAACGTTGTTAAGTTTGTGTCCCATCCTACATCCTGATATTACCAAAAAAGAAACCGAAGAACTTACTTCAATGACGGGAAAAGAACATCACCAAATTCACTGAGAAGACATTACATAGGATGAAGAAACAATTCTCTGAGCCGCAGCTCCATGCTACCTGTCAAACAGAGAACTGATGCTATATACTCATTGTTGGGGTGGGATTTTGACCAATTCTTTGTATTCCTTATGTCTTACTCATTGTTAGGAAAAAGTTTGGTCCAAATCTAATATAATTTTTTAATTAGGGTGAACTATCCCTTTACAAAATGGGGGGGAACAATACTCTGAGCTGCTCCATAGTACTTGTAATTATTTAATATTATATGAATCCTATAAATTGAAATGGCCAATTTGGGTGCAATAAATTATCTTAAATTCACAGAGATTAAATTATATCTAAGCATTCCAGAAATTGTATTTTGTTTATCTTGTGTTTCTAACAACAGAAAATATTTCAGAGCAATCTGAGATTTTGGGTGCCATGGCTTGTGGAAATGACATGGAACGACCCTGCAGTGGATTTAGTTGTTTCCTTTCTCTTAGACCAGAAGGGAATTTTGTGTATTCACTCTTCTTGCATACAGTCATATCTTTGTTGTGCACATTGTCAATTGGGAATAGATGATTGTGGTGATTCATTGTCCGTCTGCCACTCTAAAATGTCCTCTAAAATGTGATCATTTGCAGGATACTGAGGGATTGTCTATATAACCTGATAGAGATATTGTTGAAGTGGCAGGAAACACAAAGGTCGAAGGTACTACCATTACAAGTCACATACCCTGTGAGACCAGAAAGCCCATGTCCATGCCATCATATCAGTCAAGGCATCTCCTCTGCATCCCTAGATCCTGGAGGCATGACTGCTAGCCTGGGGGAGGGGTTGGAAGCTAGCCGCCCCTCCAGGCCCGCTGTTCCAGAACACTGCGTACTCCTGATGACTTTCTCCAGCATGTGAAAGAGCCATCCAAACTGCTGAGTCAGTCAAGGTAACCAGACCGCGATTAGCATCATTTGCCAGCAAGCAAGAGGAGGAGGTGGAGGTAGAAAATGAGGAGTATCACCCCCCCCCCCCCCCCCACACACACACCCCCAGAGATTTAGGGAGTCCAGGTCTAGGGAGAAGAAGACATTCATCGTGGTGATGTCTCTTACCAAGTCAGACTGACCCACATCTGTTTGTTATTGACTGATGACGTGTGTTGGGGGAGAGGGGTGTTTTATGCTGTAAAACAAGGCATCACGCACTCACAAACACACACACACACACACACACACAATAACACTATATTGTTGTCCGTGTGTATGCATTTGCATTGCGGATGTTGGTATGCGAATGAGTGTGGGTTTGATTGAGCATATGTGGTGCAGGTGCAGTGCACTTGTCCCTAGCCAGAGGACTTAGCAGCACACACACACCTGCAGGTTCCCCACCCACCTCTAACTTCTGCCCCCAGGTCACCCCAATGCCCCTTCCACCCCACCTTGACCTGGCCTCCCCTCCTCTATCCTCCTCTCCTCTGGCAGTCAGCTATGGAGCCACAAAAAAAATATTTGTAGAGCCACAAATCACTGCAGGACACCATGGCCTGTTTTTATACAGCTGTGTGAAACTAAAACACTGTAGGCTACTGCCTCAACATCAAGGACAGGCTACAGCCCTCAAACTATCTGTCTAACCTTTAAACAAATAAAAGAGTGTATATTCTTTTTTAAATAAACCACTAGGTGACAGCCTTGAGTAAAGGATACACCAACCAACAAGTCCTGCTGTATCGTGCCTCTCCCTGGATGGTGGATAGTCTAGATGAGTTGCTTTTGAAAAAAGGCAGATGACCATTGAACACACGCCATGCTGTTAAAGATACACGACTGGACGTGGAGCAGGTCAGTGACCTGGAAGTACAAGAGGGCACTGACCGCCCTGTCACCAAACTCACCCTCCACACCGCCACACACCCCCCTTCCCTCAGTGCCTTTTATTCTTATTAAGGACCAGGGTGCATCCCAAATGGCACCCTATTTCCTTTATAGTGTACTAAATAATCAGTTTGTTAACCTGGTTCAACCTCAATAATATGTAATTACACAAATATTAAAAAATGAGTCACTGCCATTATACAACTGTGGCCCCTGAATGAGACTGTGGAAAGAGCCTTGAATGGCCCTTTTCTCACCCTAGTAAAGACTGCATTAATGTCTGTTTGTTCATTTGCATGCAGTGTGTTAATAGGGTCATCACTTTATTTGACAGGTTTCTACAGAGAAAGTGTAATATACAGAGCAACTGGGAGAAGAACCAGAGTGAAGTGGAGGGTGAGCTCGGCTAGGGAGGGGGTTGGAGAGAGAGAGATAAGGATAGGGGGAGATAAGGGAGAGGGAGATGTAGAAAGAGAGAGATTGAGAGAGAAAGAGATGGGAGCGAGAGCAATGAAGAGAGAGAAGGACTCAGAAAGAGGAAAAAGTGGGTGAACTTTCAGTTTGCTCCATGCTTCTCAGCTCCTGGTTCGTTAACAAGGCAAACCGGGCTCACAATGGCCCAGCCCTTGTATAATGACTCTGAGGTGCCAAGTGGGCAACCAGGACGGCGGTGACACCATCCACAACACATTTCCTTTTCCAGTCCGTCAGGGGACTCAAGAGGAGAAGTGCTAATGGTTTTTAACAAAGCAAATTGGAATGTATACTATAGGCAGAGTCGTATTTCAGTCAGGGCTTCTTGTGTGTGGAATAAGTATATGTTTTCTTCAAATCAGAAAGCCTCTTCAGTCCTTATGCTTTATATCAAGATGGCAATGCACCATGTTTGTTCAAACAGTTGGCGTGTGAGTTTGGTATGCAACAGTTGCAAGACTGAATCGGTTAAATGTTTTCGAAATAGATTTCATAACAGATATTGTGAGTATTATAGTCTTCAACCTTAAGGCTTCTCTTTGTTTTGTGAAAATAGGGCCTACAGTGGAAGGATCCTCTGATTGAATCAATAGAATATATTAGAATATAATCTATTAGAATAAAGTGGAATCAATTAATTTGATAGAATCAAATGAATCTATTAGAGTTCAGGCAATAGTACTTAAATTGCTCCTAACTTCAACTCCTGTCTGAACCATATGTACCTCCATCCCTGCCTACACGGTGTTTGCAGCCCTCACACTCATCTCACTCTGAGGACATATTACATCTTTCAGGATGAGATGTTCTGCCTCTTGTCTCTCCAGGAACTGGAGTGTTGCCTGTGAGGGTCGTTGGGTTTGAATTTCGGCGATGCGCCCGAGTGCGCGTGGGGAGGGTGTGATTGGGGTGTGAGGGTGTGTGTGTGGAGAGGGGATTTGGGGGCGGGGGGGCTCTCACGGCTGCCTTGATCACTGGAATGTGTTTTCCATGGGGGTCTACGTTCGCAGGGGCCAGGAAGTACGCATGGTGCTGAAATGTTGTTTTCTCTGCCTGCCTGGGACCTTGGAGACAGTCACCCCTATTGGGGCGGATAGAGGAATCTGTGCCGGCTGATGGGTGTTGGGTGTTGAGGAGCTATAGGTACAGGTAGGCCCTGGCTGCAGACACACCTGTCTGTTGGTGTACAGGTGAGCTTGCTGAATGCCTCCCTCCCTCAGTTGCTCCTCAACTCAGGTACAGCCTTATCCCAGGCTGATCCAACTGTAACACTGGCTGCCAATGACTGGATGGAGCTCAGCTCATACGCAATAAACCCAGCAAAGACAGTTGTGTCATTTACTGTTGTAATCCATGGTGAATGTTAGATCAAACCTCCATTAAACTGGTGAGGGGCTATGTACTGTACTGTATATATGCACATTGCCTGGACATGATGGTGATTGTCAGCATGATGATAAAGTACCGTGGGCTTTCAGTATCAAACATCTTGTAGCTGTACGAGCCAGAAAATAAAACAAAGTGCTCTGAGGTTTACTGTACTGTAGCTTGTAACTGAACTTGTTGCGATTTAGATTGCTGAATCTGTGGAATATGAGTGGTTCTGAACCACAGGCCTTCAGTGCAGTTTCTCTGTGGACAAAAGGTTCGATGTGGCAATGTAGCAAGTTTATCAGATTGCCTTTGGAAAGGAGGGAATATTTCTCTCTTCCAGCCCCTCTCCATCCTTTCACTTACTTTATCTGGAATTTGATCTGTCTAATAAACATTTTTGGATGGGGCTGATAAGGAAAACCACAGCATTGTATTTTCCTCTCTAGGACAGAAGGAAAAGTAGCTACTTCAGGCACTGTAAAAGGCTTGTGTAAAATCAAGTGTTATGGGCAGGTTAACAAGTTTACTTTTACAACTGATTTCAAGCTACTGCCAGAAATTCTGTTTATTTTTGCTCTTTTCAGTTTTACTGTTATTAAAAAATGTTGCCATGCTACCCCTTTTTGCTATTAAGGGATAAACCATAAAGAAGCAGCGAGGCCTAGACTGCTGGAGGTTGTCAGGTCTGGGTCTGGGTGGTTGGAAATGGGTTGTACACTGGATGTGAACAGTAGCTACCCTTCTGGTACTAACTCACCCTGGTTAAAGACAGCTTTCATCTGGGCTGTGTGTGAATATGTGTTATGTGTATCGGGGTTGATTGGGTTAAATTTGTGGATGTGTGTGGATTGTTTGAGGCAAATTTTTTGTTGGTGTGTGTGCTTGTGCTTGCGTACATGGGTGCATCAGTTTGTGTGTGTGTGTGTGTGTGTGTGTGTGTGTGTGTGTGTGTGTGTGTGTGTGTGTGTGTGTGTGTGTGTGTGTGTGTGTGTGTGTGTGTGTGTGTGTGTGTGTGTGTGTGTGTGTGTGTGTGTGTGTGTGTGTGTGCGCGCGTGGTGCATGCGTTTGTGTGTTTGTGTTTTATGAGATTAAGAGAGATTAACATATCATTGCGGTTATGTGTCGCGTTTTCCAAAACTTGTGCTTGATACTTTTTTCTTGCCCACACTGAAATGTGCTTCTCTTTTCTCTCTTGATGACTATCTAGTTTCACCTCTGAAGGTAATATAGTGAATCAGCACAGACAGTGATACATCAAACCCCACTGTAGTTCAGGTGGTACCTTTGTTCCTCTGGGATTTTCTGTATGTTTCTGTTGGTTGGATCATCCATTCAGGAGAAATCCTATAAAAAGGTGTTGGATCAGAATAAAAATTTACAGTAACTACAACGTAACTACTCTGCAGAGTTCAGTAATACTGGCCTACCTTGAATAAGGTATTTCATCCAAACCTGAGACCATGTGAACCCAAGCTTCCACAAACCAAACCTACAATACAGTACATAGTGTAGTGGAGGTCATTTGGAAACACGCTCTTATGAAGACGTAGCCCTGTCTGAGACTTAGAACCCCAAACGTGTCCATTAGACACATGGCCGACTCTCCCAAGTTACAATACGAGACCTTGGGACTGTACAGTTCTATTTGCACAAAGCATAGTTCTGAGATATTGAGCATCAAAGTTTTCACATCCCAGGTTGTGATCACAGAACTGTTTTGTAGTGAATTCTTCTTTCATAACCCAGGGTCCTCACCTTAAAAAAATCCTAAGTGTCACGCCCTGACCGTAGATTGCTTTGTATGTTTCTATTTTTAGTTTGGTCAGGGTGTGATGTGGGTGGGTATTCTATGTTTTGTTCTATGTTTGTATTTCTATGGGTTTGGCCTGGTATGGTTCCCAATCAGAGGCAGCTGTCAATCGTTGTCTCTGATTGAGAACCATACTTAGGCAGCCTGGTTTTGCCCTTGAGTTGTGGGTAGTTGTTTTCTGTCTCTGTACCAGACAGGACTGTTTTGTTTGTTCCGTTTTGGTATTTTTGTTCTAGTGCTCAGGGTAATTAAAAGATCAGGAACACGTACCATGCTGCACCTTGGTCCTCTTCTTCTTCCACCTATGACAATTGTTACACTAAGACATTTTTAGATCAGTTTTTTTGGGGGTGCAATCGCAGATCGAATTGTCAATCTGGGTTCAGCCATAAGGCCTTATGGCACACAATGTTAAAATAATTTCAATAGAAACATACAGACATTTAATAATGAAATAAAGAGAATACACTTCCTTCTTTCTAATCACATAATCAAATATATTCATTTATGTTCATCACATTTGTTAAAGTGATAGTTCCCTAAAATTACAAATACACTACAGTGTATTCAGAAAGTATTCAGACCCCTTGACTTTTTCCACATTTTGTTACGTTACATGGATAAAAAATAAATAATAATATATTATTATTATTACATGGATAAAAAATAAATAATACTCATCAATCTACACACAATACCCCATAATGACAAAGCAAAAACATTTATTAAAAATAAAAAACAGAAATACCTTATTTATATAGTATTTAGACCCTTTGCTATGAGACTCAAAATTGAACAGGTGGATCCTGTTTCCATTGATTATCCTTGAGATGTTTCTACAACTTGATTGGAGTCCACCTGTGGTAGATCCAATTGATTGGACATGATTGGGAAAGGCACACACCTATCTATGCTCTGACATGCTCTGACAGTGCATGTCAGAGCAAAAACCAAGCCTTTAGGTTGAAGGAATTGTCCGTAGAGCTCAGAGACAGGATTGTGTCGATGCACATATCTGGGGAAAGGTACAACCATCTGTGCAGCACTCCACCAATCAGGCTTTTATGGTGGAGTGGCCAGACTGAAGCCACTCCTCAGTAAAAGGCATGTGACACCCCGCTTGGAGTTTGCCAAAAGGCACCTAAAGGACTCTCAAACCATGAAAAACAAAATTCTCTGGTCTAGATTGAACTCGTCACATCTTGAGGAAACCTGGCACCATCACTACGGTGAAGCATGGTAGTGGCAGAATCATGCTGTGGGGATGTTTTTCAGCGGCAAGTACTGGGAAACTAGCTTTTTTTACATTATGTGATATTGTGTGTAGATTGATGAGAACAAAAAAACAATTTCATCCATCTAGGAATAAGGCTGTAATGTAACAAAATGTGGAAAAAATCAAGGGGTCTGAATACTTTCAGAATGCACCTTATATCCTATGGATAACTAGCAACATTGCTAAAGCTTAGCTCTGGATAAGTAAACGGATATATCTTTCTGGTCTCTGACACCCAAAGTCAGTAAAATACTTGCTATTAATCAATAAAATGTAGTAAGATTGTAATGTTTGTGAAATACCCCCTTCCAAGTAGGTTTCCGTATTGATGTAGAACAAGACAAAAACAACAATGCCTCTCCTAAGGGAATAAAACATGCTCTAAGGAACCTGTATTGATTTATTTTTACCATAAAGAGTTGACGTTATAGCTAATATTCTGAAAAAGTTGTGAAACAAATGTAATGAATTGAAAAAGAGGACCAGAACCTATGATATGAATAATCAAGGACTTGGGACTATAAAGTTCTAACTGCAAAATGTATAGTTTTGAGATAATGAGTTATAAGTCCCAGATCTCAGAACTGCTTTGTGATGTCTTCCTCTTTCATGACTCAATAAGTATTTCACCTTACATACAATTATTTGTGATCGACAAACCAGCATTGTGTGATTGGATTGCAGATAGAACCTTATAGCACCAAGTTCAAAGGTGTTTGCGCAAATAGAACTTTCAGATATTTCATTTTTTTCATCCTTCTGAAATATTTAAAGGACCAAATATGAAAAGGAACAACTAAAGAGTAACTCTGTGGTCCCTATTCAAAATTAGGAAGTTACATATTTCTTACACACCTTTCCTATGCACTTCTCAGTAGTTGCTATTCAGACTTACTTTATGAAGGTGCATAGCAGGCTTTGCAGGCATGGTTCCCTTGTGTGCGCTGCATAAATGTAATTCAACAGCTGAAAAACTTTCCTCTTGCTAACCAACAGATTTTCTTGTGGAGTTGTCATTCATTAGGGTTTCGAGTACGTTTATCAAAAGCCACCCCTTTAAATACGATGTACCCTGTAGTTATAATTTTGTTGACAGACTCACTAGAATACATCAAGAGAACAGGTTCAGAATATTATGGATCAATGAAAGAAAGCCATCTAAATATATGCATATTAATCTCTGTTTCAGCACCAATTGGTAGATAACTTGTTTTATTATATAGGGGAAGAAAAATATTTATGAATCATAAAAAAACAGGTTTGGATAGCCTTTTGCACAAAAGAAAGAAAACCGGTTTGATTCATTCTGAATATTCCGACATTCAGTTCTTCCACCCATGATAATGTTGGCAGGTTAGTTTACATATAATTATAATAGGGATAATAGTGTACAATAGTAGGCTGTCCTATAATAATAATAATAAAATATATGCCATTTAGCAGACGCTTTTATCCAAAGCGACTTACAGTCATGTGTGCATACATTCTACGTATGGGTGGTCCCGGGAATCGAACCCACTACCCTGGCGTTACAAGCGCCATGCTCTACCAACTCATCTATTGCCTGCACTAACCATGGAACTGTGTGATGACAGCCAAGTATTACACCATGTATCGGATTCAAACTCTTAGGCTTGGTCTACACTCCACTTCATAACGATTTATTTAGCCTTCATGTCTTTTTAAATATTATCAACTGTTACTAATGACCCTCAGCAACAACCACATGGCCGTGATGGCGTTTACAGAGGAAGCACATGAAGGTAAACAAAACAATGTCATTCAATGGAATGATAATGTAGACTATACCAACTGAAGGAACTAACAGTAAATTGGCAGTTGAATGAATATGTGGTTATTAGGCCTACTGACGGTCGGTACTGATAGTGGCTAATATTTAACATGATAGGAATAAGAGAGAGAACGTTGGGGTGGCCTATAATTAAGACTTTCGAGAGTGCCCATCCCTGCAAGTTAAAAGGCCGTAGAATTAAAATTTTGCATAAATGCACAGCATTTCATAAACTTTACTGTGGAAAAAAGTGACTGGTTTCACATTTGTCTCCAGCGATTATAAGGTAAAATAGATCTAAAACAAGTAGCATTTATATTTAGGCTACAATTCCCTTATCCAAACGGATTACACATTTATCTAACTCTTATCGATAGCGCTTGTCTATTACAGTGCATGGAGAATGGTGTTATTTCTATCATAAAAAATAAAGTAGGCCTAGATGTTTTTCTTCTTGGAGCCAGTAGGTTTGCTAGACGTTATTCTAGGTTTCCTCACGCATAAAGGAGGTGGAATTATTAGGGAATTAAGTCAAAGTCATAATATGCCTTTTCTGTAGACACACCTCCGCCACATCTTCATTTATTTGAGCTCCACCCAAAACAAGCAGCATGCTTAAGTACAAGGTCAAGGAAAAATGCATAAAAACTGAATTAGGTTCCATTTACGCTTGTTTAACTCAGGTCTGAATCGGGGCCTTAGTGAATGTCATTTAAATAAAAATGTCAGATAGAACTTTATAGTCCCAAAGCCTAGCATATTTATCCACCCAGGCTTCCCAAACCTACAAGTGTGTTTATCTCTCTCTCTCTCCCCCCCATACAGTCTGGTGTTTACAGCTCTGCTGTGTGAAGCGCTTCCCTGCGGCTCCATGCTCTCCACACATCACATGATTTGACATGGATCACAGGCCTGAGCCAGAGCTATAGAACCAGTGCCAGGAACTCAGTGGGAAACCAAGAGAGACAAAGGTTATCTAGGATCAGATCAGATAAGGATACAGTTAAGTAAAGATAAGGAAAGGTATAGATAGATTCACATTGTCATACCCATATGTCCTTGTCTGAAACCTTGGTGGCTAGGTTCAGAAGAGCATAGCTATAGATTTATAGTGTTGGTAGGGTTGGGATACCTCTACCGCTGCTGCTCAGTTGTTATGATAGTGCCCATATTCAACTGATCTCATGTGCAGTAGCAATATTGTAGGCATAATGAGTATCGAAGCCAACACTGCAAGGGTTAGATGAACGATCTCTAGAAAACAAATCTGAAACACTAATATTTATTCAAGAATTTCTCATTTGGAAGCACGGAAGGAAAGAGAAAAAAAGCTTGTTATAAAGTTCAGGGTGCTTTGAAAAGGGGTATTTGATCCACTTTTCAGATGATGTTATAGAAGGCCTGATCCAGTTCACATCAGTTGGAGATTAATTTACAGTACTTCATTCCCATTTAGAGGGATGGCCAGTGGGCAGTCTTGGTGAGGTAATTAAAAGAGAAATGTCCTCATTTAAGGAGTGTTGATCGGCCTTTATCAGACACTTAGCACCTCATCAGTCGACCTTCAGGCGGGGGTAGTTAAAACATAGAGTTTGGAGCTGCTCCAGCCATGGCAGGTGGGTGTTTTTGCTGCTGGTGGCATAGCTACCATCCTGACCAGGACCACAGGCAGCAGCCACTCCTCCCCAGTGGTGTCCAGTGGTGAAATACAGTGTGTGCTTCCAACAGTCATTTATCACAAATAACGTCTTTCCAAAAAATGAACGGTTTGTGTAATGAAAGTTGAAAAAACAAAACGTAGCAAAACGAGTTCAACCTGTAATAAAAAACAGACATGCCAAGCAGCATGAGGAGGCGGAGAGGCTGTTTCATTCGCTGCCAGGGTTCCCCTGAGGTGGGGGAGCTGGTTGGTGGGGAAACTTTACATTATAAGGAATTAATTAAGGTTTGAATGCAGCAAGGCAGTTAGATGCTCCTAATTGTTATGCCCCCCCCTATCACCCCAACACTCCTCTCCATCAGTTTGCAACAGTTGAAACTCCCCCGCAGTTGAACCCCCCCACACCGACATCTCCATATTCACATTCTCTGAACTTATGTAGATGTTTCCATTGGTATAAAGTCAAATCTAGGACCCAGTCACCAGAGTATGTTCTCTCTCTCTAGGGGAAGGCATTCACAGGTTCCTTGAAGTAGAAAGCAGCGTTACCTGGAGAAAGACAGGATTGGAAAGGAGAGAGGAGGAGAGAAAGAAGTTACATGGAAGATAGTGAGTGTTATGGATAGTGAGTGCTACTCATTTGATGAGCAACCTTGCCTAAAAGCTGAAGACTTAGGTTATTCCTATAGGTTTGGTTTTAACTCAGCAGGCTAACACTGTCTTCTGGTGTGTAGATGACCCGAGTTCACATGAGAACATGGAGAGTAGAGGGGAAAAGATATCTAGATATGACCCATTTTTCACCCTGACTGCTGCCCCACACTGAACATCTGTATACCAGCTCCACCTTAATTAAATTAACAATAAAATATGGATATTAAAACAACCATTGAATTATATTGGCTCATGGAAAAGTTTTTAATAATCTGGTCTTTTTCTCAACACCTTTGTAGCAGAACATCTAATCTGACGCATATGGGTCCATGAAGTCTGTCTGATTTACCGTCCAGCTAACTGACACTAATGGAATGGAATTAATCGGTCCTGTTATTTATTGAGCATTATACATTTTACAGTTGCAAGTTTACCTCTGGCAGCCTCTTTTCTCTGTATCTGCATGAGTTGATGTAACTCTTGTTAGCGGCGTCCTAATCCAAGCTCCACTCTGATTCTAAACTTCAGAGCTCTGGCTTGCCTCATTGGCTGGAGAAAAAATAAAAACGATAAATTAAAGTGTTTGGAAATGTTCCTTTTCAATTTCAAAGGAATCAAAGTAAAAAGTGAGAAACTATTGTCTCATACACTACCGTTCAAAGGTTTGGGGTCACATGGAAATGTCCTTGTTTTTTAAAGAAAAGCATGTTTTTTGTCCATTAAAATAACATCAAATTGATCAGAAATACAGCGTAGACACTGTTAATGTTGTAAATGACTATTGTAGCTGTAAATGGCTGATTTTTAATGGAATATCTACATAGGCGTACAGAGGCCTATTATCAGCTACCATCACTCCTGTGTTTCAATGGCACTTACAGTTGAAGTCGGAAGTGTACATACACCTTAGCCAAATACATTTAAACTCAGTTTTTCACAATTCCTGACATTTAATCCTAGTAAAAATTCCCTGTTTTAGGTCAGTTAGGATCACCACTTTATTTTAAGAATGTGAAATGTCAGAATAATATTAGAGAGAATTATTTATTTCAGCTTCTATTTCTTTCATCACATTCCCATTGGGTCAGAAGTTTACATACACTCAATTAGTATTTGGTAGCATTGCCTTTAAATTGTTTAACTTGGGTCAAAGGTTTCGGGTAGCCTTCCACAAGCTTCCCACAATAAGTTGGGTGAATTTTTGCCCATTCCTCCTGACAGGGCTGATGAAACTGACTCAGGTTTGTAGGCCTCCTTACTCGCACACACTTTTTCAGTTCTGCCCACACATTCTCTATAGGATTGAGGTCAGGGCTTTGTCAGGGCCACTCCAATACATTGATTTTGTTGTCCTTAAGCCATTTTGCCACAACTTTAGAAGTATGCTTGGGGTCATTGTCCATTTGGAAGACCCATTTGCAACCAAGCTTTAACTTCCTGACTGACGTCTTGATGTTGCTTCAATATATCCATATAATTTTCCTTTCTCATCGTGCCACCTATTTTGTGAAGTGCACCAGTCCCTTCTGCAACAATGCACCCCCACAACATGATGCTGTCACCCCCGTGCTTCATGGTTGGGATAGTGTTCTTTGGCTTGCAAGCCTCCCCTTTTTCCTCCAAACATAACGATGGTCATTATGGCCAAACAGTTATATTTTTGTTTCATCAGACCAGAGGACATTTCTCCAAAAGTACGATCTTTGTCCCCATGTGCAGTTGCAAACCGTAGTCTGGCTTTTTTATGGCGGTTTTGGAGCAGTGGCTTCTTCCTTGCTGAGCGGCCTTTCAGGTTATATCGATTTAGGACTCATTTTACAGTGGATATAGATACTTTTGTACCTGTTTCCTCCAGCATCTTCACAAGGTCCTTTGCTGTTGTTCTGGGATTGATTTGCACTTTTCACACCAAAGTACTTTCTTCTCTAGGAGACAGAACTGGCCTCCTTCCTGAGCAGTATGACGGTTGCTTGGTCCCATGGTGTTTATACTTGTGTACAATTGTATGCAGAGATGAACATGCTACCTTCAGGCGTTTGGAAATTGCTCCCAAGGATGATCCAGACTTGTGGAGGTCTACAATTTTTTCCGAGGTCTTGGTTGATTTCTTTTGATTTTCTCATGATGTCAATCAAAGAGGCACTGAGTTTGAAGGTAGGCCTTGAAATAAACCTCTGTGTTGCATTCCCCAGTTTCTGTGTTGTTGTGGGTTTGTATGTGTGTGTTTCAGGATTGTTTGTTGGATTCCAAGCAGCTGATTAGTTGGCTCCACTGCAGATTGGAGCTCGGACCCCGCCCTCTCGCCAGGAGAAACAGCTGGCTCATCAATTACCGACTCCTTCTGCAGCTTGAAAAGCCAGTGTTCCTTTGTTTACGAGAGAGCTTCTTTGTATGTCATGTGTTGGTTGTTGGTCTGGTAAATTTGTTGAAAGTGTTTTGTAGCCACTCCTTTAGAGGTATGTGTATACCATAGTACCTAGTGTCTTTGGTTTATTTGAATTGTTCACAAAGTTTTAATTATAGTGTTTAATTTGTTTCCAGGGTGGAAGGGGAAGGCACCTTGGGAGTGTTTAGGCAAGAGGCCTGCGGGCATACATATACCCGTAGTATTTACTATGTCTAGGCACACTAGGTAAGACTTGGGCGGACAACCCCCTGTATTTTGGTTAGCGCACCAGGTGGTGCTAAGAATAGGTAACCAGTGGGTAGGCAGGTAAGGTAGGATAGGGGGAACTTTTACTTTTACTATCTTTGCTTTGGTTCCGTCCTGCCCCTTTTCCCCACCTTACCATGTGAAGGAAGAATAAATTCCCTGTAAACGGTAATATTCGCTGCCATCCTTACCCGCACCTCAAATCACATACCTTTTTTCACTCCACGGGGAGTTGAGTTGTAGCAGTGTCCTCCAAGAGGAGTACGTAGCACTCTGACCCACTGGAATTGTGATACAGTGAGAGGTAGCTCCCGTTCCATTTGCTTTTCTGAAGACAAAGGAATTCTCCGGTTGGAACATTATTGAAGATTTATGTTAAAAACATCCTAAAGATTGATTCTATACATTGTTTGACATGTTTCTACAGACTGTAACGGAACTTTTGACATTTTGTCTGCAACTCGTGAACGCGCTTCGTGAGTTTTGAATTGTTAACCAAACGCACTAACAAAAGTAGCTATTGGACATAAATTATGGGCATTATCGAACAAATCAAACATTTATTGTGGAACTGGGATTCCTGGGAGTGCATTCTGATGAAGATCATCGAAGGTACGTGAATATTTATAATGTTATTTCTGACTTCTGTTGACTGCACAATATGGCGGAAATCTTTTTGGCTTGTAGGGTCTCTGAGCACCGTACTCAGATTATTGTTTGCTTTTTCCGTAAAGCTTTTTTGAAATCTGACACAGAGTGTTTTCTATCCAAATCTACTAATAATACTAATGATATGCATATCTTAGCTTTTGGGCCTGAGTAGCAGGCAGTTTACTCTGGGCACCTTATTCATCCAAGCTACTCAATACTGCCCCCAGCCATAAGAAGTTAATTGCCCAAATGCACGGCCACTGTCCTACTTTATATCGCTATAGAATTTTCACAAATGTCTTAGTATACGTAATTGCCAAACATTCTAAGAATTTATGAAAATGTGAAAATGACCATATCTATGTGCTCGCTTGTCAGAACATATTTTTAAAAGTGTCAGTTCTTCCTGGGGGTGTATATGAGAAGTTCTTCCTGGGGGTGTATATGGACAGATTGTTTTATAAGATTTCCTATTGCTAAAATGTTGTCAGTTCCACTTTAAAACAATACCAAAGCGTTGTCCACCACTGTTTCGGTAAAACGCGTGGGGATGGGGCTAGAGAAATGTAACCACTCTCAACCACTTTGGGTTCTGATGGGGTACGTCAGTTGAACTAAGCTCATTATCCATTTATAAGTTATATGTTTGAAGAATCAATGGGAACATGCAGTATAATTAATTTATAAGTCCAATCATTGATGTAGTAACTGCTGATTGCCACTTTAAATTATCCTTGTTGGACTTTATGAGCTGACTCATGGACATGACACACACACACACACACACACACACACACACACACACACACACACACACACACACACACACACACACACACACACACACACACACACACACACACACACACACACACACACACACACACACACACACACACACACACACACACACACACACACACAGAGAGAGAGAGAGCCAAGGGCAAGGCCCTGCTGTTCTAAAGGTTTTAGACTGGATGAGTTTTGCCCTTTCCCTCTCCAGAGGGAGAGCAGGCACTATGTCAGTACCCGGCAGGGGGCTCAGACTGTACCCTTTACACGTCTAGGGAAACAAGGTGGTCTCTATCTGCACGCTGTGTGACCTCACTCATAGTAAAAGAGGTCAATTATCAAGTTAAACTATTTCGGTTAGATACTGTGGTCTCTTTCCCCAGTCATGCAAGGAAGTTAAGTAATTAGACAATGAGGGGGTGGGCAATAATGGTATATAGAGAGCTAGAGAGTAAGAGAGAGCAAGAGAGAACAGGAAAAAGCGCGAGAACAGAGAGAGCGAGAGAGAGAGAGAGAGAGAGAGAGAGAAAAAAAAGCTGGCATAACTCATACAGTGTCTGCACAGAAATCCATCATATCAAATCATCCATGTGGAACATTAGAGAAATAATACATTGAGATGACATCACCCATTTGGTGTAGGAGAAGAAAAGGCTTCTGTTCTATGGTGTTAAAGTAAGGATGGAAAATAAAGAAAACTATGTAAACTCACAGTGCAAAAGAGAGAGAGTGAGGGAGAGAGAAAGAGAGCATGAAAGATTGAGAGAGCGAGAGCCCCCTAAGCAAGCTTGTACTGGGGCTCTGTTCACAAACAGGCCCCACAGAGCCCCAAGACAGCAACACAATTAGACCCAACCAAATCATGAAAACAAAAAGATAATTAATTGACACATTGGAAAGAATGAACAAAAAAGCAGAGCTGTGCTATTTGGCCCTAAACTGAGAGTACACAGTGGCAGAATACCTGACCACTGTGACTGATCCAAACTTAAGGAAAGTTTTGACTATGTGCAGACTCAGTGAGCATAGACTTGTTATTCAGAAAGGCCACCATAGGCAGACCTGGCTTTCAAGAGAATGGGCTATGTGCACACCATAATTTGCAAATAAATTCATTAAAAATCCTACAATGTGATTTTCTGGATTTTTCTTCTCATTTTGTCTGTCATAGTTGAAGTGTACCTATGATGAAAATTACAGGCCTCTCATCTTTTTAAGTGGGAGAACTTGCACAATTGGTGGCTGACTAAATACTTTTTTGCCCCACTATATTTCCTTCACATTACACAGACCCACAAATAATTCGAAAACAAATCCAATTTTGATGAACTCCCATATCTATTGGGTGAAATTCCACAGTGTGCCATCACAGCAGCAAGATTTGTGACCTGTTGCCACAAGGGCAACCATTGAAGAACAAACACCATTGTAAATTTAACCCATATTTATGTTTATTTATTTTCTCTTTTGTACTTTAACAATATGCACATTATATGACATTTGAAATGTCTTTATTCTTTTGGAACCTTTGTGAGTGTTATGTTTACTGTTCATTTGTTTTGTTTTGTTTCTTATCTATTACACTGAACATATGTTTCCCATGCCAATAAAGCCCTTAAATTGAATTGAATTGAGAGAGAGCGAGAGAGAGCGAGAGAGAGCGAGAGAGAGCGAGAGAGCGAGAGCGAGCGAGCGAGAGAGAGAGAGAGAGAGAGAGAGAGAGAGAGAGAAAAAATAAAAGCTGGCATAACTCATACAGTGTCTGCACACACACACACACACCATCCATCATATCAAATCATCCATGTGGAACATTAGAGAAATAACAAGCACATTGAGATGACATCACCCATTTGGTGTAGGAGAAGAAAAGGCTTCTGTTCTATGGTGTTAAAGTAAGGATGGAAAATAAAGAAAACTATGTAAACTCACATCCCTCCACACAGTAACACAACACACTGAAGAAACACCATCAATACCACTGCCCTGGAAAAGCCAAGGCGGTTTTGGATCTGGGGCGACAGTACCGTACGTCTAGGTCTCAGAAAGGCAGTAATGATGCATTTTCATTTTAGAAGGAGCAGTATTACCAGTTTGTCTGTAGCTTACAGAAGTTTGTGTTTTTCCATTTCATTAATGTCCAGGTTTAATATTGTCAGTTCGGTTGACCAGCAAGTCCATAACTCTGAGGTTCATAGCTTTGACATTGCAGCATTAGCAGAGTGAGGGTTCACTGCATCTTACCTCTCGCATATTTTACGAGTTGAAGAATGTTGGATGTGTCCTTTTGAGACAGATAATCAGTTACAGTAGATTAATCACCATGACCCTTCTTCAGGTTGAATCCGTCTAAGGTTTGACATAAAGACGTTTACCTTGGCTTGGTTCAGCAGGTGTTCCTTGGCATCAACCAACCGACTGTATCTCTATGAAAGTTTGCAGCCAATTTACACTACCTAGTTTAAAGAGATGAGGTTGGCGTCCCAAGGGAGAAGGAGAATGGATCTTCAATGCACTAAGGCGCACAGAAAGCATACACTGACAGGTATCAAGACTAAGGTTGCAAAGCGAGGTTATAATATATTACTGGAAACTTTGTGCATTCACCAGTAAACTACCAGAATGTTGGTATCGTTCAAGGATTGTATGTAATCAATCACATCTAGTGGCCCTTTTCTGTACTTCAGATTATCACGTAAAATATATGAAATAGAATGACTTAGCTGTAAAACATGACCCTAAATATAAACCATCAACTTAGTGAATAACATTGGTGTTTAATATGAAGCTCTCAATGTGAAAATAAATGTTTTTTACACACTTGTTTATTTGACTATGATAATATGTGTTTGTTGTCAATGTTTTGGTGTCAAACTGGTGGTAGTTGTGAACACAGGCAATAGTTTTGTGTTGCAGCGATAATTTAAAGTAATTCCATTGTTGATTCGATGTTATTGGTCATTAATTAGTCTATTTTCTGTTGAACCATATAGTCTATCTACTAGGAACTCATGGACAATATGGATACAGATATAATACATTAATACTATATATGAATATAATGTTTAAAAGTTGTTCAAGTATAAATGACCAAAGTTACGATGGCTTGAGTTTCTGCTAATTACCAATAATACTGAAGATTCCGGTAACTTTGGTAAATTACCGTTAGCTTTGCAACCCTAATTCAGACCATTATATTTGGAAAAACATTGAATCCACTTCCGTTCCCCCAGGGCATGCCAACATTTACACAGCAAGAGAAGTTAGGGAATGAGCACAAGCCCCCGACCTTAATTGCCAACGAGATGCTACTGACAGGTGAGACAGAGAAGAGAGCTGATTATTAGTGTTTACTGGTCACACAACCAACCAACTAGCAGACCAACCAACAGAACAAACAACCAACCAACCACAATGACTTTACGATGGCCACACACTTATGATCACTAAGGGCTGGTTTCCTGGGCACAGATTAAGCCTAGTCTTGGACTAAAAATGTTGTCCAGGACAAGGCTTAATCTTAACCATGTTGTGTTGCTACCATGTTGTTGTTATGTTGTGTTGCTATCATGCTGTGTTGTTATGTGTTGCTGCCTTGCTATGTTGTGGTCTTAGGTCTCTCTTTATGTAGTGTTGTGTTGTCTCTCTTCTTGTGATGTGTATTTTGTCCTATATTTATATTGTATTTATTTATTATTTTAATCCCCGACCCCTGGCCCCGCAAGAGGCCTTTAAATAAAGGTTAAATAAAGGTTAGATAAAATAAAGATAAATAAATCATAAACCGGCCCTAAATGTAATATGGCTTTGGTTCACATCTAAAATTATATTTAATATCAGAGTGGAGAGGGTATTTTAACATATTGCATCTTTAAACGCTGGCCCGGTGGTCAGTGATTTACGAGAATATCATAACGGCACTCAGTAAACCCACATGATGAATCACACAATCACTTTCTCATTAAAGATATGGCTCAGTATATCTGCTCACTCAACTATGCAGTTTACTCCTCCCGCCCCTCCTCATATGTCACATTAACATCATCTACACCGCTTTTATTGCTCCAATCAGGTTTTGTGTGTCCAAAACGGCACCCTAATCTATATGGGTCCTATGGGCCCTGGTAAAAAGTAGTGCACTCAATAGGGAATAGGTTACCATTTGGGATGCAGGCTGGATATTTTATAAGCACCGTAAGTAGGCTGTTGTTTGTAGTGTGTTAATTCATCCCATCCCAACAGGGAAGGACATCAATAATGCTTGACATTAAATAGCTCCCAGTTTTATAGTTTAATAGAAATTTCCATCCCAGTGATAAATCTAACGTTTTGGAATCCATTCATATCAATGCCTTCATGCATTTTTTTGCATTGACGTTATTACAGATATGTTTCAGATCACTGAATGAGTTCAGGGAAGAATCTGGACTGGAAGGCTTCATCATTTATCTGTACGCTCACTAACAGTCAGAGCCATGAAAGCTGCTAACATTAACAACAACATCAACATGCATCTCTATTATGTAATCAATTATTTATTAATCATGTATAACCATGTAGAAGTAACCGGTAGACAATAGGGACCATAGCCTTGCAACATGTTCTCTTTTCCCCGACCAGAGCTGGAACCATAGCTTTTAAATATGCCCTGTTTTCCGCCACCAGAGCTGGAACCATAGCTTTTTAATATGCCTTGTTGTCACCCACCAGAGCTGGAACCATAGCTTTTTAATATGCCCTGTTTTTCCCCACCATAGCTGGAAACATAGCTTTTTAATATGCCCTGTTTTTCCCCACCATAGCTGGAACCAAAGCATTTTAATATGCCATGTTCTCCCCCACCAGAGCTGGAACCATATCTTTTTAATATGCCCTGTTTTCCCCCACCAGAGCTGGAACCATTGTTTTTTAATATGCCATGTTTCCCCCACCAGAGTTGGAACCATAGCTTTTTAATATGCCCTGTTTCCCCCACCGTAGCTGGAACCAAAGCTTTTTAATATGCCCTGTTTTCCCCCACCATAGTTGGAACCAAAGCTTTTTAATATGCCCTGTTTCCCCCACCATAGCTGGAACCAAAGCTTTTTAATATGCCCTGTTTTTCCCCACCATAGCTGGAAACATAGCTTTTTAATATGCCCTGTTTTTCCCCACCATAGCTGGAACCAAAGCATTTTAATATGCCATGTTCTCCCCCACCAGAGCTGGAACCATATCTTTTAAATATGCCCTGTTTTATCCCACCAGAGCTGGAACCAGAGCTTTTTAATATGCCCTGTTTACCCCCACCATAGCTGGATCCATAGCTTTTTAATATGCCCTATTTTCCCCCACCATAGCTGGAACCATAGCTTTTTAAAATTCTCATTTTTCCCCCACCAGAGCTGGAACCATTGTTTTTTAATATGCCCTGTTTCCCCCACCATAGCTGGAACCATAGCTTTTTAAAATTCTCATTTTTCCCCCACCAGAGCTGGAACCATTGTTTTTTAATATGCCATGTTTCCCCCACCAGAGCTGGAACCATAGCTTTTTAATATGCCCTGTTTCCCCCACCATAGCTGGAACCAAAGCTTTTTAATATGCCCTGTTTCCCCCACCATAGCTGGAACCAAAGCTTTTTAATATGCCCTGTTTTTCCCCACCATAGCTGGAACCATAGCTTTTTAATATGCCCTGTTTCCCCCACCATAGCTGGAACCATAGTTGGAACCATAGCTTTTTAATATGCCCTGTTTCCCCAAACATAGCTGGAACCAAAGCTTTTTAATATGCCCTGTTTTCCCCCAACATAACTGGAACCATAGTTCGAACCATATCTTTTTAATATGCCCTGTTTTCCCCCACCAGAGCCGGAACCATATATATTTAATATGCCCTGTTTTCCCCCACCATAGCTGGAACCATAGTTGGAACCATAGCTTTTTAAAATGCTCATTTTTCCCCCACCAGAGCTGGAACCATTGTTTTTTAATATGCCATGTTTTCCCCCACCAGAGCTAGAACCATTGTTTTTTAATATGCCATGTTTTCCCCCACCAGAGTTGGAACCATAGTTGGAACCATAGCTTTTTAATATGCCCTGTTTTCCCCCACCAGAGCCGGAACCATAGTTGGAACCATATCTTTTTAATATGCCCTGTTTTTCTCCACCATAGCTGGAACCATAATATGCTTTTTAATATGGAACCATTTTTTTAATATGCCCCCACCAACCATTGTTTTTTAATATGCCATGTTTTCCCCCAGCTGGAACCATTGTTTTTTAATATGCCATGTTTTTAATATGCCCTGTTTTCCCCCACCATAGCTGGAACCAAAGCTTTTTAATATGCCCTGTTTCCCCCACCATAGCTGGAACCATAGCTTTTTAATATGCCCTGTTCCCCACCATAGCTGGAACCAAAGCTTTTTAATATGCCCTGTTTCCCCCACCATAGCTGGAACCATAGCTTTTTAAAATTCTCATTTTCCCCCCACCAGAGCTGGAACCAAAGCTTTTTAATATGCCCTGTTTCCCCCACCATAGCTGGAACCAAAGCTTTTTAATATGCCCTGTTTCCCCCACCATAGCTGGAACCATAGCATTTTAATATGCCCTGGTCCCCCACCATAGCTGCAACCAAAGCTTTTTAATATGCCCTGTTTTCCCCCACCATAGCTGGAACCATAGTTGGAACCAAAGCTTTTTAATATGCCCTGTTTTCCCCCACCATAGCTGGAACCATAGTTGGAACCATATCTTTTTAATATGCCCTGTTTTCCTCCACCATAGCTGGAACCAAAGCTTTTTAATATGCCCTGTTTTCCCCCACCATAGCTGGAACCATAGTTGGAACCATAGCTTTTTAAAATGCTCATTTTTCCCCCAACAGAGCTGGAACCATTGTTTTTTAATATGCCATGTTTTCCCCCACCAGAGCTGGAATCATAGTTGGAACCATAGCTTTTTAATATGCCCTGTTTTCCTCCACCACAGCTGGAACCATAGCTTTTTAATATGCCCTGTTTCCCCCACCATAGCTGGAACCAAAGCTGGAACCAAAGCTTTTTAATATGCCCTGTCTCCCCCACCATAGCTGGAACCATAGTTGTAACCATATCTTTTTAATATGCCCTGTTTTCCCCCACCATAGCTGGAACCATAGCTGGAACCAAAGCTTTTTAATATGCCCTGTTTCCCCCACCATAGCTGGAACCATAGCTTTTTAATATGCCCTGTCTCCCCCACCATAGCTGGAACCATAGTTGGAACCATATCTTTTTAATATGCCCTGTTTTCCCCCACCATAGCTGGAACCATTGTTTTTTAAAATGCCATGTTTTCCCCCACCAGAGCTGGAACCATTGTTTTTTAATATGCCATGTTTTCCCCCACCAGAGTTGGTGTCATGTTTTGTCTTAGATTGTCTTGTCATTTTGCTTTTCCCTCTGTTCGTTTTCCCCCTGCTGGTCTTTTTAGGTTCGTTCCCCTTTTTCTCTCTCTCTTCCTCTCTCTCTTCTCTCTATCGTTCCGCTCCTGCTCCCAGCTGTTCCTATTCCCCTAATCAATCATTTAGTCTTCCCACACCTGTTCCCTATTTCTCCCCTTGTTTTCCGTTTCTGCCCTGTCGGATCCTTGTCTATTGTTCACCGTGCTGTGTCTGTGTATCGCCCTGTCGTGTCGTGTTTCCCTCAGATGCTGCGTGGTGAGCAGGTGTCTGAGTCTGCTACGTTCAAGTGCCTTCCCGAGGCAACCTGCAGTTCTTGATCGAGTCTCCAGTCTGTTCTCGTCATTACGAGTGGAATTATGCCTTATGATTGTAGATTTACTTTACTGGATTAAAGACTCTGTTTTCGCCAAGTCGCTTTTGGGTCCTCATTCACCTGCATAACAGTAGGATCCGACCAAAGAATGGACCCAGCGACTACAGACGCTCGTAACACTGCCGTCGAGATCCAAGGAGCCATGCTCGGCAGACACGAGCAGGAATTGTCTGCTGCTCGCCATGCCGTGGAGAACCTGGCCGCTCAGGTTTCCGACCTCTATGGACAGTTCTAGAGTCTTCGTCTCGTGCCACCTGTTACTTCCTGGCCTGCCGAGCCTCCGGAACCTAGGGTTAATAACCCACCTTGCTACTCCGGGCAGCCCACGGAGTGCCGCTCCTTTCTCACCCAGTGTGATATTGTGTTCTCTCTCCAACCCAACACATACTCTAGCGAGAGAGCTCGGGTTGCTTACGTCATTTCACTCCTTACTGGCCGGGCTCGAGAGTGGGGCACAGCTATCTGGGAGGCAAGGGCTGATTGTTCAAACAATTACCAGAACTTTAAAGAGGAGATGATTCGGGTTTTTGACCGTTCAGTTTTTGGTAGGGAGGCTTCTAGGGCCCTGGCTTCCCTATGCCAAGGTGATCGATCCATAACGGATTACTCTATAGAGTTTCGCACTCTTGCTGCCTCTAGTGACTGGAACGAGCCGGCGCTGCTCGCTCGTTTTCTGGAGGGACTCCACGCAGTGGTCAAAGATGAGATTCTCTCTCGGGAGGTTCCTTCCAGTGTGGACTCTTTGATTGCTCTCGCCATCCGCATAGAACGACGGGTAGATCTTCGTCACCAAGCTCGTGGAAGAGAGCTCGCGTCAACGGTGTTTCCCTGCTCCGCATCGCAACCATCTCCCTCCTCTGGCTCAGAGACTGAGCCCATGCAGCTGGGAGGTATTCGCATCTCGACTAAGGAGAGGGAACGGAGGATCACCAACCGCCTGTGCCTCTATTGCGGATTTGATGGACATTTTGTCAATTCATGTCCAGTAAAGGCCAGAGCTCATCAGTAAGCGGAGGGCTACTGGTGAGCGCTACTACTCAGGTCTCTTCATCTAGATCCTGTACTACTATGTCGGTCCATCTACGCTGGACCGGTTCGGGTGCTACATGCAGTGCCTTGATTGACTCTGGGGCTGAGGGTTGTTTCATGGACGAAGCATGGGCTCGGAAACATGACATTCCTTTCAGACAGTTAGATAAGCCTACGCCCATGTTTGCCTTAGATGGTAGTCATCTTCCCAGTATCAGATTTGAGACACTACCTTTAACTCTCACAGTATCTGGTAACCACAGTGAGACTATTTCTTTTTTGATTTTTCGTTCACCTTTTACACCTGTTGTTTTGGGTCATCCCTGGCTAGTATGTCATAATCCTTCTATTAATTGGTCTAGTAATTCTATCCTATCCTGGAACGTTTCTTGTCATGTGAAGTGTTTAATGTCTGCCATCCCTCCCATTTCTTCTGTCCCCACTTCTCAGGAGGAACCTGGCGATTTGACAGGAGTGCCGGAGGAATATCATGATCTGCGCACGGTCTTCAGTCGGTCCCGAGCCAACTCCCTTCCTCCTCACCGGTCGTATGATTGTAGTATTGATCTCCTTCCGGGGACCACTCCTCCTCGGGGTAGACTATACTCTCTGTCGGCTCCCGAACGTAAGGCTCTCGAGGATTATTTATCTGTGTCTCTTGACGCCGGTACCATAGTGCCTTCTTCCTCTCCGGCCGGGGCGGGGTTCTTTTTGTTAAGAAAAGGGACGGTACTCTGCGCCCCTGCGTGGATTATCGAGGGCTGAATGACATAACGGTTAAGAATCGTTATCCGCTTCCCCTTATGTCATCAGCCTTCGAGATTCTGCAGGGAGCCAGGTGCTTTACTAAGTTGGACCTTCGTAACGCTTACCATCTCGTGCGCATCAGAGAGGGGGACGAGTGGAAAACGGCGTTTAACACTCCGTTAGGGCATTTTGAGTACCGGGTTCTGCCGTTTGGTCTCGCCAATGCGCCAGCTGTTTTTCAGGCATTAGTTAATGATGTTCTGAGAGACATGCTGAACATCTTTGTTTTTGTCTATCTTGACGATATCCTGATTTTTTCACCGTCACTCGAGATTCATGTTCAGCACGTTCGACGTGTTCTACAGCGCCTTTTAGAGAATTGTCTCTACGTGAAGGCTGAGAAGTGCTCTTTTCATGTCTCCTCCGTTACTTTTCTCGGTTCCGTTATTTCCGCTGAAGGCATTCAGATGGATTCCGCTAAGGTCCAAGCTGTCAGTGATTGGCCCGTTCCAAGGTCACGTGTCGAGTTGCAGCGCTTTTTAGGTTTCGCTAATTTCTATCGGCGTTTCATTCGTAATTTCGGTCAAGTTGCTGCCCCTCTCACAGCTCTTACTTCTGTCAAGACGTGTTTTAAGTGGTCCGGTTCCGCCCAGGGAGCTTTTGATCTTCTAAAAGAACGTTTTACGTCCGCTCCTATCCTCGTTACTCCTGACGTCACTAGACAATTCATTGTCGAGGTTGACGCTTCAGAGGTAGGCGTGGGAGCCATTCTATCCCAGCGCTTCCAGTCTGACGATAAGGTTCATCCTTGCGCTTATTTTTCTCATCGCCTGTCGCCATCTGAACGCAACTATGATGTGGGTAACCGCGAACTGCTCGCCATCCGCTTAGCCCTAGGCGAATGGCGACAGTGGTTGGAGGGGGCGACCGTTCCTTTTGTCGTTTGGACAGACCATAAGAACCTTGAGTACATCCGTTCTGCCAAACGACTTAATGCCCGTCAAGCTCGTTGGGCGTTGTTTTTCGCTCGTTTCGAGTTTATGATTTCTTACCGTCCGGGTAGCAAAAACACCAAGCCTGATGCCTTATCCCGTCTGTTTAGTTCTTCTGTGGCTTCTACTGATCCCGAGGGGATTCTTCCTTATGGGCGTGTTGTCGGGTTGACAGTCTGGGGAATTGAAAGACAGGTTAAGCAAGCACTCACGCACACTGCGTCGCCGCACGCTTGTCCTAGTAACCTCCTTTTCGTTCCTGTTTCCACTCGTCTGGCTGTTCTTCAGTGGGCTCACTCTGCCAAGTTAGCTGGTCATCCCGGTGTTCGAGGCACTCTTGCGTCTATTCGCCAGCGCTTTTGGTGGCCGACTCAGGAGCGTGACACGCGCCGTTTCGTGGCTGCTTGTTCGGACTGCGCGCAGACTAAGTCGGGTAACTCTCCTCCTGCCGGGCGTCTCAGACCGCTCCCCATTCCTTCTCGACCATGGTCTCACATCGCCCTAGACTTCATTACCGGTCTGCCTTTGTCTGCGGGGAAGACTGTGATTCTTACGGTTGTCGATAGGTTCTCTAAGGCGGCACATTTCATTCCCCTCGCTAAACTTCCTTCCGCTAAGGAGACGGCACAAATCATCATCGAGAATGTGTTCAGAATTCATGGCCTCCCGTTAGACGCCGTTTCAGACAGAGGCCCGCAATTCACGTCACAGTTTTGGAGGGAGTTCTGTCGTTTGATTGGTGCGTCCGTCAGTCTCTCTTCCGGGTTTCATCCCCAGTCTAACGGTCAAGCAGAGAGGGCCAATCAGACGATTGGTCGCATACTACGCAGCCTTTCTTTCAGAAACCCTGCGTCTTGGGCAGAACAGCTCCCTGGGCAGAATACGCTCACAACTCGCTTCCTTCGTCTGCTACCGGGTTATCTCCGTTTCAGAGTAGTCTGGGTTACCAGCCTCCTCTGTTCTCATCCCAGCTTGCCGAGTCCAGCGTTCCCTCCGCTCAAGCGTTTGTCCAACGTTGTGAGCGCACCTGGAGGAGGGTGAGGTCTGCACTTTGCCGTTACAGGGCACAGACTGTGAGAGCCGCCAATAAACGTAGGATTAAGAGTCCAAGGTATTGTTGCGGCCAGAGAGTGTGGCTTTCCACTCGCAACCTTCCTCTTACGACAGCTTCTCGTAAGTTGACTCCGCGGTTCATTGGTCCGTTCCGTGTCTCCCAGGTCGTCAATCCTGTCGCTGTGCGACTGCTTCTTCCGCGACATCTTCGTCGCGTCCATCCTGTCTTCCATGTCTCCTGTGTCAAGCCCTTTCTTCGCACCCCCGTTCGTCTTCCCTCCCCCTCCCGTCCTTGTCGAGCGCACCTATTTACAAGGTACGTAGGATCATGGACATGCGTTCTCGGGACGGGGTCACCAATACTTAGTGGATTGGGAGGGTTACGGTCCTGAGGAGAGGAGTTGGGTTCCGTCTCGGGACGTGCTGGACCGTTCACTTATTGATGATTTCCTCCGTTGCCGCCAGGATTCCTCCTCGAGTGCGCCAGGAGGTGCTCGGTGAGTGGGGGGTACTGTCATGTTTTGTCTTAGATTGTCTTGTCATTTTGCTTTTCCCTCTGTTCGTTTTCCCCCTGCTGGTCTTTTTTTAGGTTCGTTCCCCTTTTTCTCTCTCTCTTCCTCTCTCTCTTCTCTCTATCGTTCCGCTCCTGCTCCCAGCTGTTCCTATTCCCCTAATCAATCATTTAGTCTTCCCACACCTGTTCCCTATCTTCTTCCCTGATTAGAGTCCCTATTTCTCCCCTTGTTTTCCGTTTCTGCCCTGTCGGATCCTTGTCTATTGTTCACCGTGCTGTGTCTGTGTATCGCCCTGTCGTGTCGTGTTTCCCTCAGATGCTGCGTGGTGAGCAGGTGTCTGAGTCTGCTACGTTCAAGTGCCTTCCCGAGGCAACCTGCAGTTCTTGATCGAGTCTCCAGTCTGTTCTCGTCATTACGAGTGGAATTATGCCTTATGATTGTAGATTTACTTTACTGGATTAAAGACTCTGTTTTCGCCAAGTCGCTTTTGGGTCCTCATTCACCTGCATAACAGAAGGATCCGACCAAAGAATGGACCCAGCGACTACAGACGCTCGTAACACTGCCGTCGAGATCCAAGGAGCCATGCTCGGCAGACACGAGCAGGAATTGTCTGCTGCTCGCCATGCCGTGGAGAACCTGGCCGCTCAGGTTTCCGACCTCTCTGGACAGTTCCAGAGTCTTCGTCTCGTGCCACCTGTTACTTACTGGCCTGCCGAGCCTCCGGAACCTAGGGTTAATAACCCACCTTGCTACTCCGGGCAGCCCACGGAGTGCCGCTCCTTTCTCACCCAGTGTGATATTGTGTTCTCTCTCCAACCCAACACATACTCTAGCGAGAGAGCTCGGGTTGCTTACGTCATTTCACTCCTTACTGGCCGGGCTCGAGAGTGGGGCACAGCTATCTGGGAGGCAAGGGCTGATTGTTCAAACAATTACCAGAACTTTAAAGAGGAGATGATTCGGGTTTTTGACCGTTCAGTTTTTGGTAGGGAGGCTTCTAGGGCCCTGGCTTCCCTATGCCAAGGTGATTGATCCATAACGGATTACTCTATAGAGTTTCGCACTCTTGCTGCCTCTAGTGACTGGAACGAGCCGGCGCTGCTCGCTCGTTTTCTGGAGGGACTCCACGCAGTGGTCAAAGATGAGATTCTCTCTCGGGAGGTTCCTTCCAGTGTGGACTCTTTGATTGCTCTCGCCATCCGCATAGAACGACGGGTAGATCTTCGTCACCAAGCTCGTGGAAGAGAGCTCGCGTCAACGGTGTTTCCCTGCTCCGCATCGCAACCATCTCCCTCCTCTGGCTCAGAGACTGAGCCCATGCAGCTGGGAGGTATTCGCATCTCGACTAAGGAGAGGGAACGGAGGATCACCAACCGCCTGTGCCTCTATTGCGGATTTGATGGACATTTTGTCAATTCATGTCCAGTAAAGGCCAGAGCTCATCAGTAAGCGGAGGGCTACTGGTGAGCGCTACTACTCAGGTCTCTTCATCTAGATCCTGTACTACTATGTCGGTCCATCTATGCTGGACCGGTTCGGTGCTACATGCAGTGCCTTGATTGACTCTGGGGCTGAGGGTTGTTTTATGGACGAAGCATGGGCTCGGAAACATGACATTCCTTTCAGACAGTTAGATAAGCCTACGCCCATGTTTGCCTTAGATGGTAGTCATCTTCCCAGTATCAGATTTGAGACACTACCTTTAACTCTCACAGTATCTGGTAACCACAGTGAGACTATTTCTTTTTGATTTTTCGTTCACCTTTTACACCTGTTGTTTTGGGTCATCCCTGGCTAGTATGTCATAATCCTTCTATTAATTGGTCTAGTAATTCTATCCTATCCTGGAACGTTTCTTGTCATGTGAAGTGTTTAATGTCTGCCATCCCTCCCATTTCTTCTGTCCCCACTTCTCAGGAGGAACCTGGCGATTTGACAGGAGTGCCGGAGGAATATCATGATCTGCGCACGGTCTTCAGTCGGTCCCGAGCCAACTCCCTTCCTCCTCACCGGTCGTATGATTGTAGTATTGATCTCCTTCCGGGGACCACTCCTCCTCGGGGTAGACTATACTCTCTGTCGGCTCCCGAACGTAAGGCTCTCGAGGATTATTTATCTGTGTCTCTTGACGCCGGTACCATAGTGCCTTCTTCCTCTCCGGCCGGGGCGGGGTTCTTTTTGTTAAGAAAAGGGACGGTACTCTGCGCCCCTGCGTGGATTATCGAGGGCTGAATGACATAACGGTTAAGAATCGTTATCCGCTTCCCCTTATGTCATCAGCCTTCGAGATTCTGCAGGGAGCCAGGTGCTTTACTAAGTTGGACCTTCGTAACGCTTACCATCTCGTGCGCATCAGAGAGGGGGACGAGTGGAAAACGGCGTTTAACACTCCGTTAGGGCATTTTGAGTACCGGGTTCTGCCGTTTGGTCTCGCCAATGCGCCAGCTGTTTTTCAGGCATTAGTTAATGATGTTCTGAGAGACATGCTGAACATCTTTGTTTTTGTCTATCTTGACGATATCCTGATTTTTTCACCGTCACTCGAGATTCATGTTCAGCACGTTCGACGTGTTCTACAGCGCCTTTTAGAGAATTGTCTCTACGTGAAGGCTGAGAAGTGCTCTTTTCATGTCTCCTCCGTTACTTTTCTCGGTTCCGTTATTTCCGCTGAAGGCATTCAGATGGATTCCGCTAAGGTCCAAGCTGTCAGTGATTGGCCCGTTCCAAGGTCACGTGTCGAGTTGCAGCGCTTTTTAGGTTTCGCTAATTTCTATCGGCGTTTCATTCGTAATTTCGGTCAAGTTGCTGCCCCTCTCACAGCTCTTACTTCTGTCAAGACGTGTTTTAAGTGGTCCGGTTCCGCCCAGGGAGCTTTTGATCTTCTAAAAGAACGTTTTACGTCCGCTCCTATCCTCGTTACTCCTGACGTCACTAGACAATTCATTGTCGAGGTTGACGCTTCAGAGGTAGGCGTGGGAGCCATTCTATCCCAGCGCTTCCAGTCTGACGATAAGGTTCATCCTTGCGCTTATTTTTCTCATCGCCTGTCGCCATCTGAACGCAACTATGATGTGGGTAACCGTGAACTGCTCGCCATCCGCTTAGCCCTAGGCGAATGGCGACAGTGGTTGGAGGGGGCGACCGTTCCTTTGTCGTTTGGACAGACCATAAGAACCTTGAGTACATCCGTTCTGCCAAACGACTTAATGCCCGTCAAGCTCGTTGGGCGTTGTTTTTCGCTCGTTTCGAGTTTGTGATTTCTTACCGTCCGGGTAGCAAAAACACCAAGCCTGATGCCTTATCCCGTCTGTTTAGTTCTTCTGTGGCTTCTACTGATCCCGAGGGGATTCTTCCTTATGGGCGTGTTGTCGGGTTGACAGTCTGGGGAATTGAAAGACAGGTTAAGCAAGCACTCACGCACACTGCGTCGCCGCGCGCTTGTCCTAGTAACCTCCTTTTCGTTCCTGTTTCCACTCGTCTGGCTGTTCTTCAGTGGGCTCACTCTGCCAAGTTAGCTGGTCATCCCGGTGTTCGAGGCACTCTTGCGTCTATTCGCCAGCGCTTTTGGTGGCCGACTCAGGAGCGTGACACGCGCCGTTTCGTGGCTGCTTGTTCGGACTGCGCGCAGACTAAGTCGGGTAACTCTCCTCCTGCCGGTCGTCTCAGACCGCTCCCCATTCCTTCTCGACCATGGTCTCACATCGCCCTAGACTTCATTACCGGTCTGCCTTTGTCTGCGGGGAAGACTGTGATTCTTACGGTTGTCGATAGGTTCTCTAAGGCGGCACATTTCATTCCCCTCGCTAAACTTCCTTCCGCTAAGGAGACGGCACAAATCATCATCGAGAATGTGTTCAGAATTCATGGCCTCCCGTTAGACGCCGTTTCAGACAGAGGCCTGCAATTCACGTCACAGTTTTGGAGGGAGTTCTGTCGTTTGATTGGTGCGTCCGTCAGTCTCTCTTCCGGGTTTCATCCCCAGTCTAACGGTCAAGCAGAGAGGGCCAATCAGACGATTGGTCGCATACTACGCAGCCTTTCTTTCAGAAACCCTGCGTCTTGGGCAGAACAGCTCCCCTGGGCAGAATACGCTCACAACTCGCTTCCTTCGTCTGCTACCGGGTTATCTCCGTTTCAGAGTAGTCTGGGTTACCAGCCTCCTCTGTTCTCATCCCAGCTTGCCGAGTCCAGCGTTCCCTCCGCTCAAGCGTTTGTCCAACGTTGTGAGCGCACCTGGAGGAGGGTGAGGTCTGCACTTTGCCGTTACAGGGCACAGACTGTGAGAGCCGCCAATAAACGTAGGATTAAGAGTCCAAGGTATTGTTGCGGCCAGAGAGTGTGGCTTTCCACTCGCAACCTTCCTCTTACGACAGCTTCTCGTAAGTTGACTCCGCGGTTCATTGGTCCGTTCCGTGTCTCCCAGGTCGTCAATCCTGTCGCTGTGCGACTGCTTCTTCCGCGACATCTTCGTCGCGTCCATCCTGTCTTCCATGTCTCCTGTGTCAAGCCCTTTCTTCGCACCCCCGTTCGTCTTCCCTCCCCCTCCCGTCCTTGTCGAGAGCGCACCTATTTACAAGGTACGTAGGATCATGGACATGCGTTCTCGGGGACGGGGTCACCAATACTTAGTGGATTGGGAGGGTTACGGTCCTGAGGAGAGGAGTTGGGTTCCGTCTCGGGACGTGCTGGACCGTTCACTTATTGATGATTTCCTCCGTTGCCGCCAGGATTCCTCCTCGAGTGCGCCAGGAGGCGCTCGGTGAGTGGGGGGGTACTGTCATGTTTTGTCTTAGATTGTCTTGTCATTTTGCTTTTCCCTCTGTTCGTTTTCCCCCTGCTGGTCTTTTTTAGGTTCGTTCCCCTTTTTCTCTCTCTCTTCCTCTCTCTCTTCTCTCTATCGTTCCGCTCCTGCTCCCAGCTGTTCCTATTCCCCTAATCAATCATTTAGTCTTCCCACACCTGTTCCCTATCTTCTTCCCTGATTAGAGTCCCTATTTCTCCCCTTGTTTTCCGTTTCTGCCCTGTCGGATCCTTGTCTATTGTTCACCGTGCTGTGTCTGTGTATCGCCCTGTCGTGTCGTGTTTCCCTCAGATGCTGCGTGGTGAGCAGGTGTCTGAGTCTGCTACGTTCAAGTGCCTTCCCGAGGCAACCTGCAGTTCTTGATCGAGTCTCCAGTCTGTTCTCGTCATTACGAGTGGAATTATGCCTTATGATTGTAGATTTACTTTACTGGATTAAAGACTCTGTTTTCGCCAAGTCGCTTTTGGGTCCTCATTCACCTGCATAACAGAAGGATCCGACCAAAGAATGGACCCAGCGACTACAGACGCTCGTAACACTGCCGTCGAGATCCAAGGAGCCATGCTCGGCAGACACGAGCAGGAATTGTCTGCTGCTCGCCATGCCGTGGAGAACCTGGCCGCTCAGGTTTCCGACCTCTCTGGACAGTTCCAGAGTCTTCGTCTCGTGCCACCTGTTACTTACTGGCCTGCCGAGCCTCCGGAACCTAGGGTTAATAACCCACCTTGCTACTCCGGGCAGCCCACGGAGTGCCGCTCCTTTCTCACCCAGTGTGATATTGTGTTCTCTCTCCAACCCAACACATACTCTAGCGAGAGAGCTCGGGTTGCTTACGTCATTTCACTCCTTACTGGCCGGGCTCGAGAGTGGGGCACAGCTATCTGGGAGGCAAGGGCTGATTGTTCAAACAATTACCAGAACTTTAAAGAGGAGATGATTCGGGTTTTTGACCGTTCAGTTTTTGGTAGGGAGGCTTCTAGGGCCCTGGCTTCCCTATGCCAAGGTGATTGATCCATAACGGATTACTCTATAGAGTTTCGCACTCTTGCTGCCTCTAGTGACTGGAACGAGCCGGCGCTGCTCGCTCGTTTTCTGGAGGGACTCACGCAGTGGTCAAAGATGAGATTCTCTCTCGGGAGGTTCCTTCCAGTGTGGACTCTTTGATTGCTCTCGCCATCCGCATAGAACGACGGGTAGATCTTCGTCACCAAGCTCGTGGAAGAGAGCTCGCGTCAACGGTGTTTCCCTGCTCCGCATCGCAACCATCTCCCTCCTCTGGCTCAGAGACTGAGCCCATGCAGCTGGGAGGTATTCGCATCTCGACTAAGGAGAGGGAACGGAGGATCACCAACCGCCTGTGCCTCTATTGCGGATTTGATGGACATTTTGTCAATTCATGTCCAGTAAAAGGCCAGAGCTCATCAGTAAGCGGAGGGCTACTGGTGAGCGCTACTACTCAGGTCTCTTCATCTAGATCCTGTACTACTATGTCGGTCCATCTATGCTGGACCGGTTCGGGTGCTACATGCAGTGCCTTGATTGACTCTGGGGCTGAGGGTTGTTTCATGGACGAAGCATGGGCTCGGAAACATGACATTCCTTTCAGACAGTTAGATAAGCCTACGCCCATGTTTGCCTTAGATGGTAGTCATCTTCCCAGTATCAGATTTGAGACACTACCTTTAACTCTCACAGTATCTGGTAACCACAGTGAGACTATTTCTTTTTTGATTTTTCGTTCACCTTTTACACCTGTTGTTTTGGGTCATCCCTGGCTAGTATGTCATAATCCTTCTATTAATTGGTCTAGTAATTCTATCCTATCCTGGAACGTTTCTTGTCATGTGAAGTGTTTAATGTCTGCCATCCCTCCCATTTCTTCTGTCCCCACTTCTCAGGAGGAACCTGGCGATTTGACAGGAGTGCCGGAGGAATATCATGATCTGCGCACGGTCTTCAGTCGGTCCCGAGCCAACTCCCTTCCTCCTCACCGGTCGTATGATTGTAGTATTGATCTCCTTCCGGGGACCACTCCTCCTCGGGGTAGACTATACTCTCTGTCGGCTCCCGAACGTAAGGCTCTCGAGGATTATTTATCTGTGTCTCTTGACGCCGGTACCATAGTGCCTTCTTCCTCTCCGGCCGGGGCGGGGTTCTTTTGTTAAGAAAAAGGACGGTACTCTGCGCCCCTGCGTGGATTATCGAGGGCTGAATGACATAACGGTTAAGAATCGTTATCCGCTTCCCCTTATGTCATCAGCCTTCGAGATTCTGCAGGGAGCCAGGTGCTTTACTAAGTTGGACCTTCGTAACGCTTACCATCTCGTGCGCATCAGAGAGGGGGACGAGTGGAAAACGGCGTTTAACACTCCGTTAGGGCATTTTGAGTACCGGGTTCTGCCGTTTGGTCTCGCCAATGCGCCAGCTGTTTTTCAGGCATTAGTTAATGATGTTCTGAGAGACATGCTGAACATCTTTGTTTTTGTCTATCTTGACGATATCCTGATTTTTTCACCGTCACTCGAGATTCATGTTCAGCACGTTCGACGTGTTCTACAGCGCCTTTTAGAGAATTGTCTCTACGTGAAGGCTGAGAAGTGCTCTTTTCATGTCTCCTCCGTTACTTTTCTCGGTTCCGTTATTTCCGCTGAAGGCATTCAGATGGATTCCGCTAAGGTCCAAGCTGTCAGTGATTGGCCCGTTCCAAGGTCACGTGTCGAGTTGCAGCGCTTTTAGGTTTCGCTAATTTCTATCGGCGTTTCATTCGTAATTTCGGTCAAGTTGCTGCCCCTCTCACAGCTCTTACTTCTGTCAAGACGTGTTTTAAGTGGTCCGGTTCCGCCCAGGGAGCTTTTGATCTTCTAAAAGAACGTTTTACGTCCGCTCCTATCCTCGTTACTCCTGACGTCACTAGACAATTCATTGTCGAGGTTGACCTTCAGAGGTAGGCGTGGGAGCCATTCTATCCCAGCGCTTCCAGTCTGACGATAAGGTTCATCCTTGCGCTTATTTTCTCATCGCCTGTCGCCATCTGAACGCAACTATGATGTGGGTAACCGCGAACTGCTCGCCATCCGCTTAGCCCTAGGCGAATGGCGACAGTGGTTGGAGGGGCGACCGTTCCTTTTGTCGTTTGGACAGACCATAAGAACCTTGAGTACATCCGTTCTGCCAAACGACTTAATGCCCGTCAAGCTCGTTGGGCGTTGTTTTTCGCTCGTTTCGAGTTTGTGATTTCTTACCGTCCGGGTAGCAAAAACACCAAGCCTGATGCCTTATCCCGTCTGTTTAGTTCTTCTGTGGCTTCTACTGATCCCGAGGGGATTCTTCCTTATGGGCGTGTTGTCGGGTTGACAGTCTGGGGAATTGAAAGACAGGTTAAGCAAGCACTCACGCACACTGCGTCGCCGCGCGCTTGTCCTAGTAACCTCCTTTTCGTTCCTGTTTCCACTCGTCTGGCTGTTCTTCAGTGGGCTCACTCTGCCAAGTTAGCTGGTCATCCCGGTGTTCGAGGCACTCTTGCGTCTATTCGCCAGCGCTTTTGGTGGCCGACTCAGGAGCGTGACACGCGCCGTTTCGTGGCTGCTTGTTCGGACTGCGCGCAGACTAAGTCGGGTAACTCTCCTCCTGCCGGTCGTCTCAGACCGCTCCCCATTCCTTCTCGACCATGGTCTCACATCGCCCTAGACTTCATTACCGGTCTGCCTTTGTCTGCGGGGAAGACTGTGATTCTTACGGTTGTCGATAGGTTCTCTAAGGCGGCACATTTCATTCCCCTCGCTAAACTTCCTTCCGCTAAGGAGACGGCACAAATCATCATCGAGAATGTGTTCAGAATTCATGGCCTCCCGTTAGACGCCGTTTCAGACAGAGGCCTGCAATTCACGTCACAGTTTTGGAGGGAGTTCTGTCGTTTGATTGGTGCGTCCGTCAGTCTCTCTTCCGGGTTTCATCCCCAGTCTAACGGTCAAGCAGAGAGGGCCAATCAGACGATTGGTCGCATACTACGCAGCCTTTCTTTCAGAAACCCTGCGTCTTGGGCAGAACAGCTCCCTGGGCAGAATACGCTCACAACTCGCTTCCTTCGTCTGCTACCGGGTTATCTCCGTTTCAGAGTAGTCTGGGTTACCAGCCTCCTCTGTTCTCATCCCAGCTTGCCGAGTCCAGCGTTCCCTCCGCTCAAGCGTTTGTCCAACGTTGTGAGCGCACCTGGAGGAGGGTGAGGTCTGCACTTTGCCGTTACAGGGCACAGACTGTGAGCCGCCAATAAACGTAGGATTAAGAGTCCAAGGTATTGTTGCGGCCAGAGAGTGTGGCTTTCCACTCGCAACCTTCCTCTTACGACAGCTTCTCGTAAGTTGACTCCGCGGTTCATTGGTCCGTTCCGTGTCTCCCAGGTCGTCAATCCTGTCGCTGTGCGACTGCTTCTTCCGCGACATCTTCGTCGCGTCCATCCTGTCTTCCATGTCTCCTGTGTCAAGCCCTTTCTTCGCACCCCCGTTCGTCTTCCCTCCCCCTCCCGTCCTTGTCGAGCGCACCTATTTACAAGGTACGTAGGATCATGGACATGCGTTCTCGGGGACGGGGTCACCAATACTTAGTGGATTGGGAGGGTTACGGTCCTGAGGAGAGGAGTTGGGTTCCGTCTCGGGACGTGCTGGACCGTTCACTTATTGATGATTTCCTCCGTTGCCGCCAGGATTCCTCCTCGAGTGCGCCAGGAGGCGCTCGGTGAGTGGGGGGGTACTGTCATGTTTTGTCTTAGATTGTCTTGTCATTTTGCTTTTCCCTCTGTTCGTTTTCCCCCTGCTGGTCTTTTTAGGTTCGTTCCCCTTTTTCTCTCTCTCTTCCTCTCTCTCTTCTCTCTATCGTTCCGCTCCTGCTCCCAGCTGTTCCTATTCCCCTAATCAATCATTTAGTCTTCCCACACCTGTTCCCTATCTTTTTCCCTGATTAGAGTCCCTATTTCTCCCCTTGTTTTCCGTTTCTGCACTGTCGGATCCTTGTCTATTGTTCACCGTGCTGTGTCTGTGTATCGCCCTGTCGTGTCGTGTTTCCCTCAGATGCTGCGTGGTGAGCAGGTGTCTGAGTCTGCTACGTTCAAGTGCCTTCCCGAGGCAACCTGCAGTTCTTGATCGAGTCTCCAGTCTGTTCTCGTCATTACGAGTGGAATTATGCCTTATGATTGTAGATTTACTTTACTGGATTAAAGACTCTGTTTTCGCCAAGTCGCTTTTGGGTCCTCATTCACCTGCATAACAGAAGGATCCGACCAAAGAATGGACCCAGCGACTACAGACGCTCGTAACACTGCCGTCGAGATCCAAGGAGCCATGCTCGGCAGACACGAGCAGGAATTGTCTGCTGCTCGCCATGCCGTGGAGAACCTGGCCGCTCAGGTTTCCGACCTCTCTGGACAGTTCCAGAGTCTTCGTCTCGTGCCACCTGTTACTTACTGGCCTGCCGAGCCTCCGGAACCTAGGGTTAATAACCCACCTTGCTACTCCGGGCAGCCCACGGAGTGCCGCTCCTTTCTCACCCAGTGTGATATTGTGTTCTCTCTCCAACCCAACACATACTCTAGCGAGAGAGCTCGGGTTGCTTACGTCATTTCACTCCTTACTGGCCGGGCTCGAGAGTGGGGCACAGCTATCTGGGAGGCAAGGGCTGATTGTTCAAACAATTACCAGAACTTTAAAGAGGAGATGATTCGGGTTTTGACCGTTCAGTTTTTGGTAGGGAGGCTTCTAGGGCCCTGGCTTCCCTATGCCAAGGTGATTGATCCATAACGGATTACTCTATAGAGTTTCGCACTCTTGCTGCCTCTAGTGACTGGAACGAGCCGGCGCTGCTCGCTCGTTTTCTGGAGGGACTCCACGCAGTGGTCAAAGATGAGATTCTCTCTCGGGAGGTTCCTTCCAGTGTGGACTCTTTGATTGCTCTCGCCATCCGCATAGAACGACGGGTAGATCTTCGTCACCAAGCTCGTGGAAGAGAGCTCGCGTCAACGGTGTTTCCCTGCTCCGCATCGCAACCATCTCCCTCCTCTGGCTCAGAGACTGAGCCCATGCAGCTGGGAGGTATTCGCATCTCGACTAAGGAGAGGGAACGGAGGATCACCAACCGCCTGTGCCTCTATTGCGGATTTGATGGACATTTTGTCAATTCATGTCCAGTAAAAGGCCAGAGCTCATCAGTAAGCGGAGGGCTACTGGTGAGCGCTACTACTCAGGTCTCTTCATCTAGATCCTGTACTACTATGTCGGTCCATCTATGCTGGACCGGTTCGGGTGCTACATGCAGTGCCTTGATTGACTCTGGGGCTGAGGGTTGTTTCATGGACGAAGCATGGGCTCGGAAACATGACATTCCTTTCAGACAGTTAGATAAGCCTACGCCCATGTTTGCCTTAGATGGTAGTCATCTTCCCAGTATCAGATTTGAGACACTACCTTTAACTCTCACAGTATCTGGTAACCACAGTGAGACTATTTCTTTTTTGATTTTTCGTTCACCTTTTACACCTGTTGTTTTGGGTCATCCCTGGCTAGTATGTCATAATCCTTCTATTAATTGGTCTAGTAATTCTATCCTATCCTGGAACGTTTCTTGTCATGTGAAGTGTTTAATGTCTGCCATCCCTCCCATTTCTTCTGTCCCCACTTCTCAGGAGGAACCTGGCGATTTGACAGGAGTGCCGGAGGAATATCATGATCTGCGCACGGTCTTCAGTCGGTCCCGAGCCAACTCCCTTCCTCCTCACCGGTCGTATGATTGTAGTATTGATCTCCTTCCGGGGACCACTCCTCCTCGGGGTAGACTATACTCTCTGTCGGCTCCCGAACGTAAGGCTCTCGAGGATTATTTATCTGTGTCTCTTGACGCCGGTACCATAGTGCCTTCTTCCTCTCCGGCCGGGGCGGGGTTCTTTTTTGTTAAGAAAAGGGACGGTACTCTGCGCCCCTGCGTGATTATCGAGGGCTGAATGACATAACGGTTAAGAATCGTTATCCGCTTCCCCTTATGTCATCAGCCTTCGAGATTCTGCAGGGAGCCAGGTGCTTTACTAAGTTGGACCTTCGTAACGCTTACCATCTCGTGCGCATCAGAGAGGGGGACGAGTGGAAAATGGCATTTAACACTCCGTTAGGGCATTTTGAGTACCGGGTTCTGCCGTTTGGTCTCGCCAATGCGCCAGCTGTTTTTCAGGCATTAGTTAATGATGTTCTGAGAGACATGCTGAACATCTTTGTTTTTGTCTATCTTGACGATATCCTGATTTTTTCACCGTCACTCGAGATTCATGTTCAGCACGTTCGACGTGTTCTACAGCGCCTTTTAGAGAATTGTCTCTACGTGAAGGCTGAGAAGTGCTCTTTTCATGTCTCCTCCGTTACTTTTCTCGGTTCCGTTATTTCCGCTGAAGGCATTCAGATGGATTCCGCTAAGGTCCAAGCTGTCAGTGATTGGCCCGTTCCAAGGTCACGTGTCGAGTTGCAGCGCTTTTTAGGTTTCGCTAATTTCTATCGGCGTTTCATTCGTAATTTCGGTCAAGTTGCTGCCCCTCTCACAGCTCTTACTTCTGTCAAGACGTGTTTTAAGTGGTCCGGTTCCGCCCAGGGAGCTTTTGATCTTCTAAAAGAACGTTTTACGTCCGCTCCTATCCTCGTTACTCCTGACGTCACTAGACAATTCATTGTCGAGGTTGACGCTTCAGAGGTAGGCGTGGGAGCCATTCTATCCCAGCGCTTCCAGTCTGACGATAAGGTTCATCCTTGCGCTTATTTTTCTCATCGCCTGTCGCCATCTGAACGCAACTATGATGTGGGTAACCATAACTGCTCGCCATCCGCTTAGCCCTAGGCGAATGGCGACAGTGGTTGGAGGGGGCGACCGTTCCTTTGTCGTTTGGACAGACCATAAGAACCTTGAGTACATCCGTTCTGCCAAACGACTTAATGCCCGTCAAGCTCGTTGGGCGTTGTTTTTCGCTCGTTTCGAGTTTGTGATTTCTTACCGTCCGGGTAGCAAAAACACCAAGCCTGATGCCTTATCCCGTCTGTTTAGTTCTTCTGTGGCTTCTACTGATCCCGAGGGGATTCTTCCTTATGGGCGTGTTGTCGGGTTGACAGTCTGGGGAATTGAAAGACAGGTTAAGCAAGCACTCACGCACACTGCGTCGCCGCGCGCTTGTCCTAGTAACCTCCTTTTCGTTCCTGTTTCCACTCGTCTGGCTGTTCTTCAGTGGGCTCACTCTGCCAAGTTAGCTGGTCATCCCGGTGTTCGAGGCACTCTTGCGTCTATTCGCCAGCGCTTTTGGTGGCCGACTCAGGAGCGTGACACGCGCCGTTTCGTGGCTGCTTGTTCGGACTGCGCGCAGACTAAGTCGGGTAACTCTCCTCCTGCCGGTCGTCTCAGACCGCTCCCATTCCTTCTCGACCATGGTCTCACATCGCCCTAGACTTCATTACCGGTCTGCCTTTGTCTGCGGGGAAGACTGTGATTCTTACGGTTGTCAATAGGTTCTCTAAGGCGGCACATTTCATTCCCCTCGCTAAACTTCCTTCCGCTAAGGAGACGGCACAAATCATCATCGAGAATGTGTTCAGAATTCATGGCCTCCCGTTAGACGCCGTTTCAGACAGAGGCCTGCAATTCACGTCACAGTTTTGGAGGGAGTTCTGTCGTTTGATTGGTGCGTCCGTCAGTCTCTCTTCCGGGTTTCATCCCCAGTCTAACGGTCAAGCAGAGAGGGCCAATCAGACGATTGGTCGCATACTACGCAGCCTTTCTTTCAGAAACCCTGCGTCTTGGGCAGAACAGCTCCCTGGGCAGAATACGCTCACAACTCGCTTCCTTCGTCTGCTACCGGGTTATCTCCGTTTCAGAGTAGTCTGGGTTACCAGCCTCCTCTGTTCTCATCCCAGCTTGCCGAGTCCAGCGTTCCCTCCGCTCAAGCGTTTGTCCAACGTTGTGAGCGCACCTGGAGGAGGGTGAGGTCTGCACTTTGCCGTTACAGGGCACAGACTGTGAGAGCCGCCAATAAACGTAGGATTAAGAGTCCAAGGTATTGTTGCGGCCAGAGAGTGTGGCTTTCCACTCGCAACCTTCCTCTTACGACAGCTTCTCGTAAGTTGACTCCGCGGTTCATTGGTCCGTTCCGTGTCTCCCAGGTCGTCAATCCTGTCGCTGTGCGACTGCTTCTTCCGCGACATCTTCGTCGCGTCCATCCTGTCTTCCATGTCTCCTGTGTCAAGCCCTTTCTTCGCACCCCCGTTCGTCTTCCCTCCCCCCTCCCGTCCTTGTCGAGCGCACCTATTTACAAGGTACGTAGGATCATGGACATGCGTTCTCGGGGACGGGGTCACCAATACTTAGTGGATTGGGAGGGTTACGGTCCTGAGGAGAGGAGTTGGGTTCCGTCTCGGGACGTGCTGGACCGTTCACTTATTGATGATTTCCTCCGTTGCCGCCAGGATTCCTCCTCGAGTGCGCCAGGAGGCGCTCGGTGAGTGGGGGGGTACTGTCATGTTTTGTCTTAGATTGTCTTGTCATTTTGCTTTTCCCTCTGTTCGTTTTCCCCCTGCTGGTCTTTTTAGGTTCGTTCCCTTTTTCTCTCTCTCTTCCTCTCTCTCTTCTCTCTATCGTTCCGCTCCTGCTCCCAGCTGTTCCTATTCCCCTAATCAATCATTTAGTCTTCCCACACCTGTTCCCTATCTTCTTCCCTGATTAGAGTCCCTATTTCTCCCCTTGTTTTCCGTTTCTGCACTGTCGGATCCTTGTCTATTGTTCACCGTGCTGTGTCTGTGTATCGCCCTGTCGTGTCGTGTTTCCCTCAGATGCTGCGTGGTGAGCAGGTGTCTGAGTCTGCTACGTTCAAGTGCCTTCCCGAGGCAACCTGCAGTTCTTGATCGAGTCTCCAGTCTGTTCTCGTCATTACGAGTGGAATTATGCCTTATGATTGTAGATTTACTTTACTGGATTAAAGACTCTGTTTTCGCCAAGTCGCTTTTGGGTCCTCATTCACCTGCATAACAGAAGGATCCGACCAAAGAATGGACCCAGCGACTACAGACGCTCGTAACACTGCCGTCGAGATCCAAGGAGCCATGCTCGGCAGACACGAGCAGGAATTGTCTGCTGCTCGCCATGCCGTGGAGAACCTGGCCGCTCAGGTTTCCGACCTCTCTGGACAGTTCCAGAGTCTTCGTCTCGTGCCACCTGTTACTTACTGGCCTGCCGAGCCTCCGGAACCTAGGGTTAATAACCCACCTTGCTACTCCGGGCAGCCCACGGAGTGCCGCTCCTTTCTCACCCAGTGTGATATTGTGTTCTCTCTCCAACCCAACACATACTCTAGCGAGAGCTCGGGTTGCTTACGTCATTTCACTCCTTACTGGCTGGCTCGAGAGTGGGGCACAGCTATCTGGGAGGCAAGGGCTGATTGTTCAAACAATTACAGAACTTTAAAGAGGAGATGATTCGGGTTTTTGACCGTTCAGTTTTTGGTAGGGAGGCTTCTAGGGCCCTGGCTTCCCTATGCCAAGGTGATTGATCCATAACGGATTACTCTATAGAGTTTCGCACTCTTGCTGCCTCTAGTGACTGGAACGAGCCGCGCTGCTCGCTCGTTTTCTGGAGGGACTCCACGCAGTGGTCAAAGATGAGATTCTCTCTCGGGAGGTTCCTTCCAGTGTGGACTCTTTGATTGCTCTCGCCATCCGCATAGAACGACGGGTAGATCTTCGTCACCAAGCTCGTGGAAGAGAGCTCGCGTCAACGGTGTTTCCCTGCTCCGCATCGCAACCATCTCCTCCTCTGGCTCAGAGACTGAGCCCATGCAGCTGGGAGGTATTCGCATCTCGACTAAGGAGAGGGAACGGAGGATCACCAACCGCCTGTGCCTCTATTGCGGATTTGATGGACATTTTGTCAATTCATGTCCAGTAAAGGCCAGAGCTCATCAGTAAGCGGAGGGCTACTGGTGAGCGCTACTACTCAGGTCTCTTCATCTAGATCCTGTACTACTATGTCGGTCCATCTATGCTGGACCGGTTCGGGTGCTACATGCAGTGCCTTGATTGACTCTGGGGCTGAGGGTTGTTTCATGGACGAAGCATGGGCTCGGAAACATGACATTCCTTTCAGACAGTTAGATAAGCCTACGCCCATGTTTGCCTTAGATGGTAGTCATCTTCCCAGTATCAGATTTGAGACACTACCTTTAACTCTCACAGTATCTGGTAACCACAGTGAGACTATTTCTTTTTGATTTTTCGTTCACCTTTTACACCTGTTGTTTTGGGTCATCCCTGGCTAGTATGTCATAATCCTTCTATTAATTGGTCTAGTAATTCTATCCTATCCTGGAACGTTTCTTGTCATGTGAAGTGTTTAATGTCTGCCATCCCTCCCATTTCTTCTGTCCCCACTTCTCAGGAGGAACCTGGCGATTTGACAGGAGTGCCGGAGGAATATCATGATCTGCGCACGGTCTTCAGTCGGTCCCGAGCCAACTCCTTCCTCCTCACCGGTCGTATGATTGTAGTATTGATCTCCTTCCGGGGACCACTCCTCCTCGGGGTAGACTATACTCTCTGTCGGCTCCCGAACGTAAGGCTCTCGAGGATTATTTATCTGTGTCTCTTGACGCCGGTACCATAGTGCCTTCTTCCTCTCCGGCCGGGGCGGGGTTCTTTTTGTTAAGAAAAGGGACGGTACTCTGCGCCCCTGCGTGGATTATCGAGGGCTGAATGACATAACGGTTAAGAATCGTTATCCGCTTCCCCTTATGTCATCAGCCTTCGAGATTCTGCAGGGAGCCAGGTGCTTTACTAAGTTGGACCTTCGTAACGCTTACCATCTCGTGCGCATCAGAGAGGGGGGACGAGTGGAACGGCGTTTAACACTCCGTTAGGGCATTTTGAGTACCGGGTTCTGCCGTTTGGTCTCGCCAATGCGCCAGCTGTTTTTCAGGCATTAGTTAATGATGTTCTGAGAGACATGCTGAACATCTTTGTTTTTGTCTATCTTGACGATATCCTGATTTTTCACCGTCACTCGAGATTCATGTTCAGCACGTTCGACGTGTTCTACAGCGCCTTTTAGAGAATTGTCTCTACGTGAAGGCTGAGAAGTGCTCTTTTCATGTCTCCTCCGTTACTTTTCTCGGTTCCGTTATTTCCGCTGAAGGCATTCAGATGGATTCCGCTAAGGTCCAAGCTGTCAGTGATTGGCCCGTTCAAGGTCACGTGTCGAGTTGCAGCGCTTTTAGGTTTCGCTAATTTCTATCGGCGTTTCATTCGTAATTTCGGTCAAGTTGCTGCCCCTCTCACAGCTCTTACTTCTGTCAAGACGTGTTTTAAGTGGTCCGGTTCCGCCCAGGAGCTTTTGATCTTCTAAAAGAACGTTTACGTCCGCTCCTATCCTCGTTACTCCTGACGTCACTAGACAATTCATTGTCGAGGTTGACGCTTCAGAGGTAGGCGTGGGAGCCATTCTATCCCAGCGCTTCCAGTCTGACGATAAGGTTCATCCTTGCGCTTATTTTTCTCATCGCCTGTCGCCATCTGAACGCAACTATGATGTGGGTAATCAGAACTGCTCGCCATCCGCTTAGCCCTAGGCGAATGGCGACAGTGGTTGGAGGGGGCGACCGTTCCTTTGTCGTTTGGACAGACCATAAGAACCTTGAGTACATCCGTTCTGCCAAACGACTTAATGCCCGTCAAGCTCGTTGGGCGTTGTTTTTCGCTCGTTTCGAGTTTATGATTTCTTACCGTCCGGGTAGCAAAAACACCAAGCCTGATGCCTTATCCCGTCTGTTTAGTTCTTCTGTGGCTTCTACTGATCCCGAGGGGATTCTTCCTTATGGGCGTGTTGTCGGGTTGACAGTCTGGGGAATTGAAAGACAGGTTAAGCAAGCACTCACGCACACTGCGTCGCCGCACGCTTGTCCTAGTAACCTCCTTTTCGTTCCTGTTTCCACTCGTCTGGCTGTTCTTCAGTGGGCTCACTCGGCCAAGTTAGCTGGTCATCCCGGTGTTCGAGGCACTCTTGCGTCTATTCGCCAGCGCTTTTGGTGGCCGACTCAGGAGCGTGACACGCGCCGTTTCGTGGCTGCTTGTTCGGACTGCGCGCAGACTAAGTCGGGTAACTCTCCTCCTGCCGGTCGTCTCAGACCGCTCCCCATTCCTTCTCGACCATGGTCTCACATCGCCCTAGACTTCATTACCGGTCTGCCTTTGTCTGCGGGGAAGACTGTGATTCTTACGGTTGTCGATAGGTTCTCTAAGGCGGCACACATTTCATTCCCCTCGCTAAACTTCCTTCCGCTAAGGAGACGGCACAAATCATTATCGAGAATGTGTTCAGAATTCATGGCCTCCCGTTAGACGCCGTTTCAGACAGAGGCCCGCAATTCACGTCACAGTTTTGGAGGGAGTTCTGTCGTTTGATTGGTGCGTCCGTCAGTCTCTCTTCCGGGTTTCATCCCCAGTCTAACGGTCAAGCAGAGAGGGCCAATCAGACGATTGGTCGCATACTACGCAGCCTTTCTTTCAGAAACCCTGCGTCTTGGGCAGAACAGCTCCCCTGGGCAGAATACGCTCACAACTCGCTTCCTTCGTCTGCTACCGGGTTATCTCCGTTTCAGAGTAGTCTGGGTTACCAGCCTCCTCTGTTCTCATCCCAGCTTGCCGAGTCCAGCGTTCCCTCCGCTCAAGCGTTTGTCCAACGTTGTGAGCGCACCTGGAGGAGGGTGAGGTCTGCACTTTGCCGTTACAGGGCACAGACTGTGAGAGCCGCCAATAAACGTAGGATTAAGAGTCCAAGGTATTGTTGCGGCCAGAGAGTGTGGCTTTCCACTCGCAACCTTCCTCTTACGACAGCTTCTCGTAAGTTGACTCCGCGGTTCATTGGTCCGTTCCGTGTCTCCCAGGTCGTCAATCCCCAGCCGCTGTGCGACTGCTTCTTCCGCGACATCTTCGTCGCGTCCATCCTGTCTTCCATGTCTCCTGTGTCAAGCCCTTTCTTCGCACCCCGTTCGTCTTCCCTCCCCCTCCCGTCCTTGTCGAGAGCGCACCTATTTACAAGGTACGTAGGATCATGGACATGCGTTCTCGGGGACGGGGTCACCAATACTTAGTGGATTGGGAGGGTTACGGTCCTGAGGAGAGGAGTTGGGTTCCGTCTCGGGACGTGCTGGACCGTTCACTTATTGATGATTTCCTCCGTTGCCGCCAGGATTCCTCCTCGAGTGCGCCAGGAGGCGCTCGGTGAGTGGGGGTACTGTCATGTTTTGTCTTAGATTGTCTTGTCATTTTGCTTTTCCTCTGTTCGTTTTCCCCTGCTGGTCTTTTTAGGTTCGTTCCCCTTTTTCTCTCTCTCTTCCTCTTCTCTCTTCTCTCTATCGTTCCGCTCCTGCTCCCAGCTGTTCCTATTCCCCTAATCAATCATTTAGTCTTCCCACACCTGTTCCCTATCTTCTTCCCTGATTAGAGTCCCTATTTCTCCCTTGTTTTCCGTTTCTGCACTGTCGGATCCTTGTCTATTGTTCACCGTGCTGTGTCTGTGTATCGCCCTGTCGTGTTGTGTTTCCCTCAGATGCTGCGTGGTGAGCAGGTGTCTGAGTCTGCTACGTTCAAGTGCCTTCCCGAGGCAACCTGCAGTTCTTGATCGAGTCTCCAGTCTGTTCTCGTCATTACGAGTGGAATTATGCCTTATGATTGTAGATTTACTTTAC